>NC_089796.1:71436362-71468862 GCF_040412425.1 Macrobrachium rosenbergii | reverse complement strand
ATATATATATATATATATATATATATTCTTTTTGCAATACAGAAGTCCATGGATCCAGCAACCTGAGGAAAGTAGAAATGGAAGGAATGACCAAAATTCAGAAAATGAACCATCAGAACTTCGAAAAAAAAACAAATCTTTAGAGGAATAAGGAAAACGAAAGCACAGCGTGAACGCCAAAGCAATCTCTCTCAGTCGAAGAGGGAGTGCAGCTCGTCGTATGACTCAATAATACTGAGGATTGCTGACTGCAACGAATGAAGAGGCTGTCTGACGTGTGTATCAGACAGATACCTGAGATGATGACTGACCCCCTTTTATGCTCAAGGGACAGGTGACTGAAAAATAGGGAGGCCCATTGCCTCACACTGACGTCACCTTACTCTTTTTTGTATCCTGGAAAATACAAATGTGACGCCTATGATGTAAGGAAAGTAGCTGTTCAGCATCGTACATAGAGGAAGATTAGATTATGGAGACAGAAAGGTAGCTTCCATTTAAATCGCTAGACCTTCTTTTGTGAGTTAGATGGAGAACTTAAACAAAGGCAGGCTGGAA
Source organism: Macrobrachium rosenbergii (assembly GCF_040412425.1). NCBI lineage: Eukaryota > Metazoa > Arthropoda > Malacostraca > Decapoda > Palaemonidae > Macrobrachium > Macrobrachium rosenbergii. The sequence continues at coordinate 71,468,304 of NC_089796.1, read as the reverse complement.
GAGGAATAGAACAAGGGTATTTTCATCTCTGTTAGAGATTTCATACTTTTACTGAAAGGTTGTCAGCGAAGATTTCCTACTTTTACTGAAAGGCTGTCAAAGTAGATTTCCTACTTTTACTGAAAGGTTGTCAGAGAAGATTTCCTACTTTTACTGAAAGGCTGTCAAAGTAGATTTCCTACTTTTACTGAAAGGTTGTCAGAGAAGATTTCCTACTTTCACTGAAAGGTTGTCAAAGTAGATTTCCTACTTTTACTGGAAGGTTGTCAGAGAAGATTTCCTACTTTTACTGACAGGTTGTCAAAGTAGATTTCCTACTTTTACTGAAAGGTTGTCAGAGTAGATTTCCTACTTTTACTGAAAAGTTGTCAGCGAAGATTTCCTACCTTTACTGAAAGGTTGTCAGAGAAGATTTCCTACTTTTACTGAAAGGTTGTCAGAGAAGATTTCCTACTTTTACTGAAAGGACAATCTAAAATCTTTAGGAACAGCTGAGTGTTAATTAATTAGAGGACTGATAATGTTGTCAAGTTTCGTATGTAATGAGGCTACGACAAATGAAGAGAACAGAAAAGAAAGTAAATAACAAGAGACAATTACCGATCAAATTATGCACTGATGGGCGAGGAAAAGGTCATTCGACTGCAAGAAGTAAATGGAAAGAAAAAAAGTTAAGTATAGCTTAGTTTTACCAGACCACTGAGCTGATTAACAGCTCTCCTAGGGCTGGCCCGAAGGATTAGACTTATTTTACGTGGCTAAGAACCAATTGGTTACTTAGCAACTGGACCTACAGCTTATTGTGGAATCCGAACCACATTATAGCGAGGAATGAATTTCTGTCACCAGAAATAAATTCCTCTAACTCTTCACCAGCCGGCCGGGGAATTGAACTCCGGCCCATCGAGTGACAGTCCAACATGGATAATTAATCTATTCCTGAGAAGATTGCCTGAAGAGAAAAAGAAGTATAGACTGATTCAAAGCCTAAGGTAAAAAGATAGTCTCTGCAAGTAATGCAATTCGCTTCAATGTATAAGTGTATATCATACGTGTTGTCTTCGATAAGACGGGATGGTTTAGATTCCAGATTCTTTAATTATGATATATATATATATATATATATATATATATATATATATATATATATATATATATATATATACTGTATATATATATATATATATATATATGTATATATATATATTATTACATATATATATATATATATATATATATATATAAATATATATATATATATATATTTGTATATATATATATATATATATATATATATATATATATATATATATATATATATATATATATATATATATATATAATATGCAGGCAGATGTAACTCACTTGTATCATCTTAATACCCAAGACAAGTACCCAGTATTTTATGTACGCTGTGGTACACCTGCACATTATGTAGATCACGTGTAATTGTGATTTTAAGCATATATATACATACATATATGTGTATATATATACAGTATATATATATATGTATATATGGAGTATATAATGGATATATCTTTACAAAAGGTATTCAATAAAACTTACCCGAACTGTTTCAAAATAGCCTAAACTATGTTTAGTATCCACTTGCAAAGTTGACAATCTTTGATTAATTCACTGGCTGAATTATTCAGTTGCCTGTATCAAAAATAAGAGGAAAACATTATATTACCGTCTTTTTCATACAGAAAATCTCAACTCAAATGACTTTATAAACAGCACACTCATAAAATATTTCTCTGCGTTGAAAGATTCACTACACTAACGCTGAAAAACAATTATTCCTTGGCCCATTTTCAATTTTCTAACATCCTCTGGTCTACAGATTCCCTGAAAATATCACGACCATTTCCCTCTCACCAAATTAAACCTTTTCACAACCTTTTCACAACTACAGAACACAAAGTAACGATCCAGTTACACCGCTGTTTGACATCAATCAATCATTTAATCAAATTACCGATCAAAATTCACCTTTCCACTCCCTACGTGAGAACAGTGACCACAGGTTCGTCAAGACTAAAGTCAGGATCCAGAGCTCTCACTTGTTCGAGTAAAACTTGCTTGTTCGGGGGGGACGAAACCATACAAACACCCAAGGGAGAGCGAGAGAGAGAGAGAGAGAGAGAGAGAGAGAGAGAGAGAGAGAGAGAGAGAGAGAGAGAGAGAGAGAGAGAGAGAGAAATGAAGTGGTAATGCTCTTTTCTCGGTGTCTTACAATAACTGGTCTGTCACGAGATACCCAGATGAAAATTACTTTTCACAGATATAACGAAGCCTCACGGTGATGTTTTGTAAATGAGAAAATATAAAGAGGTCACTAAAAAAGATTAAAAAAAAACGGAAAAAACCTCCACAGGTGCTTTGTACCCAACGTTGCATTTACTACGCCGGCGAGAACATACTTTTCCTAGAAATTTTTTTATTCCATTTCTTCAAGATTTATTCATGCCTCACGTATGAATTCTTCTGGTTCCTTCTCTTCAGCACGGCTCCCTTCTTATCCTGTTTTCTTGGAGCTGACAGTAAATTTTCGCAACCAGTATCACTGAAACTAACAGTGACAGGGTGAAGGCCATGCTACTTGGCAGCTACCTAGGGTTTCAGTGCTATTGGATGTAGATGTTCACCGTCACCTTGAAAAAACAGGTTCTGATCAGGCAATATCCCAGTAAATCTACCTCAGTCACCGTTATAAATAAAGTCTTGTTTTGTCTAAGTGCTGTTCTGCGTAGCCTAAGCAACGATTGCAGATCTGCTTTATGATTTATTTCTACGAATACTTAATCTCTATGATTGCTTTTTTTTCGACAGATCATGACTTCCAAAAGCCCATAAATGTAGATCTCCCAGTGGCCATGGTAAGTGTGGACGCCTTTTTATTTCTCTTCCTGTGCTTCACTAGGAGTCAATTTTCTTAAGAGTGAGGGAAGCCAACAAAACATTTTAACCTTCATGATGAATGATAATGCTGCTGAGGAAAATGAAAACGCGACTGACAGCAATCAACTATATGAGAGTTCTTCAAGGTGGCGTAAACTAAACTCAATAGTAAGAATTACAATAAGAGAGCACTGGAGTTCAAATCTATCTTGGCAAGATAAAACAAAAGCTATATTAATAGACCTTCTTCCTAAGATTCACATCTGAAACTGAAGATCTGAAACGGGAGCAAATTGGAAGGAGACAATTTTCATAGGTTTTGAGTCCATGGGTGATAACAAACTTTACTTTTAAAACACGGATAATACTGATGCTCTAGAAACACCAGGGGAAGTAAGTTCTCAATTCACATTAAAAAAAGAATGACAACTTTTTCCAAATTTCCAGAAAGTACCTCAGTATTTTTGACAGGGCATAAAAACACGCGTTCCCAATATGCGAAGGAGAAATTTTTAAATGATACTTGAAAATCATTTCTAAGCGTCTTTATACGCCCACCTCTTTAAAAGAAAAGAAAATGACAAAAACAAAAAGAATCAAGTAAGAAAGAAAGAAAGCTGCTTCATACTAAACGACCATGAAAGCAGCGTGTAGAAACTGGCCTCTTTCTCACAAAAACAGAGAGTCAAGAATAAGTACATAGAATAAAAACATTATTTACGAGTAAATCATACATATAAGGTAAAATGATTAATATATTAGTGATAAGACTTTGGTATTAGTCGATAGCTGGATGACTAAATTTACAGAGATAAACTGGAAGGACACGTAAACAAAAATACAAACATAAACAGATATTGGATGGACAAACTGAAAAAAAAGGTAGAAAGTAGCACCCCAGTTTCATCATGCCAGACAGTCGCTCTTACGTCAACTATGAAGTCAAGTCATTCTTTCGTAACGGCATTAGCCATCAGTAAAAGCACTTCTTGTGTACAACTCTGTCAACGGATTACCTGCGCAAAAGCTAAGCAGCCTTGAAGACGAAGGTGAGTACGAAAAGAGCATAAAACAACTACTAATATTCTTTCCGTTTACAAAGAATGAGAGACCACAAAAAATATGGGCTTCCTTCATCTTTGACAGAAGGATGAGTTGCGAGAAACAAAATACTTCGTACCCTGCTCATTGCCATTCCATACACTCGTGCATCCCGAGAAGAACCTTTGTGTGTGTGTGTGGTTTGTGCGTGTGTGTGTGTGCATTGCTTTCTATTGTAGGAGTTAACTCCACGCCCGGAAATCTAACTGACCTTCATTTGAGACACAGTATATTCTACGAACAACTAATTATATTTGTTTTGGTCATCTGCTGTTATTCATTGTTTACCACAGCCAATCTCCCCATGCCTGTCATTACCACGGTTTTTCAGATCACATGCAAAATTCTGATTATAAAGTATCCTTCTTGTTTCCTGCGCATTTTGTGAAGTTTAAAATCCCTCAGATGTGGAAAGAATAAGCTTTTTTTTTATCGTGGTGAGTACCCTTTGCAAATACTAAAGCCTATCTTAAGGAGGTTCGTACATTTTGAACCAAGGGAATTCCCAGTGGACACTCGAATATGAAAATTACCCCATTTGATAGACGGTGCCACCTATGCAGTCACTTAATGTATGTGTGCTTATTCAATTTGTTACGCGAGATATTTTGGGTACTTGGTTTTAGTTATCTAACCCGTTTCCTTTCCTGAAAGTCTTCCGTTACTGGTAATAGTAAGTGGCCTAGGATTTTTACAGGACTGCAATGGCTCAGGTTTTCCAGAAAATGTGACAATAGCGTATTATGAGCAACAACTTTAGGACTGTTCTCCAGTACCTATTTGCTTCTTATGAAGGATATAAATGCACCCTTTAAAACCCTCAACTTAACGGAACGCCACTTCTATTATGAATTAAGACTGGAAGGGCTATAAAACATCTATATCAAACCGTACTTACAGTAATATTTCCAAGTTGTTTATTAACATTAGAATGAGCATAGTGAATAACGGATGTGTTGTCAAGGGTAGGCCTTGCATCCAGGTAATGTGAGTTCTCTAGGTGGTAGCGGCGAGTGATGCACTGGGCGTAATGAATTGGTCAGTTTACTTGTGAGTATTGCATATCGTTAACAGAAGCAGGTGATAAGCCGTGCTTTCTGCACCGTTTCTCATCGAATAAAATTAAAACCATTTGCATCGCAAATAACCTAATTCCATTTTTCATTTCTGAAAAAAATTTTGTCTACCTCCAAGTCACCTCATTTTGCCTTGTCTTTCGAAACTCTCTGGAACAATGATTCTTCCAAAGGCTTCTTGAACAAGTACTTTCCTTCCGCTCAAGTGTTCTGCACTCGGTAAGGACTGTATTTAAAAGTCTGCCGTCTTACCCCGTACTACATTTCTCTGCATGGCACACGCTAGAACATTCTGAGTTCATTACTTCAGTTTTCTTTTAGCGCGAAATCCTTGCTCACACCTGGAGAGGTCTCCTGCAATTTTTTTTTTTCTTATTTACATTAAAAATTTGTTTCACTTTCTTGTATTTGCATTTTCCTGTTCTTATTTCGGGTGTCCGCTCGTGAACGTTTTCGTCAAAAAGACATTTCACTGTATTTTGGATGATAATGATGCATGTTCCTTTAGATACGCGTATATTTAGATATGAGAATTAAGGAAATAGATAAAAAGAAATCTAGTGCAAACAAAGAAAAAACAATCAAGGAACATTATTATCAACGCTAACAAATTATTGTATATAACGCACAGGCATTCAAGCACATATTATTATTATAATAATTTATTATTATTATTATTATTATAAATTATTATTATTATTATTATTATTATTATTATTATTATTATTATTATTATTATTATTATATATCTCATGATAGCTTGAGTCACTAAAATGGTGTAGAAATCCACAGTGGTGTAAGTGTAAATACAGATTAGAAAAATATATACAAACGAGAGTTTCCGAGAACCTGCTCGAGTCTCCTTCTCAAAAATATATTTCTAATATGTATTTACATATTAGGAATATATTTCTACTATATTTACCACTGTGGAGTTCTTCACTACTATTATTATTATTTTATTATTATTTCACATAAAAGAACGATAACCAAAAGCAAAGAAACACACTTTCACTCGCCACAGGGTCATACCTTGGGAGCTACAGCTTTGTTGCTAAGGCTTCACTGTGTTATGTGTCGTGTTAAGTCTGTGATGACACTGCTCCGGAGCTGTAGTTGAAATTCCAGTATAAAAGGGATGTATGTATATATGTATATATAATATACATATGTATATATGTACATATATACTATATAATATATATATATATATATATATATATATATATATATATATATATATATATATATATATATATATATATATATATATATATATATATATATACATTATTATATATAAGGCTTTTACACATTAGGTAAAACCACCACCGTCATATTTCGTTGTCGGAGCACACAATTACATCCTGCAAGCAGCAACTGCTAAATCGCAAGCAATTAGAGTATGTGTTCATTAAGCTCCTGCTGAGCTTCGAGAATTACAGCTGCTAATCTTCTTTAAAATTACGTCTGAAAAGTTACTGCCAATTTCGTCCGCTCTCTGGGACCCTTGGGGCATAATCATTAGTACTGCTGATTGATGTATTTACATATAAATATATAATGTGTATGGATATATATATATAAATCTATATATACATATATGTATATACTATATATACATATGTACATAAATAGATAAATATATATATATATATATATATATATATATATATATATATATATATATAATATAATATATATATACAGTATATATATATATATATATATATATATATATATATATATATATATATATATATATATATATATATATATATATATATGTGTGTGTGTGTGTGTGTGTGTGTGTATGTGTGTGCGTGTTTGTGTGGGCATTGGTGCCCATACAGTAACATCCTACCCCAGAATGAGCTTTGTATTTTCAATCACGTTTTGCATAAGAAAAGATTACGAAGGCTTCCACATAGGTAACAAAGCCTTGGGTGTCTGTGACATTAACCAGCAATCTGTTATGAGTATTCAGCTTTTAATTCCTTATTTCCTCTGTATTAACAAAATTATTAACGAAATCTTAATAATAAATTTATAAAGTACAGATGTGGGGGCAGCATTTATGACGTGATTACAGATGTGGGGGCAGCATTTATGACGTGATAGCCCTTCTTGGCTGAGTCGGTTGAGCTTCAGACTGTCATTCGATGGGCCGGAGTTCATTCCGCGACTGGCTGATGAAGAGTTAGAGGAATTTATTTTGGTGATAGAAATTTCTCGCTATACTGTGGTTCGGATTCCACAATAAGTTGTAGGTCCCTGTTGCTAAGTAACCAATTGGTAGCCACGTAAAATAAGTCTAATCCTTCGGGCCAGCCCTAGGAGAGCTGTTAATCAGCTCAGTGGTCTGGTAAAACTAAGGTATACTTACTTTTATTTATGACGTGATAAAGGAGAACAGAAAAACGGCAGTACACTTCTTAAGTTCTCATCTTTCCACCTGAGGTCCATCTGGGAGTCGGAAATCACTTAAAACATAGCCACCTTTCCTGCCATCAGACTGACAATGAAAACTTCTTGAGCCCGTCCCTTCCCAATAGGTGAACAGACAGAGGTAGCATTCGTGTATAAAGGAATGGCGGCTTATCATATTAATGACCAAGGTTGCTTGGCACCTACCACTTTGAATAGGTCAGGGTAGCTCTTTTACACCACTAAGACTTGGCATGATTGATCAACTAAGATTTTTAACATGCCCCAATCAGGAGAAAGGGCACCCTAATGAGATAAAACCCCTTATAACGAAGAGGACAAACAGCATAGTCCAGTGATACAATCCTCTGCTATGACACCAAGAAGATGACAACTGAGGGCAGTGGGTAAGTGAAATGCCCTTCTTGTCTTCACTGACAGATGATTGCTTATGTGCTAAGATGAGTGAAACGTCCTTGCCTTCACTGACAGCTGATTGCTTATGCACCAAGATTGGTCACCAGTCACTGCAGCAGATGAACAATCTCAGCTAAGTAGTTTCACCCTCCTCGAGGGATGAAATCACCCATAGAAAGTGTCAGTTTCAGAAGTGGTATTTAAACAAGCGATTAAGCTTATAAATGCCTAAACTCCTGCAATACCAGGCTCTTTTGCAATGACTGAAAGATGTTAAATGGTTAGAATACATTTACGAACAGACTCTTGAAGCATTGTTTGTAAAAAATACTCTTTGAATCTTTTACTGATGTTACTCTACTGCTTGCTTTAGTTTCCTGAAATTACCTGTGGAAATAATTCGACATTTACTTATATGTAAGGATTCGACATTTGTTGAAAGTCATGAATAATATAAAGGCATCAGATTTTACTATTGCTCTTAATATTGTGCCGGCGACTTTAATTTTGCTGGAAATATTCCAGATACCACATAACCAATATGGGTACTCAAACATACTGTTGTTTCATTTTGCAGCAACGTGTAAATTTGGAGTTCTTGATTGTAAATGTCATTAATTCCAGTGTGAAATAAAGAAGGAAGAAATAGATAATATAAATTTATTCTTCAAAATTACACAATGAAACTACAAAAAGAGAGAAGAAAGATATGGCTAAGAATGGGAAAACAAAATACCTCGGAATAACTTGGGATTAATTGGGCAAGGAGGAAACATAGTTGTATCTGGAAGTTTAATTCCCAACGTGGCAAATTAACATGTGCCCATAAGTACTAGTAATTACGTAACAGAAAATGTATTAAGAACTGTGACCAATCGAATCAAAACTGTAAAACTACAGAATCATTAATCAAAAACTGTGCCACTGAATATATGAAAAAATTGAATCTATTACATGTGGCCATAAAAAAAATTTAATAATTTTCAGCTTGCAGAATGAAAGTATTCAGAAAATATGAATTATTACTTGGACATTAGACGTAAAATACCTGAAGCATTTAAGACCATGCACGTGGCGTCTGCAGGCATTTGCAAAGTCCAGTTGCTCGTTGCCTACTTCCCCTCTTTGATAATTGCAATCTGATTCATTACAATAAAATGACACTTAACTCGGGGCTTAAGAGAAAACTGGGTTTCTGGAATTTGTTTCCAGTTTACTTAATGTACTTAATAGAAAGATATCCGTTATTAACTAATCTCATGAGGATAAATCACATCCAGAAACTCTGTTTTCACTTCATATACCGATTATTTTTTCTTTTCTGGTGTGCGTGTGTGTGTGTGTGTGTATGTCAGTGAAAGCCATTATTAGTCATCCTTCAGAGCGTCCCTTATTACCTTGTATAATTTTGCTAGAATAAAACTGTATTATTGTCTTCATGCTTAATGCTTTGTCCTTGGGATGATCTTGGAATGTTAAGCTTTTCGTTATAAAATCCAAGTTTCAAACGATAGCTAAATCCCTAAGAAAATAGAAAATAAAGACACAAAGCAAAAGAGAAACAGATCAAGAAGAGAGCAAGCTTGAGAATACAAATCCAAAACTCTTAAGAACTGAGAAAAAAAAATCAAACAAAAACTGATGATAAAATATTCCCCTAAAGGCTTTGAACTTTGGTAAAAGAAATATTGGTACACTGTAATAAAATCTCTGACTTCTCTCTGAAAGGAACGAAACTCAACGGTTTTCCAATAAGTAATTTTTTTCTATTAGAACCTGCAGAATTTATTTTCTCGAATAAATTAATTAGAGTAAAGAAAAGGAAGAGGAAGGAAATCCACGACCCAACAATCTGGGATAGAATCAAGGAACTGTTTTTTTTTTTTTTTTTTTTTGAAAATGCACAAATTGTATAAAAAGGATTTTTCTGATTTTTAGTTACTATTCATTATCATTTTATTGTCCATTCTTAATCAGGTTTCTTACTTCAAGAGTTGCTCTATTTGGCCCTGCTCTGACCTCTGGTGCCAGAGTAGTTTTGACACTATCCCTCAGACGAATTACATTACAGTTTTACCCCTCGATCCTAATTTGTGCCCAAGGCAGCGGAAATTACAGTTAAACAGAACAAGTAAGTTAAATCTATTAATTCCTGCTGGAATCTGTACTTTCCATAATAATATACATCCACACAAACGCCAGTAACCTTAACAGGAATCTCTCTCTCTCTCTCTCTCTCTCTCTCTCTCTCTCTCTCTCTCTCTATATATATTTATATATATATATATATATATATATATATATATATATATATATATATATATATATATATATATATATATATATATTATATGCATATATATCATATATATATATACATATTTACACACACACACACACACACACACACACACACATATATATATATATATATATATATATATATATATATATATATATATATATATATATACATACACAGACACACATAAGATACAGATAGATAGTTATGTGTGTATATACATAAATTAATGTATATATATATACATATATATATATATATATATATATATATATATATATATATATATATATATATATATATATATATATATATAAAGGATGGAGTGAGAACCAGCCTTGAAATCACGCAACGCTCTCGAATACCGCTATTATAGTCTAGCGTTGAGCAGGGAGGGAATGTAAAGGGGAGGCGTAGATAAGGAAGATGTCTACGCTCAAAGGAACGGGGGCATTTGGCCCTAGTCCAAGGTACAGGAGCCTGGGACCAGCTGAGGACGCTTCAGAAAGTTATCTTTAAGGACCTATGAATATATAAATTGTTCAAGTGCTCATGCATGTAGCTCTTGGTACTGTACAGCTTTCTGTGGCATTCTACTTTAATATTCATAATCCACTCGTAATTCTTCCTACTTCATTATTTTGGTTAAGTTTGCTCTTCGAGTTCATTGAGCAACAAGCAACAGTTCAAGTTGAACAGGTATTTCATTCACCTGGTGCCTTACGGCAACAAGGGCAAATAAAGGAATGTTCGGTGGGTCTTCCCCCGACACATATCATACGAATATCTTTCAAGAGAATAAATGACAAACATATTTGATAATTGTATTTCCCGTGGATTCTTTCCTCGTATCATTCTTCCATGTGATCAGATATCACCATCAAGGGGTCTCCATCCCTCTAGTCTTCCCTTCCGCCCCCTGCAATCCTACCTCCCCCCTCCAACCCTAGGGATGAAAGTAGCCGCGAGAGGTGACGGGTCTGTTGTACAGAAGATACTGCATTGCTTCTTCACAGGTTCTGCGGTTCATCAAAACCGGACAATTTCTTCCCCTTGGGGAATGGCGCTCGTCGAGGCAAGGTGGGAAGACTGGAGGAAAAGCGAGGAAGAGGAGACACAACGGAGAGACTCGTCCATCGTGAATTGCTTTAAGGGTAAGTAACTCGGGCAATGACTTCTTTGCTCTTTTGATTATTTTGGAAATATCGCCTTTTTAAAGTTATTTCTCCTTAACCCTATTCATTACTTTTTTTCTTATCTCATTCAGCTGTTTCCCCTCCTAAAAATCAACATTTATTTGATTCAGTGCCTCTCCAGCAACTTTTTCTTTATGCTTGAGCATAGACGCGTGCACGCAAACGCACAATAAAGCAAAATCTACATGCCAACACGCACTGTTAAATTGACAATGCGATTTCTTTTAATATAATATTAATAAAACGGTTTTCTTCGTTATGGTACCCGAAAATTATAATACGGTTTTCCTCGTTTTGGTACCAGAAAATTATAGAAACCACATTATTCACCTCTACAAAAAAAAGATCAAAGGCTTCTAATACCTTTCGAGTCCCAAATGTTCAAATTTTCCCCCTTTTGGGCAAATAGTGTCAATGAAATTGCTTTGACGTATCATGCCAGGTTGCCTCAAAATGACTTTCTTTTAAGGAGGCAAAGTTTACCAACATTGCGCCGTCACGTCATGTACGAGAGGGAATGAGAAATAAAAGTTAATGAAAACTTTGTAATATGGATGAGAAGTGGAGCTGTGGAGATTCAGGTTCTCCACAGGTTAAGTTAAGAAAAGACTTTAGACAAAGCATCAAGTGTTCAAGGAACGTCTGGAGGCAAGTCTTGAGAGAGAGAGAGAGAGGTTGGGAGGTTTACATTGGTGAAAGACCTAAAGTTTACTTTATAAGCATAACCATTCTGGTTATGGTTTTAATAATGCAAAGATTTCATTATCAAATACTATTCTATTCAACAACATATTTGATTTTTTTTTTGCATCAGTAACTTGATCATTCTTTACAGTATTTTCTTGTGGCCATATTACCCAGTTTCCACTTTCGTGCAGAATGTCACTGCTGTATTTTATGTTCTGTCCATTTGTATGCAGCAGCTGCATAAAAACAATATGGGATAAGTACGTACGTACGTACATACATACATACATACATACATACATACATACATACATACATACATACATACATACATACATACATACATACATACATACATACATAGATATATATATATATATATATATATATATATATATAGAGAGAGAGAGAGAGAGAGAGAGAGAGAGAGAGAGAGAGAGAGAGAGAGAGAGAGAGAGAGAGAGAGAAACGTACACGTGATTCCTGCACAAAACCTGCACCAAGAATACTCATATTCTTAAAATATACAGGTATAAACAATTTAGGTACGCAATTATGTAATGACGCTGTAATGTTAATAAAGAATAAGGCCAGAAAGCGTACTGGCATTACCAAAGTCGTGATATTTAGGCCGCGGCTCAAAAGTTCATGGACGTCGGAATCCTAGAAAAAAAAAAGGATAAAAAACATATTCCCATTTGCTGGCGGCCCAAAACCCTCTCTTGCTAATGGACTCCGCGCGTCGTCATAATCATTTTATCATTTTCGTATCCACGTGTAGTTATAAACAAGGACAGGCTCTACCCAGGCTCCGGGTTATAATAAGCAATTATGCAAGGCTGGGTTCTTTCGCCAGAGCGCCTTCGCACAGAGCCAGCGTTTATTTTGCAAAAACGCTTAAATTTTAAATCGTCGCTGAAAAACAAAAAATTATATATATATATATATATATATATATATATATATATATATATATATATATATATAATATATATATATATATATATATATATATATATATATATATATATATATATATATATATATATAAAAGAAAAACATGTCAAAAAGGCGCAGAAGCTTCTTCGGAGCAATTGAGTTCTCTGTACAGCCACGGCCCATGAAGCTCTCAGCCGCGGCCTATGAAGCTTGCAGTCACTGCCTGGTGGTGGCCTGTGTTGTTGGCACCTACAGAGGCGCCAGACGCACGATCATGGCTAAATTTAACCTTAAATCAAATAAAAACTACTGAGGCTAGAGGGCTGTAATTAGCTATGTTGGATGATTGGGGGTTAGATGGTCAACATACCAATTTGCACCCCTCTAGCCTCAGTAGTATTTAAAATATGAGGGCGGACAGAAAAAGTGTGGACGGACAGACAAATAGCCTTCTCAATGGTTTTCTTTTACAGAAAATTAAAAGTCTATTATCACAACGATCAACAAGAGGTAATTTGCAATAGCTAAAAACACAAAATTAAAGAGGATATTATTTTTGGTTATGAGGTTTCGAGTGACTGCCATATGACATTCATTTTTGTGTGACGGAATGCATTTCCAATCCGTGTGTTATTTGGAGTAATTTTTATGTTGATTATCAGTCAACGGCATGAAGAAAAAATAATTGAAATACATATATATACACATATAATATATATATATATATATATATATATATATATATATATATATATATATATATATATATATACATATATATAATGTATATACATATATATATTAGTAGATAAATTAATAAATATATATATATATATATGTATATTTATGTGTATGTATATTTATGTATATATATATATATATATATGTATATATATATATATATATATATATATATATATATATATATATATATATACCCAATCTGAAACTTACTGTCCGTTATTATTATTATCATTATCATTATTATAGTGAGGGCTGTTCAATAGTCCAATTTAGCAATTTAGCAAACTGTGCCTAAATTCTGTATCTGCCTGCGGTCTCTAGTGGAAATTGATAGTATGTTATAATTTTTAACAGGATTACTATTATTTCTGTTCTACTAAGCAACTGTTGTTTGGTTGTAGCCGTCCATTTTTATTACTTCACATCCCGTGCATCCGAAGTTTGTGCAGTGTCTTGTGTCTACATTGTTTATCTCTGTACATGGCCATGAGCTGAAATAAAGGATATTATATATACATATTAAGTTAAAAGTTAAAGTCCTCCTGGGTCTCTGTATGGTCATAGGGCAGGCGCTGATCTCCAGTTTCTTAGGCCGACAGCCAGGGGCAGCACAGGTCCCAATGCCTATGACACGTGGCCAGTGTGGCGCTAGGCCAACTGTTTAACTCTCCAGCCTGAAGGCTGGTACCTATTCTCCTACAGAACCTCTTGGGGGTTTTTCGGGCTGCTAGGTTGACAGGCTGCCGGATTTTTGCAGAGGGGCGATCCTAGCCATCAGTGAGCGGCGGGATTTGAACCCAAGCCCTCTAGACTGGTAAGCCGAGAATCATACCACTGTGACACCACGGCGGGCATATATACATATATTTACAAATAAATGCATATATTTTTTTATATATTTATGTATATGCATTAAATATATATATATATATATATATATATATATATATATATATATATATATATATATATATATATGTGTGTGTGTGTGTGTGTGTGTGTGTGTGTGTGTGTTTATGCTTAAAAATCACACGAATTATTAAGTAATTGACATAAATGCTTGACTGAGCAAATACGCGTATTTTCGTCTTTTGGGCATCGTCAGACTCACAATGAAACAGTATCATAAAACATCGAATTTATTTCCATACATGCGTTCACTATAACGTTAACTTCTTGGTGACCTACGTATTCTTGAAGGAAAGGGAAATACACGCCATTTTAATACTTTTGGAATGGATTGAATAGAACGTAAATATAAGTTATTAGAGGGTTTTATGAACACGGAAAGTTTAAATCTGTTAATCTTTTTTGAGAAAGTAAGTAGAGAGAAAGGTAGTTTTTTTTTTACTACAGCAACAAGTACTCTAAAAGACGGAAACACGTCACCGTGATAAGTAATATAAAAATAAAAACCAGGAAATATCTGTGCGATACAAATATTTGCCAGGAACAAGCACGCTTCTGTCATCCCATTATTTACCCGGAACTATCATACATCTGGCATTCCCTTGCCAGACACGAAGGCAAATCCCTGTATGGGACGTGTCCACACTTGAAACTCCACTGTTCTGGCTCTTCACACCTACCACCAGATAGACATTGATCGAGCACTGTGAGGAAAGGCCTCATATTACACTTCCGGGTTCCTATTTTATTGTCGTTCCTGCAATCTTTACCAACACACTCGACTTCCACAATTATTATATATTATTATTGTCATTATTATTATCAAGAGCTTGTTGGCGCGCTGGAACCAGGGGCTGATGTCTCCCCTACCCTCCCGATCCCCTACCTACCCCGCCCCTACCCGAGGTGGACAAACAGGTTTGCAGGAGGAGGGTGGATATCTCCCCTACCCTCCCGTTTCACTACCTACTCCGCCCCAACCCGGAGCGGACAAAAAAAAAAAAAAAAAAAAAAAACACACAGATTTAATAGTTCCTCGTTGGACGGGTCGGTATAGTTCTCGGTTAGCACTCTGCTGGGCCCACGTTCGATTCTTCGACCGGCCAATGAAGAATTAGAGGCATTTATTTCTGGTGATAGAAATTCATTTCTCGGTATAATGTGGTTCGGATTCCACAATAAGCTGTAGGTCGCGTTGTTAATAACCAATTGGTTCTAATCCTTTGATCCACCCCTAGGAGAACTGTTAATCAGCTCAGTGGTCTGGTTAAACTAAGGTATACTTAACTCGGATTTAATTATTGTAGATCAGTATTATTATTATTATTATTATTATTATTATTATTATTATTATTATTATTATTATTATTATTACTGATGCAGGGGAGGGGGTCAGGGGTACCGTAGGCTTAGAAGTCATTTCTGTACTAGGTGTTTCAGAGGAAATATAACCCAACCAGGCTTACCTTTACCTAACCTAACCTTGGACGCCGTGTCCTAATCTGGCAGGGTCGCCCCACCCCCATCCCCCAAGTAATTTGTGACCCCCTGCTCTGCATACAACCCTCATTATTATTATTATTATTATTATTATTATTATTATTATTATTATTATTATTATTATTAATGGTGAAGAAATCCACAATGATGTCAGTAATAATGTAGAAAAATCTCATAATCATACGAGTCTCTAAAATGGTGAAGAAATCCGCAATGATGTCAGTGTAAATATACATTAAAAATGTTTATAAAACGACAGCTTTCCCTAACCTGTTCGATTCTGAGAAGGAGAATCAAGCAGGTTTTTGAAAGCTCTCATTTTTATATATTTTTAATATATATTTACATTGACATCATTGCGGATTTCTTCAACATTTTAGTGACTCATGAGTTTATGAGATTTTCATACATTAATGCTAATAATATATCCATATGAGCAAGCACTCCTTATTTTAGCCAACTTTAGAAAAGAAATGAAAATTTAACAGGGAAGTGCAAAATTAACATTTTGACGAGAGAGAGAGAGAGAGAGAGAGAGAGAGAGAGAGAGAGAGAGAGAGAGAGAGAGAGAGTTAACACAAGCAAGAAGTCACCATGCTCTGTCATCACTGCATAAGACTATTCAATCCAACACTGGAAGACTGACAAGAAAAGAAAGTATATTAAAAATCAATTACTGTATATCATACAGTATTTACTCTTAATCTTTATTGCGGATACTCATATCTTATTACCGGTTACTGTATATGATGTAACATGATATGAAAAAATCAGTGCATAAACATGCAGCATTCTCTCTCTCTCTCTCTCACACACACATACACACATAAATCAAATGTAAAAATGTACCACTGGTATGATTAAACTTT
Source organism: Macrobrachium rosenbergii (assembly GCF_040412425.1). Classification (NCBI taxonomy): domain Eukaryota; kingdom Metazoa; phylum Arthropoda; class Malacostraca; order Decapoda; family Palaemonidae; genus Macrobrachium; species Macrobrachium rosenbergii. Next base: position 71,451,230 of record NC_089796.1, on the reverse strand, counting down.
TGTTCGCGCATAAGGTGTTTTACCTCTGGGAAAGCATTGTAAACACACATATGCTTACATAATTAATAATGCTATAAATGCTGCTAACCTTAACGCAACAAAGGAAACTCACTATCTAATAAACAACTACTTGGACCGTGGGCCTGAAAAATTCTTTTCAATACAAACTATAAGTAACTGGACCTTTAAATCATTCTAGCAAAATGCACATACGATTGCTTTCGTTCAGTCACAACAATTGATTCTAAATATACCAGAGCTTAATTAAATATTTCACTTCATTCTTAATTTCTCTATTACGTATAAGGTTAATTTCTCTATTACGTAAAGGGGCGTCTGTGAAATTCCGTAACTCGTGTCTTTCTCTTGCTTTATCTTCCACGAATATCCAGTTACCTCACAGTATTTATTCAAATCTTCTGGTGCCCACGAGATCCAAGCTCGCTCTCCCAATCCTGAGAGAATTTGTACTTGGCAGAGGACACCCGAAGATCTGGAAGACCCAAACCTTCTTGGATGAACAATGACGGACAGTAGGCTTGAGATAAGGGGATATTCGTGGAATTTGACAGACGTCCCTACACGGAAAAGAGAAATCAAGAATTAAGTGAAATACTCAAGTTCTGGCAACTGTATAATCAATTACTGTGACGGAACGATTGCAAACGCACCCTTATTGCGGTCACTTATATTCTGTGGTCAACAGAACTTTTCAGGCCCGCGTACCAAAAGGTCGCTGACTGAATAATGAATCAATGATTGATGAATAACCGACGATGCTTGTGGGCAGAAAACTTCCACTATGTTAGCCTTTTCATACGCATCCCCAGATGGCTCAGCAGCAATCAGCCTGTGTTTCGAAGTTCCAAGATATCTAGAGTCCCTTCTTACCCAGTACTTCTACACCATCTACCCGAAGCTTCCTAAGTCTTTCTCCCTTCTACCTGCCTAACGTCTTTCCAAAATTTACCAACGTGAACCTTGCAACTGATGTTCTGACTTTAAAACTTTTTTTATTATGGCGTTGATTTTTCCTCTTGGATTAATTACCAAGAAATTATTCTACCCGGCTTTTGTTTTATCAACATGAGCAGTGCTATTAAATACATACACACACACACATATATAAATATATATATATATATATATATATATATATATATATATATATATATATATATATACATACTGTATATATGTTATATGCATATATGTGTATATATTATATATCTATATATATGTACGTATGTATTCACATTACTCGTATGAATACACGGTGAAGTTGTGTGGCTAATTTGTGATGTATATATGTATATGTGTGTGTGTGTGTGAGAGAGGAGAGAGAGAGAGAGAGAGAGAGAGAGAGAGAGAGAGAGAGAGAGAGAGAGAGAGCATGCGTACGTGCGCGTGTAAAATTGCCGAATAAAAGAACCGGTGACATTAAAGACCACAGGCGTCCACGACTTCATATTAAAGAGGGGTTGGGGGGTCTTGACAGCAATTCGTACATGTTCGGTAAATGTCAGTGTGTCAAGAGCATCGTGGATAATTTCAATAATAAAAATTTTCAATTACGATAAGTGTACAAAACGGGGAATTCAGCCCCATTCAGTGAATTAATTATCCCGAAATGGGTAACTTTAGTCGTAATCTCTCTCTCTCTCTCTCTTAAAACCTGAACACTAGATTATAAAACTCATTTTCTAAAATTATGGATAGGCTACAGCACGTGAGTTACATACACCTAAATCAATGACCTAATTACTTACATTTCAGAAACGAACAATATACTATATGACATACACTGTATATGTATACATGTACAGTGTGTGTATGTATGTATACATATATAATGTATATATACATATATATATATATACAATATTTATGTATATATATATATATATATATATATATATATATATATATATATATATATATATATATATATATATATAATGTGTGTCTGTTTGTCAGCCGGTAAAATGAAATGAGAACAAGTGCCTCGTTGTTCCCCTCACGGTCCATTATCCCAGGCACGGTTTTTCTTGTGTTATTTTTATTTTACTAGCAACTGGAATAAAGTTGCACCATTTATCGAGGAGTCAACATGAAAGGAATAACGCTGCAATCATTTGTCCTTTTCCCTCGAGGTCTGATAAAAGTCAAATCTATTTACATAGGTTATTAAGCAATGCCATTGTCGTTGTTTATTCATGCTCAGCGCTCGCATAAACAATTTTGTATATTTACACTGAGCGGGAGCATGGGCAATGTCATATTATTAACAGTCGCTTGGACAATGTCACGTTATTAATAATGCAACTATTTATTTACATGCATGTATGCATGGGCTGTGCGTATAGATTTACATAAATACACATATGCTTGCACGGTATATTTACTCTTGAAAAATGCCCAAACCAAGAAATATTTATGAGCATTGATGACTCTTTCTTTACCATGAAGCTTGGTATAAGAACATTGCTATATATTAGACTAGTTTCTGAAACATATCCGAAACAGTTGAATAATAAAATGTTAAATGAAAAAAAAGTTCGCGTTCAATCATCAACAATGAAACAACTTTTTCGAAAGATTATCTGAGAAATTTGGCTGTGCCACACGCACACACACACATTTATACATACGAGTATATATATATATATATATATATATATATATATATATATATATATATATATATATATATATCAATATATATATCAATCATATATACATTATACTATAACCAACAATTTCCTGGATTAATTTCTTTATGCTTACGATCAGCCTCGAACCTACAGTAAGTTCCATATTTAAAAAAAAAAAAAAAACCATCTTCGTATATCGCATGTAAAAATGATTTAATATTGACACGTATACATTCTAGCTGAGAGAAAGTTGCCTCAATAGCAGTAGTAACTTCATTATACACACGTAAGGTAAGCTCCAAATGTCAAGAAGAAAGTTTAGCATGACGAATGAATGACGTCCACTGCAAATTGAGTCATTCATAGGATGTTATACAATTGATGCAACGCATTACTGCCTTAAAGCAATTCTCCTTGTAAGTAAATTATAAAATTTACTTACAACTTTATCTACTTATTTATTTATTTAGCTTTTCCTCTCTAATAACTGATCTCTTTTCTGTTATCTTCTGCTACTTTTTTCAAATGTACACCATACTCTTCGGAAACTTGAATTTCAAGTCCATGGCCCCTTTGGGCTTGTTCCATATGAATAGGGTTCATCTTCTGATTTAATAATAATAATAATAATAATAATAATAATAATAATAATAATAATAATAATAATAATAAACAGAGGCCCCTTGGGTTGTTGTCCAATCAATGATCATTTAAGGCATGGAGCTCTCTGATAGCGAAGCTACGTTTTTCACGTGGTTGTGCATGAGAGAGAGAGAGAGAGAGAGAGAGAGAGAGAGAGAGAGAGAGAGAGAGAGAGAGAGAGAGAGAGAGAGAGAGATGGCCAGGTAATATTATGTTTTTTAACTGGTGTCGATTATGTTTATGGGAAGAACCCTGTCGGTCCTTCCCATTCGGAATACCCTGGTAAATATTAATATTGATATATAAGAGCTTGTTCGTGCAAGTCATTCATTTGGCACAAAAAGCAAATATAATTGTGAATAATCAGTTTAGATGCATCATGCCGTCGTAAACACGGCTAAAGTGACACAATATCTTGAGCCACTTTGTAAAAATAAGTTATGATCAAACACCCATTTAACCACACCTGTTACCTAATAAAAGTGGTAACGGTCACTACATAAATATACCTGATACCTGATAAATAAAACCACCATCTAACAAACTAATCCAACCTGATACTTGGTAAACTTCATGTATATACACAAACAAAGTAGCTCATATTTGATGACGTGAACGCAAAGTCAGAAACGCTAATGCTTTGACATTTCATGAATGCGATCTCTTACCAGAAATAAAACTAAGCTGATGGCTGACAAATATAACTCGTACTGCTTTAAGTGTAATACATACACATATATATGTGTATGTATTACATATATATATATGTGTGTGTAGTATAATACATACATATATATATATATATGTATATATTATATATATGTATGTATATATGTATATATATATATATATATATATATATATATATATATATATATATATATATATATATATATATATATATATATATATATATATATATATATATATATATATATGTTCATAACTGCAATATGTTATTGATGAACTGATTTCTTGTAAAGGTAGAATAGTGAAGAAGCTAAAAGTTAATATATATGTATACATACGTATAAATAGGCATACATATATAAATATGTGCGTGTGTGTGTGCGTGTGTGTGCACGTATGTCTACCATACATAATCAACCTCGAGTGTAAAACACAAATGAACGTCTGAGTGCAATACGTGTTCAAAAGTTCAGAGAAAATTTCAATGGTGCTAATCGCAGTGGCATTGAGAACCGAATAAGAGAAATTTTCAAAAAGCGTAAAAACAAGAGGATTTAAACTTTGGGCGACAATGATTACATGTCAAAATAACCTTACACTAGAAAACAGAAATTCCTAGTCAGAATCTACATCAACCATTTACATGACAAAATTAAACAAGTAAAAAATGCGCCGAAGTTTCTTAAGCGCAACCGAATTTTCTGTAGAGCGTATAATCAAGGCCACCAAAAATATATATATATCTTTCGGTGGTCTCGGTATAATGTTGTATGAGCCGCGGCCCATGAATCTTTAACCACTGTCCGGTGGTGGCCTGTCTTATATCGTTGCCAGATGCATGACTATGCCTAACTTTAACCTTAAAAAAATCAAAACTACTTAGGCTAGAGGGCTGCAATTTGGTGTGTTTGATGATTGGAGGGTGGATGATCAATATACCAATTTGCAGCTCTCTAGCCTCGCTAGTTTTTAAGATCTGAGGGAGGACAGAAAAACTATAGTTTTCTTTTACAGAAAGTAAAACGAGATCTTAGGTTACAAAACAAGCGAGCGAAATAACTCACAGTATAATCCCTATTTAGAAGCCAGCTGATCGTGATACCTGACAAAAGCGATCTGTATTCGTTAACCCAAGTCACCTGTGGCCTGACAGAAGAGGTTTCGTGTGGAACGAAAATTAGTAACTCACAAAACGGATTTCTAGTTAAATGTCCTAATCAACTAGTATTTTTAGAGCGAAGTATAACAGGTGTAAGCTTTCCTAATATTAATATTTGTATCATTATGTTAAAACCGTCAAAAAGTATACAGTATAATAAAAGGGCTGTAAAGCTTGTGTGTATATTCATGCAAACTATCAACCAATGTGTCCTGCTTAGAATATACCACTCGTACTGCCAAATACATTACCTTTCATTATTTTGTTATATGAATGAGCTCATCCTAAGCGTTCATATTATACAATTCTTTTCCTGTAATCAAGGAGTAGGTTAAGAAAACAACCACTATAGGAACAAAAAGTCTAAGCAAAAAGAAAATATCAAAACAGGAGTTTTTCAATCTACTCTAAGGTCTTCTTTGTGTTTTTAAGTAGCTCTCTTTCTTAACCATTCAAGACAAAAGCGAAGTGTGTGTGTTTCTGTTACTGGATTCAAGACCCATGTTCCTATCCCTCGGATATGAAACCTGACAATTCAGTGTAATATGACAATTTTCTAAAAGCTGACGAGAATTGTACGTGAACCCTACCTTTTAAGCCCGTCCAAGCGAACTGAGCCCGAGAAGGGAAAGGAATGACGCCTCGCTATCTTCATAATCGACGCAATCATTTTGCCAGACATTTTTTTTTTTTACGTAATTAGGCTGCAGTTGTTTTCCTCCTGGGATGGGATATATAACTGCACTAGCCTGCTCTTGATTTAAAAAAATAATATATCTTTTTTATTTCTTCTTCTTCTTAGTAAGATATACTGTATTCAGCCTGGAAACAGACTTGACGTTTATTTCTGCACCAAAAGAGGATCATCAAGTCACTTCTAGATTCCACACATTACACAGACACTGTCGCGGCTCAGACTTAAACCTTGGAACTATAGCATGTCTGAAGCTTTAGCCTCGAACTTGCAAATAACATGCCGTTTTATACAAATCAGCCAAGGTGTCTGCCACATTGGTGACCAAAGGTGTCCTTTAATAAAACCCCCTGAACTGCACTGGACAAAACCATTCACAGCTACTGACCGTCAGTGCCACAGTGGCAGCTTGATGTGCTGGTAAATCAAAGCACTGAATATCCAATCCTATACATGGATAAGATCTGGATAAGATCAGCCTCATCTAAGATTTTAGAGAAAACAAGGATAGTGAAAAAATCAGTATACTGAAAGGTTTTATTGCTTCCTTCTTCACATTGGTCCCATAGAAAATAGCAGCATCTTTATAGAAGAGTACACCCATTCATAAAATGGCCGTATAGACATGGGGGTGATGCTGTCTCCCCTTCTCTTTCTACTTACAAAATAACGGCAAGGAAGATGACATCGATCATTCGAGCCGTTTCGCCAAAAAACTATGCTATTCAGAGATTAATCGTTTTACAATGGCAAAGACAATAAAGTTCATTGGAAAAAATATTTTAGATATTTTAAATTAAGTTCCTGGAAAAAAAAATTTCGAATGAACGTCAAGAGGTCAGTGTAGCTTTCTTCAGAGTTCACGAAGTTTATTTTTAGAATTTTAATAGTCATTTCTGTTGGACACGATTAGCAAATCAGGAAGTCCACTTCCGCAATCGTCAGTTCTAGCAAATCAGGAAGTCCACTTCCGCAATCGTCAGTTCAATCACAATCTAAAATTATCTTCTAAGGATAAACCCTCTCTCTCGCTCTGAAGTTTTGAAGTTTTACTTGAAAAATTCCTCTCTTTATTAGCAAATAAGAAAGTCCACTTCCACAATCGTCATTTCAAACACAATCTAAGATTATCTTCTAAGGATAAACTCTCTCCCTCTGAAGTTTTGAAATTTTTGTTGAAAAATTCCCCTCTCTATTAGCAAATCAGAAAGTCCACTTCCGCAATCGTCAATTCAATCACAATCTAAAATTATCTTCTAAGGATAAACTCTATATTTTTCTCTCTCTGTCTCTTCTCTCTCTCTCTCTCTTAAGTTTTGAAGTTTTAGTTGAAAAATTCCTCTCTCTGTTAGCAAATCAGAAAGTCCACTTCCGCAATCGTCAGTTCAATTACAATCTAAAACTAATTTATCTTCTAAGGATAAACTCTCTCTGAAGTTTTAAAGTTTTAGTTGAAAAAATCTTTTGATTGATATTAAACACTTGAGAACTTAAAAAAAAATCCGTCCTCGAAGGTTATGTTCCATTTGACGTGGGTAGAAAAATCGGAGAAACAAAAGGTTCACCTTCGAGTGTCATTAAGAGACAAAGAAATCTTTGACGTCCAGCAATTATAATTCGTCCGTGCAACATGAGCTTCCTCTTCACGTTGGTTCTAATTTGCTTACGGAGAGAGAGAGAGAGAGAGAGAGAGAGAGAGAGAGAGAGAGAGAGAGAGAGAGAGAGAGAGATCTATACTATAAAGCTGCAAGGATTAAAATATTTTAGGGTAACGTGGAAAAGGATTTAATGAAGCGAGAGAGAGAGAGAGATCTATACTTAGTGTGTGAATTCTTTTAAAGGTGCCAGGATTAAAGTAGTTTAAGGTAACATGTAAAAGGATTTGAGAGAGAGAGAGAGAGAGAGAGAGAGAGAGAGAGAGAGAGAGAGAGAGAGAGAGAGAGACTCAATTTTCAACATTTGGTGTATGACTTATTCTTTTACCATTACAAAACAACGGAATAAGTAGAGTTTCATCAGACAAGCGCATGAAAAATGATCACTTGGAAGGAATTTATAAGAAAGAGTGCATTACAGGTAAGCCTTTTATTCGTCCTAGACACCCCCAGGAGTTATTCGCTTAATAATAGTGGGTGAATGGAAGGCGCTAATCACGAAGAAATTATAATTCCGTGGAAAATTGGATATACCGCCGGAAGGGAATGAAACAGAGAAGTGGTTATATTACACCACCGTAAACCATAAGGAACTTGAGATTACCAAGACTGTAATAACCATGCAAGGGTGAGCAAAGAGATTTTTACATAAATATCTGGGTAATAATATAATGATATAATATCGAATAAATGTGTGAATTTACAAGACCATACAATGGATAAATTCAAGAGTTGCAAACACGAACGTACAAAGGGTCTGTTTGCCTCGGCAAAAATAAGTAATATATATATATATATATATATATATATATATATATATATATATATATATATATATATATATACACATATATATATATATATATATATATATATATATATATATATATATATATATACACATATATATATATATATATATATATATATATATATATATATATATATATATATATATATATTTTCAGTAAATATATAACAGCACTATGTACATTAAGAGTGCATTCTACTACATAACCAACGGTACTGGGAGACCAACGACTGAGAAAAAAAATAATTCATTCACAACCACAACAATTTATAATAATACTGTTTCCTTCATTATGAATGAAGGAACTATTGACACTCGCCCATCCATTCAATTTATATTCACATGGAAAACCACTTCAAACAGTGGACTCGAGTTAACTACTCATATTTACATGGCGTCGCTTGTAAAGGACTGTGAAGTTTTACTTATATAATAGCAGTTACAAAATATCGTGAGGATTAGTTCACTGGCAATTGTATAGCGAGAGGCAATACATCTTATGAACCTTAAAACTAGGCTTACTCATTTCTACTCTCAAAAAATTAGGGGAAATGAAATTAACCGTGAGGAGTTATTCACTTTTACATGCAGGTAAAACCACTCTAGATATCTAGGTGACAAACCCTCGCAAATGGCTAAATAAAACATAAATGTTTAACTGTGAAACCAACTGGCTTCCCTAGGCTTCTCCAGAGACGATGAAATTACAACCTAACTGACCTGATCTAATGAAAAAGCAGTGGTGGTTTTCGAAAATAAAGAGGCAAATAAATAAATAACTAAATAAATAAATGCATAAATAAATAAATCATGGGCAAAAAATTATTACATAATTCTGTTAAGTCTATTCATACTCCTAAGGATGAGGCTATTAGTGATGGTATTTACAATGAAATCAATTTAATTTCCTTGTCAGCAAATCCCTTCACATAAGGAAGGGTGGGTCCTGTTACCGTTGCAAGGCATCACGAGTGCAGACAGTGCTCCGCATAATACTGGCAAGACCCAACGTAATACTGGCCAATGCCCCAATAAAACTGGTTATGCCCTTCTAGAAAATGGCAAGGAGCGTCAACAAACTCACAGTGCATCTCAAACAAGTTGTATTACGTTACAAAACACTGGATGCCCCGTGGCACTGTGTCAATGCCCAAAGATAAATTGACACTACAGAACATGAAATTGAAGAAAGTGTTTCTTTTTCTCAACCAAATATATTCCTAACAGGATTTACAGTTTCATAATCAGTCAATTCAAGTCACAAAATTCTAACTGTAGGTTTTTACGGGATTCAGAAAATCACACAATTCTGACTCCGGGAGTATGTAAAAAAAAAAAAGACCAAAAAATCAGTGCTTAAAAAAACCATAACTCTTGGTTTTTGCTTGATCTAAGAAATGGAAAAATATATAAGCTTTTGCAAGAAATGTACTACAATCGCACACCGTTTATTCAAAAGTATTTCAAAGAGAGACTTTATATCACTGTCATTCTGAAACGAATTTGAAACCTTAGTCGTGATTATAAGCCCCAGTGTGATGTTTATGCTTTTTAATACTGCTTATTTTTTTCCCACGAACCCACATGACTAATGGAACACTTTTGTGGGATTATACCCCTTTTTAACATAATGTCCGTTACAAACAACAATATCGGTGACGTGCAAAACTTTGTTTCTGTCACCTTTCTAAATAAGACTAATCCGTGCAAGTCACAAAAGATGTCATTTTCAAAATTGAAGGTACACTTGCTTGCTGTCATTAATGGCATTTAATTACAACAAGGAACGTTAAGTTTTATTACTGAAACAAACATTTGATGAAAATATTAAGAGCTGCAATGCGAAGATATCCACCTAAAACGTTTTGTTAGCATTCGTTTAAGATTGGTGTTTCTTCACAAAATTTTAAAGACAAATACCAGATTTAGGCATTGCTGAGTAAGTTATATATATATATATATATATATATATATATATATATATATATATATATATATATATATATATATATATATATATATATATAATTAAAACACCTGAACCGGTATATTTCTCTATGTGCAAACAGGCAACTATTTCAAGATGACACAAAAACCTCTTTATGAATAAAAATAAATAAATAACAGAATGATATATTCAACATGTGAGGAGCATCTCTCAGCCACGCGACGGCGGAATTCAGCGCCATCTATGGAGGAGATCGAGAAGCTGAGAGAACTTTGGTCAGATGATCCCGTCTACAGAAACTCGGTCTCATCGTCCAGGTCGATCGAGTCTTGATCGAACGAACCGCTTGTCATTCTTGCAGCCTGTGAAAGGAAAGGAAATTGCCTGGATCATCATTTAACTGGTTAGTTCTACAAATATACCTGCTTCTAAAGTACTTCGTTCTACAAATATACCTGCTTCTAAAGTACTTCGTTCTACAAATATACCTGCTTCTAAAGTACTTCGTTCTACAAATATACCTGCTTCTAAAGTAGTTAGTTCTACAAATATACCTGCTTCTAAAGTAGTTAGTTCTACAAATATGCCTGCTTCTAAAGTGCTTCGTTCTACAAATATACTTGCTTCTGAAGTACTCAGTTCTATAAATATACCTGCATCTAAAGTACTTAGTTCTACAAATATTCCTGCTTCTAAAGTACTTAGTTCTACAAATATACTTGCCTCTAAAAGTTCTATGTGGTTAAAATACACTTCGTTTTAAATACTTACTTACAAAAGGACATAAAATCCAATATAGCTATTTCTAAAGTACTAAGTAGTTAAAATACCCTTAGTTCGAAATACCTGGTGACATAAAACCTAGTATACTTATTTCTAAGGTACTCTGTGGTTAAAATACCCTTTATTTCTAAATACCTGGTAACTACAGCGACACAAAATCCAATATAATTATTTCTAGGGTACTAAGATGTTAAAATACCCTTCGTTCTAAATATTTTGTGACTAAGGGGACATAAAATCCAAAATACTCATTTCTAAAGTATTCAGTGGTTAAGATAAACTAAGTTCCAAATACTTAATGATTAATGAGACATGAAATCTAAAATACTTATTTCAAAAGTATTCAGTCGTTAAAGTACACTTTAGTTCTCAATATTTAATGGCTAGTGTGACATAAAGTGCCTTTCATATTATTCATAAATTTCTAAATCTAAATTCAATAAGCAAACGGTAAAATACTCTGGCAATAGGTATGTTAGTAAGATTAAATAATTAAAAGTAAAAAAACAGTAAGGTATGTTAGTGTTATTTAGTGAAAGTTAGAAGTCAAACAAACAGTGAGATATGTTGGTGTAACGGAATAAAAGTTAAAAGGCAAACAAACAGTAAGGTATGTTAGTGTTATTTAACAAAAGTTAGAAGTCAAACAAACAGCGAGATATATTAGTGTAACGGAATGAAAGTTAAAAGGCAAACAAACAGTAAAGTATGTTAGTACTATTCAATAAAAGTTAAAAGTCAAATAAACACCGAGATACGTAAGATAACAGTCAAACAAACAGTAAGGTATATTAGTGTAATGAAGTAACAGTTAATAGTCAAACAAACAATAAGGTATACGTTATTGTAATTTAAAGAAAGGTAAAATCAAACGAACAGTGAAGTATGTTTTAGTGTAACGGAATAGACGTTAAAAAGTCAAAATACAACACAGCTACCAGACAACCATTTGTCACGCAACTGTACCTACGCTACAAAGCTGAATAACAACAAACAACATCTGCTTTAAATTCGTGCATGCATTTCACGCCCGCCTGGATAAATATAAAATTTAAAACAGATAGGCTTTTGTGTCATATGACTGCGCACGAAAAGGGGGAATGGGGAGGGGGTGTTATAAAAAAAAAGTGGGAGAGATTGGGGGGGGGAGGAGGGAAGGAGACGGTCTGTGATGAATAGCCGTAAATAAAATGTTGAAAGTGAATTATGATTAATTAACAGGATACACTTGCTCTATATTTATAAATCTGCAAAACTGCGATGGCTGTTCCTTGATTATGCGAGAGATGACCCTCATGTCCTAACAATTGATAAAAATAATAATGATGCTTTTTTACGTGATATATATATATATATATATATATATATATATATATATATATATATATATATATATATATGTGTGTGTGTGTGTGTGTGTGTGTGTGTGTATGTATATATAGATATATATATATATATATATATATATATATATATATATATATATATATGCATGTATGTATGTATATATATACACATATATTATATATATATATATATATATATATATATATATATTACTAAAAGAATTCACCATTACATCATCCTTCAATTGTTCTTCAGTACTGCATGAACTTCTCAATCCCTAGAACCTACATCCCCTGTGCCACTTACCTTGCGCACGCGCACGCCCACACACACACACACACACACACACACACACACACACACACACACACACACACACACACACACAGACACCCTTTACTTCCTGGATATCAAAGGATTTAAGTTCCAAAGCCTCTTGCACTCTACATCAGCTTTTCACAAATACTAACCTTTTTAACATATCTTTATATACCTTCCTAAATATATCATTCTCTCAACCTTCTTTAATCCCTAGTTATTACGTTAACAATTTCGACTGGCTGGTTCCATCTTTTCTCTCTTATTTCCATTCACCATCCACGGACATTTTTATCCCTAAATATATTTCAGTTTTTGTTCCATTGATATTCCATTCCTCCTGCAACCGCTTTGATCCAAACTAGCTTTCACTGATCCAGCGTTCTGACTTTCATGTACCTTCATAAATGGACACTCCGCTACCACTGAATTTCACCGTCCATATCATATACTTAATCTTAAACTATTCTACCAGTCTATGCAGCATCTCTCTATCATCTTTACTGGCTACTGCTGTATTCAACTTCAAAACATCAGCAAGCTTCGCGCCATTCTTGAGCCTTAATTTTCAGTTCCTCAATCTTTAATATACATCTCTTCTATCCTGATTTCTCTCATCACTCATGAATAAATAATTTTTTTAAAAAATCATGGAATAAATAAATTTTTAAAACATCGTGTAATAAATAAGTTTTTAAAATCATGAAATAAATCAATTTTTAAAAATCATGGAATAAATAATTTAAAAAAAAAGCCATGGAATAATTCAGTTCTTCAAAAATCATAGAATAAATTAATTTTTAAAAAATCATAGAATAAATCAATTTTTAAAAAATCACGGAAACAGTTTTAGCACCAAGCCAGTTAACTGTCCACTACTTATTCCCGCACAAGGTTTCGAACGACAAAAAGTAAGAGTAATGCTTCTATCTAACGCTACCTAATGAAACCTATTTTGTACGTTTAAAGTTAAAAAATACTCCAGCTCTCCAGCATGTCTCAGTAAAGTTATCTGTGTGGTTCTCATTACACTGGATAGTTTGAGGAAAGATAATGTCGACAGTGTGGAAAAAGTATCATTACGAATATCAATAACACAAAAATCAAAGTTAAATCATTTTTATGAAATAAACAACCACAACCCGTCTCTGCCAATTGTTAATACTACGATTTATCTACAGTTAATAAAAAAAAACTAGGTATACTTTATAACAGTCATGCAAGAAAAAGGTGTTCAGTCTATTAGTTTCCACTAAAACCCTACCATCCCTGGCCATATTTTTCAAGGCTTAGAACTTGATACAGATGTTAGTTAATACTCTATATGAGGTTAGTAAAATTTCCACATATCAATACAGGCAATTTCTCTTCCCAGGTGCGGAGCGCAGGTCAAATATTATAGTGAATTTGCAGTTGCAAAAGTTATCAACAACATGAAATAATAATGCTCATAAAAGAAAAAGCAAATCATATAACTGGGGACTCGATCTTTCCACATAGTCAGTCTTATGGAAAATTCACCAAGGTTTCGAGTTTCCATCAAAATTACTGTGGTTTTTCTTGACATACGAATAACCTATAATCTATCAGGCAGAAGGGAATATCCAGATTTAGCTGCACTCCAGGCTTACTGCCTAAAAATTCTGAATTTGAAAGCAATCTGTTCCCTTGTTTTTGCTTGAGCTGAAAATGTTAATTAATTTATTTATCTATTATTCCTTTCTCTCGTTTTCTAATCTTATGAAATGGTGGGCCTGAAGTAGTACAGGTGGAACCATGGACCAACTGCTTTCCCTACTGTTTTCCCATTATGGATCCATAATATTGCCAGTTTCGAACTTCTGTCTTCGAAATCGCCAAAATTATTCGAGGTCAACACCCAGCTAGGAACATGGCTAAGAGTAAGAGCAATAACAAGAAGACTCCACAACTCCACAGTATGAAGAATTGTGATTAAAATCTACTGACGGCCTTGACAATTCAGTTACCCAGTGAGTGACGCAATTGAGCTAAACTTGTCAAGCTTAAATTCAATTTCCTTATTATGCATTTACTGTGAATAAGCCATCAAGAGACAGCAACGCTTGAATTAATATTTTCACAAATAAGTATTCATGACCTTTCTATTAACTTTCTAAAAAGGAAAAGATAACACCGTACTCTCTTT
>NC_089796.1:71411362-71428862 GCF_040412425.1 Macrobrachium rosenbergii | reverse complement strand
TATAAGCTACGTGAAATTATCATTTCAAAAGCATTCTGTCACTTTCATGTTGGCATATTGATGTGCGTAAACGAAAGAAATAATTCGTAATGAATTTCACTGACGCATATTACGCAATTTACTTCTGACAGATCCGAGAAGCATAAGGGATCTTTACTTTGGCTATGAGTGTTATGTATTTATGTCCACTGTATCTCGTTTTAAATGAGTGATCTATAACAAATCAAAAGGAATAAGCAATGAACACCGAAAACATATCGCCCCATTTGTTCTAGTTACGCCTACACATCTGCACAAGAAAGTTAAGGACAAGGTTTTTTTTATCATTAAATTAGGTAGATTCTAGATGACCGCAAAATCTATAAACACAACTAGAAATGACGGAAAGATTTCTCTATGGTTTATAAAAGAATTACTACATTTAAACAGGCCAATTTGCGAGCTTTGGATTGCAGTCTTCTTCTTCTTCGTTTAACGTGCTTTTTCCCATTTTTTTTTATGGGGTAAGCACGATGCCTTCTTTTTGAAGGACTTTGATTTGGTGTTGGGGTAGACCGTAGCCTCGATCGGCTGCCCTGCCTGACGGTAGCGCTGCAAGAAGAATAATCTAAGATTTCGAAAAAAAATAAGAATAATTAGGACCTCAACAAAATGGTTTTCTATTTTCCGTTTTGCAGTTGATTAATTTATAAATCTTCCGTCAAATTATAAGAAAATTTGAATTAAAGGTCAGTTGAATAAAACCTAAAGTAAACGGTCTTCGCGGTCCCATTTTAATTCCATTCACAGACTAATGAGATTTATCTTCTTAAAAATTGTCTCCTTTTCATCATTACTGGTGGCTTATTTAATCTAACACAATATTTAGTCTTTTCATCCTGTTCAATTCTTCTTTTATTGTTTTTTTTTATTATATCGTTCCATTGATGCACGATGCTACCTATTAACTATTTTTACATCAACGTGTTCACAATAATTTAATGGCACTGAAGATCATTCATGGATATATAATATATAAAAAAATCTTAATTACAAGTAACCAGCAACAGACAAGATTAATGGGGATTCGGTACCGAATATTTTCCCCTTTAAGAATCAGACTCTGGATTCCCAAAAAATACTCATTATGTTCCCACGATTTTATAAATAAATGTTCCCACGATTCTATAAATAAATGTTCTCACGATCCTATAAATAAATGTTTCGAAGATTCTATAAATAAATGTTCTCACGATTCTATAAATAAATGTTCTCACGATTCTGTAAATAAAAGTTCTCACGATTCTATAAATAAATGTTCCCAAGATTCTATAAATAAATGTTCTCACGATTCTATAAATAAATGTTCACATCATTCTATAAATAAAAGTTCTCAAGATTCTATAAATAAATGTTCCCAAGATTCTATAAATAATGTTCTCACAATTCTATAAATAAATGTTCACATCATTCTATAAATAAAAGTTCTCAAGATTCTATAAATAAATGTTCCCAAGATTTTATAAATAAATGTTCTCACGATTCTATAAATAAATGTTCACATGATTCTATAAATAAAAGTTCTCAAGATTCTATAAATAAATGTTCCCAAGATTCTATAAATAAATGTTCTCATGATTCTATAAATAAATGTTCACATGGTTCTATAAATAAATATTCCAATGATTCTATAAATAAATGTTTTAAGATTCTATAAATAAATGTTCCCACGATTCTATAAATAAATGTCCCCACGATTCTATACATAAATGTTCCTACTATTCTATAAATAAGTGTTCACACAATTCTATAAATAAAAATGTTCCCAAGATTCTATAAAAAAAATGTTCCACGATATTAAAAAATAAATGTTTCCACGATTCTATAAATAAATGTTCCCACGATTCTTTGAACCATTTCTCGGATAACGAAGGATCACAAGTGTGTGATGAAAAAATTAGCATGATAAGACATATAAAAACTCGCTTGTTACGAATTTAGTAAAGAAACAAGTGAGGAGAAAACTGAAAGAAAATAAATGAAAATGGACTCACCTGTCGTTTGGTAGATGAGGGAATAAAGTAGGACGTAGAACAAATGAGAAACAAATGAAAAAAAATCAAATGAATATAAAAAAAACTCACCTGTTGGTCTGATTTGTGGGATACATTCGGACTGCGGCCTAAGAAATTCTCCTTCCCACGTCCAAAGAGACGACGTTTGCCTTTGCAAAAAACAAAAAAAAGTTGAGTTAATCAACGAAGGATTAAATACGTACAGAATTACAGCTTTGGGTGTGAATACTGAGAGAGAGAGAGAGAGAGAGAGAGAGAGAGAGAGTTTCCCGACAAGTGCTATAATCAACTTCAGGTATATGTCTAGTGCCTTAATATATTCATTCTTCGCAAAAACATAAAAAAGTGTTACAGCAAGGTTGTAAGTTGCACAAAATGTCTTGAGAGAGAGAGAGAGAGAGAGAGAGAGAGAGAGAGAGAGAGAGAGAGAGAGAGAGAGTTCACCGTCCAGTGCTATCATCATCTTTAGGTGTATATGTGTCGACAACATTTTATCATATTCCTTCTTTACACAAAACATACAAAAAAGCGTTACAGAAAAACTGAACGATACAAAAAGTATTTCAGTGAAGACAGTGCTATCAAATTATTCATCGTGCTAGGAGTGAACAGCTGTGACCTTAACCTTTTCCAAGAGAAACTGGTTCAGTCCCTCCATGCGAAAGATATACCTAATGTTCCAGATTAATTTCAAGTTACTGTACAGGAAAAGGAAAATACAAAAGTTCATAATGTAACAGCAGAAGGAAAAGCACAGAAGTTCATATGTAACAGCAGAAGGAAAAACACAGAAGTTCATAATGTAACAGCAGAAGGAAAAGCACAGAAGTTCATAATGTAACAGCAGGAGGAAAAACACAAGATGTTCATAATTTAACAGCAGAAGGAAAAACACAGAAGTTCATAATGTAACAGAAGAAGGAAAAACACAGAAGTTCATAATGTAACAGAAGAAGGAAAAACACAGAAGTTCATAATGTAACAGAAGAAGGAAAAACACAGAAGTTCATAATGTAACAGCAGAAGGAGAAACACAGAAGTTCATAGTGTACAAGTAGAAGGAAAAACACAGAAGTTCATAATGTAACAGCAGAGGAAAACACAAGAGTTCATAATTTAACAGCAGAAGGAAAAGCACTTGCAGAAGTTCATAATGTAACAGAAGAAGGAAAAGCACAGAAGTTCATAATGTAACAGAAGAAGGAAAAACACAGAAGTTCATAATGTAACAGCAGAAGGAAAAGCACAGAAGTTCATAATGTAACAGCAGGAGGAAAAAGACAGACGTTCATAATTTAACAGCAGAAGGAAAAACACAGAGGTTCATAATGTAACAGCAGAAGGAAAAACACAGCAGCTCATAATGTGACAGCAGAAGGAAAAACAATTATTAAGTAGAGCTCATATCTGACCCAGCATAAAGAAATGAAAATGTAGTCAAGGCCGAGAAGTACGACCTAAAAGAATTAAACTGAATAAAATGTTAAAAGTCCTCCTTTGCGGAATGTGACCTTTACTAGACTGCGCTGAACTTCATCATTTCTGAAGTATCAGTTCAAGAAATAGTAATTTGGGAGGTATCGATTCCAGAAGTAATCATGATATAACCTCAGAACAAGTTTCAACTGGAGGTTAAATACCAAGACAAGAAGATAACACTCTTCATGTCTACAACTTTTCAATTAACATTCCATTTCAGTAAGAGTAGAAAGTTGTCTTCTAAACTGAAAATACTATACAACTGAAGTTACTGATGTTGCAATGAGGAAATTCACGTCTAATGCCACACAGGCATTTGATAACTATGCTTTATGAAACATGTACACTAAGAAAATAAGTCATCAACTCGGTCACAGTGGGCTGTCTAACATTCTAGTAAGAAAAGAATTAATTCTCATACACCTTAAAAAATATTACGACGAAACTTGACCTGTTCTTGCTAGGAGTTGGAAGTCTTTTTATCAAGAACAAATGATCGTATTCTAAGGAAAAAAAGGCTCCAAATAGGTTCCTTGCGTGGGTTATGAATAATCACCCCAAAATCTTAAATAACGGGAATCGCTTCCAAATTTTATACTGACAAGAAGTTCGCGGTTTCCATAACAAATAAGCCCTCACTGTCTCCAAGAAAATCAATCCATTTTGCTTTAAATGAAAAGTTTAAGTACTATTGTTCTGAAAGTAGGGACAGACTCTCATTCTGCTTTTTATCATTTAATGTACATTTGCCTAAAACATCTATAAACTTTGTCTCAAGAAAGGGAGCCCTTTTCTCCCAAATCACTGAAAGTACGCCGCACTTATTCTCAAAATTTTAGTCTCAAATGTTTTTCACAACCAACAAATTACCATCCGTGCTACTTATGTAGAAATCCGTTAGCCTGAATTAGAAAGAAAGTAACGTCAAACCTTCATACAGTTTTATCTAAAAGAAATGAAAAAACCCTGCTCCAAATTCAAAGCCAAAACTTTAACCAAATTTGATATTTGTTTGATAAGAAAAAAAAAGCCCTGTAATCTCTTCAAATATGTGGTTAGAGAATAATCATAGCCACAATGCGACATATATTCATAATAATAATAATAATAATAATAATAATAATAATAATAATAATAATAATAATAATAATAATAATAATAATAATAATAAAGTGACTAATCTATATTCGTTTTGCCACTGCAGCAAAGATTGTTTCCATCATTTTCGACCTTATCATATAAGAATTCATAATAAGTTTAATTATCTTAATAACAAGATCCGGTTTATTAAAATATCTCTAGTATACCGACTAGTAAAAAGAATGAATATAACACATGTATAAAACTTATGAAATAATGAATGAAAGTGTCTTTCAGATCACGGTGATATAATTAGGCCATAGTTTTTCACTCTGCCTCGTACAGTGTAACTGTTTAAAGCCGGTGTTCTAATCATAATCGCTGGCAGATTATGCTAAAATTATCAGACCAACCAGGTCAATCTAGTTTTCATAAAGGAATACATTCTCCATTTCCATACATTACGATAAGCTTACAACATCAATAAGGCAGCACATAATCTTCGTAAACCTCTGAAATTAATCTGGGAGCTGATTACTTTCTAAACAATAACCTTTGTAATCGACTGCGACAACATGGTCTTTACAAACTCAAGGACATACTTAACATCATTCACGAGAACAAGGTTTAAGTCAGCTGACCACATTTAGCCACTTAAGAAAGTCAACAGAACACCCACAAATTAATTAGGAGGCATTCGCCACGCACAAATCAGAACAAAAAAGTACGATCATGAATATATTGTGGAAAATATCATTGTATGGGATTGCCATATAAAGAAAGAAATATGGATGATAAGGTATATCGCATGATTACCTAACCAATATTGATTTCCTATGCAAAAATGACAGACCAGCAAAGGAAAATGCTTTTTACGAGCTTACCTGACCAATGGCTAAAATGCAATATTTTTAAGGTTATATCATAACTGATATAGCCTTGGCTCGATGGCCGAATCAGTTTTGTCTCCAAATGGCTATCTCAAAGGTCCACAGAATTTAGTCGAATTTAAGCACCTCATCAAATCAGTTTCATAATCCATATATGCCTGACTGATAAGAACTATCTCAATTAAAAAGTACTCATGAGTCTTGAAATGGAGAAACAAATCCACATTTATGCATGGGTAGGTATATCTAAAAATAAATCTCTGCTGAGAGCTGTCGGGAATCTATTCGATTTCCCTCTTCAAATAAATCTCTACAGAGAGCTTTCGGGATTCTGTTCGATTCCCCTTTTCCGAAAGATCTCTGTAGAGAGATTTAGTTTTAAATATACGTACCCATCCACAACTGTGGATTTGTTTCTCCAACTATCTCAGGTGTAGCATATGAATATAATTAGTCCGGGCACGAATGTCATATTAACGATTGCACGTCAGTTCTTATAGTTTCCGCAAATAAGTGTACACAATCCTTCCGCGTCCTTCATACACCCACGATCTCAAACCATGTCTAATACTAGGATGAAAGTTCAATAAACCATCCGAATGTATATTTTGATAACATTCCACCTTTTCAATATGAAGACAGACTTTCCACGTTCCTTGCGGTCTTCTTTCCTCTTAAGAAAAGTCCACTACTTCCTTACTCGTTTTGTTGCTATTTTCCTTAAATTGTTCATTTTCTTAAAACTGTCATCGCTTCTCCCTTTCGTCGACAACATGACACGGCTATGAATAATGAATGGGTAATCATCACTCCTCTAGGAACCCTGAATTGCCCAACTTTCCTCCTAGATCGAATTCATTCATTTCATATTTTCTCACATAACATTTACATTATCATCATCAATATTTTCTACGTATACTGAATCGCATAAATTCTTTTAAATGAGAAAAAGAAAAGCTAATGCCATTATCCCCTTTCAGTGGCGGATTAGAGGTCCCGATTCAAAAGAATCTATCAGAGAGTATAATGAGCTCTATTTTCAATTAAAATACTGAGAGGATTATCTCTTCAGGAGAGATTCTATAAAATTGGAGATATACTATTTTTAAATTTGCACTCACTACTTTATTGGACGAGTTCTTCTGACTCGAAAAATAAAAAAAAATGTTTGAAAGGTTACTCGTTACTAAGAGAGAGAGAGAGAGAGAGAGAGAGAGAGAGATTCTGTAAAATTGGAGATGTACTATTTTTAAATTTACACTCTCGACTTTATTGGATAATAAATTTTTCAAACTTGCAAGAAAGAATGTTTAAAAGGTCATGAACCTGAATACTGCGTTACTGAGAGAGAGAGAGAGAGAGAGAGAGAGAGAGAGAGAGAGAGAGAGAGAGAGAGAGAGAGAGAGATTTTGCACTCTCTACTTTATTGGATAAGTTCTCCTAACTTGTGAAATAAAAAATAACAATTTTAAAAGGTCACGAAACTGAATACTACGTTGAGAGAGAGAGAGAGAGAGAGAGAGAGAGAGAGAGAGAGAGAGAGAGAGAGAGAGAGAGAGAGAGATTTTGCACTCTACTTTATTGGATAAGTTCTCCTAACTTGTAAAATAAAAATTTCAAAAGGTCATGAAACTGAATATTTAGAGAGAGAGAGAATGACTCTTTACATTATATTACCTTTGTCGTCCTTCTTGTCCTTCTTAGGAGAATTCTCTTCAGCGCCTTCTGCAGTACTGGGTTCGTTTGCCTTTTTAGCTCCGCCAAAAAGTTGGAACCTGCAAGATGATAAGTCTTGAGTGATCGATTGCATGATATACTGCGTGTACTCTATGTGCATACATTTAACAAGTTGTACCTAAAAGCACACAAATACACACACACAGATATATATATATATATATATATATATATATATATATATATATATATATATATATATATATATATATATATATATATATACTGTATATATACTCTGTTAACAGTTTAGTGTGAATGGGAAACTAAAAGCGTTGCCTTATAAATATCTCGATATACAACAGATTTCAGTGCCTATTTATTAATGCAGAAACCTGTAAGTAAATCCCTTGCTTAAGTGACAGCGTGTAAGTTAAAAAAGATTGTCATAAATGTAATGTATAAATCTGAAATTATTCCAAAATAATTCTATTCAATTGGCTTCAGAAACGAAAGATAAAAAAAAAATTGTGTAGAAACTGAAGACAAGATAAATATGCACTTCTACCAACATAATCTGCAAAACTGTAAAAATTACAAATAACTGTAAGAAATTAGACAGAAATTAAATACACAAAAGCATTTAAGAAGTTTACGAAACGAAAGCAATATAATTAAGTTGCAAAGTGAAAAGAAACACCTCCCCCTTCCCCCAACTTAATTAAGATGCAAAGTGAAAAGAAACTGTCCCCTCCCCAACCCTTCCCCCAATATAAAACTACACAGAAGTAACATGTAAACTTAACCAAGTGAACAGCACCGGAGAGATATAATAAATAAAAGGAAAAAAAACTAGAACTGAATAAAGAAGGCGCTTAGACATGTCCTCATCACCTCCTCCTACAGAGACTCAGACGAACTTGGTGTACAATATGTACCTCTTTCCTGCAGGCTTCTCTTTGTCCTTGTTCTCCTTCTTCTCCTTCTTCTCCTTCGTCTTCTTCATCCTCGCCCTGTCTCCCTCCTTGTCCTTGTCCTTGTCCTTCCTCACCCTGTTGAAGAAGCCGCCCAGCTTGTTCTCCGAAGTGGAGGAGGAGGAGGAGGCATTGTTGGGTGGAGGAGGAGCTGGGGCGGCCTTCCTCTTGTGTCCCCCTCGACCGACGGACGTGGTCGAACCCATGTTGTCGTACTGAATTGAAATTTAATCAATTCCATTGAAATTGAATGTATTCAATTGAAACTGAACGTATTCAACTGAAATTTAATGTATTCAACTGAAATTGAAAGTATTCAATTGATTGAAGTTAAATGCAATCAATTGAAATCCAATGTCTTCAGCTGAAATTGAATGTATTCAATTGAAATGGAATGCATTCAACTGAAATTGAATGTATTCAACAGAAATAGTATGTATTCAACTGAAACTAAATGTATTAAATTTGGAGGTCTAGCAACGATGAAAAGCAGTTTAAAAAAATAAGCCTTGTGCAAAAACGCCAGAAATAAAATATGAGTTGTAGTCTCCATGTTGTGTCTAAGCATAAAAATACTAATACATAAATAAGTAATTTCATAATTAAGAATTGAAAAATAATACAATGGCGTTCATGCTAGGCAGATAATAAATAGATAAATAGCTATCTGACATAAAGAAACAAATTAGTGACCTTCATGTTTGAGCCTAACGACTAATAATAATAATAATAATAATAATAATAATAATAATAATAATAATAATAATAATAATAATAATAATAATAATAATACATAAATGAATAAATAACTAATTTCAAAAGACTTGTCTTCCTAACAACATACAGTCTAGTGATAGAAAAGGTCTCATTTTACTGATATGGAAACAGGAATAATGTTGGTGATCTGTAGAGTTAGGAAAATAATAAAAATAAATATTGTAACTTCGTGTACAAAGCAACAGTTCGCTGCATTAATCTCAATCGAACTACAGGCTTCTCTGTCGAGAGCACATAAAAAAGAAATGAATAAATGTACTGAATTGAAAAAAGAAAACTGACTTCATGCTAGCATTAAAAATATATATAATAATAATAATAATAATAATAATAATAATAATAATAATAATAATAATAATAATAATAATAATAATAATGAAACGAGTAAAACTTTCAAATCTATCGGCAAGAAAAAAAAAACAAATGAACTGAAAACGACAGAAAGAAACTTAAAAATTTAGAAATGTAACAATAATTAGTAAAAAAGAAGTATAGAAAAACGAGAGCTTATTAGCGATTAAGATAAAGCATTTATAGCTGATGAAGCAAATTCAATTCATAGAAAACATTCTGAAAATAAATTATCGTTCAGACTTCTCAAAAAGAGCGCTCATCAGCTTACAAAAGCAAAGTGCTGTTATATATCAGATGTGTAACTTGGAAGAGCTAGAGCTATATATATATATATATATATATATATATATATATATATATATATATATATATGTGTGTGTGTGTGTGTGTGTGTGTGTGTGTGTATGTATGCATGAATTACTCAGTTATCAGACCCAACCGTCCTAATAAGGGATATGAAGATGGAACGGAGATTTAGCGTTCATATTATTTCTGATAAAAACGTTACTTCTACCGATTTTTTTAATCCTTAGTTCTCCAAGTGAAGTTAAGGTTTTTACCTTGTAAACCAAGTTAGCCGCGAATGGAATTTTATTTTAATGACGTGGTAACTTCTCGAATAAGGTCACGAACTCAATCAAACCAGGTCATAACTCGTCACCAACTTGGCGATTTTGTTTTGGGAACAAGTGACGTCGACCACAAACCACCTTGCTCCCTAATATTAGGTTAGAATATGCTAAGTTAGGTTAGGTTAATGTTACCAGGGTCCGGGCAGGACATGGGGCTGAAATGACTTGTGGCCAGCGTGAAATAGAATCCGTCTTTTCCCCTCTACTTCTAGGTTTTGGAACTTTCTTCGTGCTTCGGTTTTCCCATCATTTAAGATGGCAGCCCCACTCATTTACCGTCCCTCTCCTCTTACTCTTGTTTTCTTCTGGCCTCGGGTATAAACGGACAAAAGTTGCCCTTCCCATTTGCCTCTACATAAAAAAGATTATCACTTAGAAACATCTTCGAAGACATTATCCTCTAAAAAAAAACTCTTTGAAGTCATCATCTAGCAAGAAAAAAGGTCTCTGAAGTCATCACCCACCTCGAAAAAGTCTTTGAAGTCATCATCTACCACAAAAAAAGGTCTTTGATGTCATCATCCACCTAGAAAAAGGGTTTCTGAAGTCATCATCCACCTCTAAAACAAAAGTCTTTGAAGTCATCCATCAACCTAGACAAAGATCTCTGAGGTCATCATCCACTTTAAACTTAGAAAAAAGTCCTCGAAGTCATCGTCCACCAAGAAAAAGGGTCTTTGAAGTCATCATCCACTTAGATGAAGGGTCTTCAAAGTCATCGTCCACCAAGAAAAAGGTCTCTGAAGTCACCATCCACCTGAAAAAGGTCTTTGAAGCCGCCATCAACGCCAAATATAGTCTTTAAAATCACCATCCACCTACAAAAAGGTCTTTGAGGTCATCATTCACCTAGAAAAGTTCTTTGAAGTCACCATCCTCCCAGGAAGAGGTCTCTGAAGTCACCATCCACCTAGAAAAAGATGTCTGAAGTCATCATCCACCTAAAAAAGGTCGATGAAGTCATCCTCCACCTGAAAAAGGTCTTTGAAGTCATCATCCACCTAGAAAATGGCCTTTGAAGTCATCATCCACCAAGGAAAAAGGCCTATGAAGTAATCATCCACCTATAAAAAGTTCTTTGAAGACTTCAACAGCCTAGAAACAATACTTTGAAGCTATCAAACGCCTAAAAATGGTCTTTGAGATCATCATCTACTTAGGAAAAGGTCTTTAAAGTCATCATCCACTAAGAAAAGGTCTTTGAAGTCACCATCCACCTATGAAGAGGTCTTTGAAGTCACCATCCACCTAGCAAAAAGTCTTTGAAGGCATCTTCAACCTAGAAAAATGCCTTTGAAGTCATCATCCGCCAATAAAAAGTCCTCTGAAGTCATCATCCATCTAGGAAAAGATCAGCCACAAAGAAAAAGGTCTTTGAAGTCATCATCCACCTAGGAGAAAGATCTTTAAAGTCATCATCCAAAAAGAAAAAGATCTTTGAAGTCATCATCCATCTACATTAAACTCCTTGAAAGCGTCATGCACCTACAAGAAAAACATGGAAGACTCACGACATGATTGTAACAAACAAAGAGAGTCTTATCAATAAGACTAATGCCTTTTTTTTTTTTTTTAGAAAGCCAATGTTTGTTGTTAATATATTTAAAATAAATGGTGGAATAATCCTCCATGGCTTCCAATGACAGATATATTGTAACGTAGAAGAATAAAAATAATCATTTATCATTGATGAAAGTAATTTAAGCCAAAAAATACACAAATAAATTTATGTACAGGTATTGAATCTAATTGCCAGAATAAATTACAGAAAAATTATATCAAAATTTATTACTCCAGTGACAAAATCTAGCATGCGTTACCCTGACATGATTGATCATTAACAAAAATAATAACGAACCTCAAATACAATATCATTAATACTGTCAATAACTGAGTTCTCATTCATAATACACACACACATACATACACACACACACACACATATATATATATATATATATACATATATATATATATATATATATATATATATATATATATATATATATATATATATATATATATATATATATATATATATATATATATATATATATACTGTATATGTATATATATTATATATTTACACAATATATATATATATATATATATATATATATATATATATATATATATATAATTCAATTCACTTGCTCGTAATCCCAGTTCATTCTTTGTATGCTGGTCTGTGCGACAAATACGATAAAAAGGGTATAAGTAAAGACATACATGTATTACGCGTGAGGAAATGAAAATCTGAAGTATGGAAGCTTTGATTCCTGATTTAAAGGCCAGGAATATTCCATAACATCCTACACTGGATTCCTAGGCGCGCTGTCTAATCATACTGTGCCTCTGACAACTAAACAGTGAAGTATGTACTCAGCGGTTAGTCGACTTTGGTGGATCGCAACTAATGTGGTTAGCAATTTGATGCCAAAATCCTTGGTAAGATCTGGATGGGTAACGCTTAGAACTGGCCTCTCTCTCTCTCTCTCCATATATATATATATATATATATATATATATATATATATATATATATATATATATATATATATATATATATATTTATATATATATATATATATATATATATATATATATATATATATATATATAATATACATACATACATACATATATATATATATTTTACAGATGTGTATACACATATATATAAATATATACATATATAAACATATTTACATCTATACATATATATGTATATATATATATATATATATATATATATATATATATATATATATATATATATATATATATATATATATATATATACATACACACACAGAACAAAGCTCAGGAGAGATTATATATATATATATATATATATATATATATATATATATATATATATATATATATAGATATCAAACACGCTCTCATTATTTGTCGGTCCCCTTAACGGACGGCGAACAAACGAGGGGTGTCAAAAAGAGAGGGGGAGGAGCTTTCCTTTAAGATCCTCCTCATTAGCAAACCTTTCATGTGGAGATTTTATAACACGCTGAGGAGGAGGTGGAGGAGGAGGAGGAGGAGGAGGAGGAGGGGGAAAGAGAACTTGTCCTCAGCTAGGCAGGTCACTAAGAAGAGGGGCAGGTTGGGGATGAGGTGGGGGATTAACAGGGGAATTATTCTTAATTGTTCCGGGAAATGGGTACATAACACCTTACCTTGTCTAGTGTTTTTTTTTTTTTTTTTTTTGATAGGACTAAAAATAAGTCAGGTCTTTCAGTATCTTATGAAAATTGACTCTACGTCGTTAATGATAAAAAATATAAAGTTTCCTGATGAACAGAATATGCTAACAATACATATAATAGAAAATGCAAGAAACCCTTTTTTTTATTAGAAAGTTAATGAGGTACAAATTTATTTCTTGACGAAACTAATTTACTGACATTAAACAGCAGAAAGTAATCAAATATTAATATTAAAAGAACTATGAAAATAACTTATGGTACAGAAAGGTTAGCAGAAAGTAATCAAATATTGATAAAAGAACTAGGAAAATAACGTATGGTACAGCAAGGTTAGCAGAAAAGCAATCTAATATTAAAAGGACTATGCAAATTACATATGGTACAGAAAGGTTAGCAGAAAGTAATCAAATAATGATATCAAAAGAACTAGGACAATAACTTATGGTACACAAAGGTTGGCAGAAAGGAGTCTAATATTAAAAGGACTAGGAAAATAACTTATGGTACAGAATGACTAGCAGAAAGTAATCTCATATTAAAAGGACTATGTAAATTGCTTATGGTGCAGAAAGGTTAGCAGAAAGTAATCGAACATTAATATTAAAAGAACTATGTAAACTACTTAAGGTACACAGAGGCTATCACTGAACGAATTATAACAGAAAAGTAACCTGGAATCGCAAATCAAAATTAAAGATCAAAAACAAAAACAAAAATTTCTTAATGAAAAACAGAAAAACATGACGTCTAAATATTAATCGGAGCAGAAAAATCCATTTTTCAGCCAAAATAGAAGAAATTAAATCCGGGAATCAGAGAGCACAACCGACGCAAACAAATCGCTGCATTATCCCTGACCTGCTATGTTCGTCCCCCAGGGGAAATACATTCGGTTTTTTTAACACGCAATATTCCCGTGCCTTTACTATATTCCATTACAGGTTGTTACGTATTCCGATTCAGCCGCACTAAATGTAAACAAATTGTTAAATGGTTTTTTTTATTTTACCACTATCGGAATTCAATAGCCGTAGGACAAAAATGTTTACCGGTTCATGATGCAATTATAAGACTTTATGACGATTTTTTGCGTTATTATTTATAGCTTTTACATGGTAACC
Source organism: Macrobrachium rosenbergii (assembly GCF_040412425.1). Lineage (NCBI taxonomy): Eukaryota > Metazoa > Arthropoda > Malacostraca > Decapoda > Palaemonidae > Macrobrachium > Macrobrachium rosenbergii. The sequence goes on along the minus strand of NC_089796.1, from coordinate 71,414,597 downwards.
ATCTTTTAAAAATTCTCATTTACAGTTTCTTAAATTCTTTCCATCTAAAAGAGAGAAAGAAGTTTAGGTTATTTTCTACAAATATAATGTCATCATATTCTTTCCCCACCACGTAAAAGGCAATTTTCAATTATCACAAGTGTGTTTTTCTAATAACTGATCTCTTCCCGTATTTCCCATTACCGTCTGTTACTTCTTTCGAGTGAACACCATATTCTTTGGAAGCTTGAATTCCAAGTCAGTGGCCCCTCTGGCGGGCTTGTTCCATATGAATAGGGTTCTCTTCTGAATAATAATAATAATAATAATAATAATAATAATAATAATAATAATAATAATAATAATAATAATAATAATAATAATAATCTGAACGACGTATTCTTTGGAAGCTGACCCCTCTGGCGGGCTTGTTCCATATGAATAGGGTTCATCTTCTGAAGAAGAAGAATAATAATAATAATAATAATAAATAATAATAATAATAACACTCATTCAATATTCTGTTCATGATGATCCTAACATCCGGTACGACTAATCCCGCACTGTTAAAAGGGGAAATAATTCCAGGTCTAACTTCGTTGACATAAAGTCTGCCATAAACACATCTTGCACTCAAATAATAGTTACGAACGTGGGATAGAATTTTCGAAAAAAAAAGTGACTTACATCTTCAATTTCGAGGGAAAAAATTACTTACATCTTCAATTTCGAGGGAAAAATTACTTGCATCTTCAATTTCTAGAGAAAAAAAAAAACTTACTTCTTCAATTTCGAGGGAAAAAAAACTTACATCTTCAATTTCGAGAAAGAAAGAAAAACTTACATTTTCAATTTCGAGGAAAAAATTACTTACATTTTCTATTTCGAGAAAAAAAGGACATCTTCAGTTTCGAGAGAGAGAAAAAAAAGAATTACATCTTCAATTTCGAGAAAAAAAAATGAACGACTTACGTCTTCAATTTCGAAGACATCGTCAAGTGGGTCCACCGAGGATGAACTTGGAGCGTTCTTGTTGAGCGCGTCGTAGCCGCTACTCCTGCCGTTGTTTTCTGAAACTGGAAGGGAAAACGATGAAGTAATTCCAGTACAGTCTTTATATCATCAAATAGCAGAAAATCTGAAGGAATAGTTATTATTACCTTAAATAATCACAATTCCTTTGTGAAATTCCATGAACAATGCTCATTTTTAACACAGGCAAGACTTTTATCAGACCCTTTTTTCCACCCAAATTCCATTTAACACCCTGTTAAATATTAACAGGGTGTTAAATGGAATTTAACCCAAATTCCATTTAACACATGTTAAATACTGATAGGGTGTTTTATGGAATTTAATCCAAATTCCATTTAATGCCCTGTTGAATACTAAAAGGGTGTAAGATGGAATTTAACCCAAATTCCATTTAACACCCAGTTAAATATTAAAAGGGTGTTAAATGGAATTTAAACCAAATTCCACTTATCGCCCCCTTAATATTTAACAGGGTGTTAAATGGAATTTGGGTGGAAAAAAGGGTCCGATAAAAGCCTTGCAAAATGTGTTAAAACTAGGCTATCCTTCTGAATCATTTCGGGATAACTACAAATCCTTCATAAGCATCTGAAACGTTCGTCGTATCGGTACCATACACTAGCTAAGACCAAATATAAGAGTTATTCTCATTTGATATTTAAACCAAAGCAAATCTGACACTCTTACTTATCTTATTTAGACGCTACTCAAGCGGTTCAATCGGTTTAGTACAAAATGCAGTAACTGACCCGCAATATCAGCTTGATGGTAGCAGTTTTATATCTAAATAAGTTCATTAACATCGTGATGTTGTCTGTCATGAATTAACCAGATTTAAGCGATGCAAATAAGCCTTTTTTACCTTTTTTTTCTCAGGATAAAAAGACAGCTCATGTTTCAGCGTTTTTTAATGACCTCTCACTTGTCTGAAGCGCAAATCTCAAAAATATTTAACAGAAGATATTTTTTCTTCTTTTCTGTAGAGTTTCTTTCGTGACTTGACGCTTGTTTTAGCTGGAAAATAGTCCTTATTTCTTTAAAGGTATAAAGACCCGTAACGCCTATTTTCAATATTGCTCACAAAAGTGGAGAGCAAATTTGCCCAATGTGGTTTGCAAGATTTCTCCCTTTCTTATTCCAGTTTCCTCACAGATCCTAAACCTGGAGGTTTGGAAAGAATTCAAGAGTATATCTATACTGCTTAACGGTTTGGAATTATTCAAAGTCTGAAATGCCATTAAGATGTATTGTCAATCTCTCTCATAAAAGTATACAAACGTACTTCACACTGAATTACCTCACCCTATCATATAACATCTACAACAGCTATAACAGGTAAACATAATGCTTCATTAACCTTCACCTCACATTCCTTTACTTTAGCCATTAAAGGATCACGATTCAATGATTACTTTTAAAATCGTGTTGATTGTAAATATCAGGAACATGATACGCCACTAACTGTTTTTAACGCTGTATTACCATTTATTTCAGGATGATACGAAATATACAGAAGTCTAAGAAAATACACAAATAATGAATTATCACCGATGAAAACATAGATTTTTGGAAACTCTGTTTCGTCAAAAGTGGAGATGGTTGAGACACCGATTGCTTCCATAATGCTACAATTAAAGCATTTTACAAAAACACAAAGTATAGAACAACACAAATTATGCAAATTTATATGAAAATACATACTTAATATGTCCGCTGTCTTACGAAATTGGCAAGGTTACATTATCGCTTCGACTTCACATTATTTCTGTATATCATAACTGACACCAGATCAGTTTTGTAGCAGTTAAGGATTTCAAATTATTCTTTATATCTGTTAAGTTCATCAAATTATATTCACAGCATTTACGAGTAAAAATTAATTTTTTCATCAGCGGAGACCAAACTGCTCCTATAATACTAAAATGAAGTTTCACCATAAACAAATCATTATTCAAGAAATTCCGCATAAAATGTACCTTTCTTTCGTTATTTATCCGATTTTTAGCTTTCTGTGAAAGAAGACTACTGCGCCGGTTTTGTCTGTCCGTTCGCACTTTTTCTGTCCGCACTTTTTCTATCCGCCCTCAGATCTTAAGAAACTACTGCGGCTAGAGGGATGCAAATTGGTATGTTGATCATCCACCCTCCAATCATCAAACACTGTAGTTTTTATCTCATTTAAGGCAAAAGTTAGCCATAATCGTACGTCTGGCAATGATAT
>NC_089796.1:71396362-71408862 GCF_040412425.1 Macrobrachium rosenbergii | reverse complement strand
GTGGCGTTTTCTTTGACGAGGGCTCGTAAGCAGAAATCGGTTTTATAAGCGTGTAAGTATTGATTACGGAATAGTTGGAAAAATACTGAATGAAATTTTAGTTTCCTTTATCTACACATGACGTGTACTAGAGCTAAAGTATTTTGACAGCTTCAACAGCAGACTTAAGCTTTTGGATATTGTCATTATTTTCTCTCTCTCTCTCTCTCTCTCTTTCTCTCTTTGATACTCACTCCAGTTCTCCTCCAAATCTTAGGCACACAACCTGGTACCTTCCTTTCTTCATCTATTCTGCTTCTCGCCTCTTCTCTCCTCCTAACCATAAGCTTTTATATTCTTACCCACATGCCTAAACAAATTTACTTCTTTCATTCTTTTATCATCCAAATTAACATTCCTAGTTCCATATATCAAGTCGTGCTACCAAATTTAGTAATGGCATATTAACTTGAATGAACAAAAGCAACTGACTGCACTATCTGTTAATTAAATGTACAATATATGTATAACATGGCTAGTAAGGAAATTATCAAATGCAACCTTTTAAACTGACTGTGAGATTTACTCTTCCCCCAAATAAGGACTACGGAACATATGGTAACATGACAGTAAAGAAAACCGACTTGCATTACGCAAAAGACGTTAAGACATCTGCCTTACCTCATCTGTCTGTTTGTCTAAAGAGCTGACGCGATCTACTTGCAAGGCACTGCTCGGACCTGGCGAATTCACCCGGCTGGAGGTGGAGTATATCTCCTTGGCTGCCTGTGACTGAGGCTCAGGCGAGCACTGACGAGTAGTGTTGCTGCCATATGCAGGCCCCGGAGAACTTGACTGGGGACCATTTCCCAAGTAACCATAAACATCGTAGTCATAATCATCCTCCGTTGGTAAAGGAGAAGGAGAACGAGGGGGTTCACTTGGTTCACTGTTGTTAGAATAGATGACATTACTTCGCGGCTGGGGAGAAAATGACGGGGGTTCTGGAACTCTGTATCCTGATGGACTTGCTGCAGCGTTACTTTTAGGAGGAGACAACGCTCTGGAAGGAGGAGATAGGGCCCTGTTTGGAGATGGGGACCGTGGATTGTCATCACTGTCAAAAACATCATCATAGTAACGCAGTTTTCGGCTTCTGACGCTGGCTCTTGCATCAATGTTTTCAATGACCTGTGGGCTGTAAAATTTGTCCAGATATTCGCCACTTTTTTTTGGCTGCCTGAAAATACGCTTGCGTACTTCTTGACATTCAATGAATTTTCGGTGTTCTTCTTCTACAACCCTCTCAAACACTGCTAACTTATCAGCAACAAAAGCTCCAGAACCAGTCCCTCCAACCTTTGACTTACAGTTGTAAGAGTCTGCATTAGCATTAAAATCATTATGTCTACCATAATGTGAAGTACTCTCTCCATACACTCCAAACTGGGCAATGTCACAACTGCTCCCATAGCGTTTGAGCCTTTGGCTGTCAGCCATACCTGCCAGGGATGCAAAAACTCTGGGTTTATGAATAACATCATCATCACTACTACTTTCTTCATCATTACTATCACAAGAGTATCTGGGAAGATATCGATCACCATCATCATCATCAAAACCAGGTACAGTAAGGAACATACTTCTATAACCAGGCACTCTAAGGTCATACTTTATCTTATTTTCACGATCAAAATTATCTTTAGGTTTGGGTGCTTGTGGAGTTGGGGGCTCTATAGATATTTCAGGTAAGCTTGTTGTACTTGTTGGTAAAAAAAGACATGATCTATTTTTCTTTACAGTCATTGCATTACTGGAAACACTACACGTACTTATAGACATACTACTGTGCTCTGATGTACTTGTACTATTATTTCTGGATTCATTACCTGAGGCACTAGCTGAACTGCCGAGACTTATAGTTCTCTTTGGTTTTCTATCTCCACCAGCATAATTGTTTCCTACAGTACAACTAGTCCTTGTATGATTATTAATTGCACCACTATTCACAAAGTTAGTTTTAATACTACTAATTGAATCATCTTTACCACCAAAACCAAATTCACCAAAATTACGATCTACACTACAGTTACCAGGGACTGGCTGGGGAAGGTCTCTAGAGGTCTTTGCAATACACTGACGATAAAAATCACAATTACCATTACTTGTTGGACTGTGGTCATCCATGAAACTCATTGATGCTGAACCTGAAAGAGGACCTGTGGGCCTTTGCTCCTCAAGTTCCTGCTGCTGCTGCTGCCACTGCAATTGCTGTTGCTCCTCCTGTAAACGCAGTTCCTCCTCTTGTTGCTGTTTCAACATTTCTTGCAAACGTTCTTCTTCTTCCTGTTGTTGACGTAACTCTTCCTCCTTTAGTTGTAACTCATACTCCTCCTGCTCGCGTTGGAGCCTTCTCTGCTCCTCTTCATATAGTTCTTGTTCCCTTTGTGCAAATAACTCATCATCATACTGGTCCTTTTGGAAATCTGATCCTCCTGCTAGTTCAGGGTAATCATTTTCTACAGACTCACCAATGTAATCCTCATAAGCTTCAGGGGATATAATAGGCTTCTCGACACTACTAGAGTGATCTGGGGACTCTTCTTCTATGCCCTCCAGCGTCAAACCTTTCTTTTTATCTTCTTTTCTCTTCATTACTAACTGTCTTCTTTCTTCTTCCATTGCAAATTCAGCACTCTGTGGACTAAGGGAAGAAGTAGTTGGAAAATCTAGAGTAATGATTTCAGTGTCACCTTCGATGAAATTCTTTGGGTGATTTTGTAGTAAGGTGTGCCTTTTCTGAGTATAGTCATCATATGTTAGGTATTCTTCTCTGTCAAATATAGGAGTCACTCGTCCCCCACGATTCAAATCTTCTATCATAATAGAATCAACAAACTGTTCAACTTTCTTTGCTCTGTCAATCTTCTTAGCCTTAGGCAAATGTCTGTTTGGGAACAATTTATCCTTTACTTTACTCCCAATCCCTTTCTTCTTTGGATCAAGATAGGTCTGGACACCAGTTCTTACATCTTCTATAACAAAGTCGTCTTCATCTTCATCATCATCGACAGGGTAATTTCCATTAACAGCAGCAGTATCAACATTCTGGGTTACAACAATGTCAGGAACCGATTCCTGGCTATCACTACGGTTGTATAAGGCACAACTCATTTGAGAAGGATCATTGTTTCCTTGAGAAAGAGGATGAGGAGGCTCATCACTCATCTTAAGAACAACTTCCTCAGCATAACCCCCTCCACCACCACCTCCTCCTCCACCTCGGGCAAAGCGTTTGCCTCCTTTGCGACTTCGACCACCTTTCTGCTTTACTTTGGAGGACTTAGACTTCCCATACCGTGCAGCATTTGAGGAATAACTCTGTCGCCCTTCATCCTGGATATTTATTATGAGATCATCGTGACCTTCAGTGGAGGCATGCCTATGATTTGTTACTGGATTACCATTACTAGAAGGTATTGCGGTTCTTCCTTGATGCGATGGAAGATGTTCCTCTGTCTCTGGCACATCCTCAAAATCGAGCTCAATTTCTTCAATCCTCTCTCTGCGGTTTCTTCCTACTGTTTTTGAAGACTTAAAGACCAGCCTCTGAGCAGGCTTTGGTCGAACATCATTCAATTCGACCACCTCCTCAGTTTCTCCACCAGGACGTAAATCCCCAACTGAACAGCTGAATCGTCCCTGAAATTAAAAGATAAAAATCATTAGAAGAAATAAAACACTAAATGTGTGCCAATGTGTGCGAGGTGTGAAAATGGACATTGGAAGTATCCTACAGCTTTATCCAAGAATTTCTATTGATTTTGGAATTGTAATTCCTGTTCTAAAATAAACATAAGCTTTACCCAACACAGCCAGAATCAACAATATCTCAAATTTGATTGTCTCAGAATAGATATTCAATCCACAAGGAGTTAATGATATTACATCAAAAACGTAGACCAAGGAAATGAAAATTTTAGATACACAAAAATAGAATCTATTAACACTGTATCCAGCGAGCTAACCTGAGGGGCGTTAGCGAATAGCAAACTTTACTTCCAACCACTGAAAAGAAAGTAGATGTTCCAGTTTCAGATAGGTAACTCCCGGAACATGAACTTTTCTGAACAATGTGTATTCTACAGGGATATAATTTTATAAGTTCTTCAGATAAGCGCAACCCAACATCTTACTGATTACATATGCTGCGTCGAACAGTCAATTATTTCCAGGAAATGGCCTGATTTCGTTCCCATTTTAGTTCTGCTTATCTTCTCTTTATGATTGGTGGATTCAAAGTACAAGTTCTTAAGACTTCCACCTTTCCAAATATATCAACTATTTATCAATTTCTACTTTAACCCTTCAATAACCCTCAGGGCAAAAGAATGAACTTACAATAATGATAAGATTTTGAGTTGAAATCTTCCTATGGATCAGTTCCAGCCAAAAAATAGTCTCAAGATTCTGATATGCACTCCTAAGGGAAATTAACTGAAAATAAACACTGAAAATATTCGAGAGTGAATACAAAATATCAACACTCGAATACACTCATACCTTTACATCTGGTTCAAGTATATTTACTAATAGATTTTAATACATACAAGCATACAGGTACAAAGGAATACATACACAACAAACATAAAAAAACACTGAAGGCTTTTAACTGTTAACAGGGATGCAAACACACCTATTATCTAAACAGTTGTTCAATTATCAAAATCTTAAAATAAAGCAACTGAAAATTAAATTTAAGTGATCCGAGGCACACAATATGCTACATCAATCATGCTTTATCTCCTCTGTAAACAAGGTAACCCTTGGTAACAAAAAGAAGATGACTGTTACATTCATGAGGCCTTGGCCTATCAAGTCTTCCGTTAACTTGTTCTTCCCTACTACGAAATAGAGCGAATGCTAGACTTGAAAGGTGGTTCATGGGATAGATTAGTGGGTGGGGGACGGAGGTGATCTACAACGAAACCAAGACTTCCAGTTGACTTGCCGATCTCTGATCGGGGACCCATCCTTTACTGTTCACAGGTAAAGCTGTACTAACCCTTCACACAAGGATTTCCTTTCACAGCAATTAAAAACAAATATCCAATGCAGTTATTTGGCTGGGTATTTTAGCAAAGTTTCCAATACCCACTGAGATGATGGCATCAGCGCCTCATGATTCAGACGATCTCTCTGCCGCTGTTGGCTACTGTTCTGTGGTGGGGATGTGAGCACAGTCTGGAACTTTAAATCCCAGGCAAAGATTGTTCAAGTTAGAGATTATCTTTTCTTCAACGAAGGTGAACATCCTTTATACCTTCGTCGAAAGCTTTCCTACTCAGCATTCTCTCACCACCTCAGTTCCAACAAACAATTTTCATTACCAATTTTACCGTCTGTGCCAGAGAGACAATCTGTGAGCAAACGTGTCTTTGTGGGATACTGTAGCGTCACAATGATTAGTTCTGCAGGTCTTACATTACCTTTGAAGTAAAACGGAAGTTAACGCCCGCAAGGAGAGTTGATTACCATGGTTCTTTAAAGTGTCATGGACTTTTATCCTCATATTTTATCGCGTTATTTCTCAAGTGTGTATGCCTTTGAGTAATTTGTTGATTCAGTTTACTATTACCGTTGTACATATCTATTCTTTAAAGGTATTCCTGCATAACCAGTTATGGCTCCTTAAGCCTGATTAGGATTCACTCTTGAAAAATCCCATGACCTCCACTGGATTTCATTTCATTTAAATAAAAATCATTCCATTAAATAACCAAAGCATTTCAGTTCCTTAAATCTCTCCATTTCTCCTACCTAACACACGGAGAGAGAGAGAGAGAGAGAGAGAGAGAGAGAGAGAGAGAGAGAGAGAGAGAGAGAGAGAGAGAGAGAGACTCTCCTATTCACTTCTAAGTTTAACAACCCTTGAGACACTGCTTCTTCAGCCTCGAGGTCTATCTCTCACTCTCATGAAAACAGGCAGAGGCAAAGCAGGCAGAAGCCAACCCCTCAAGGGTTCATTTGTAGACAGAAGCAACCCCAAATATCCCATCCCATTCTAAAGGCGTTTTTGTTTGCATGTAGTGTTCAGATGCTGCTTTTGAAGGAAAGCAGCGGGGGGATGTAAGGAAGACGGGGTAGGGAAGGCTAGTTTTTATTTGTTTTGTTTGTGGAATGATCTTTGAAAGAAGGCGATGGTGGGGGAGGGGGAGGAATTTCGTTTCTGCATTTTGAGGTTGGTGAATGTTATTGTTTCCCGTCCAAATTTTGTGTAACAAACAGCCGTTACTGTGTTTTGTGTTCTGAGAACGGTAGTGTTTCCAGTCAGAATATCGCTTTTTCATCCCAAAAATAGTCATTTCAGTATATGAAGTCGGTGAATGGTACTTCTTTAAATTATTTTCTTTAATAATCTAAAAAAAATGTCATTTCTGTATCTATAAAAATATTCGTTTGTTGTATTTCGTGGTCTGAGAACAGTAATGTTTTCTGTCAAAATTTAGCTTTTTGATCTCAAAGAATTATTTACTTCTGTATTCTGCGATTGGTGAATGGCGCTTCTCATGTAAATTATTTTGTTTAATAATCTAAAAAAAAATGTCATTTTCGTATCTGGGAATGGAGTGCAAAAAACCCATAAAAAGTCCCTTCTTGGCTTCGGGGTTGGATTACAGTGGTGTTTTCGATGAAAATTTTACTTAGTAATCCATAAAAATAGTCGGACTCTGTAATTCGTAGCTGGGAAATGTTAACATTTACGGTGAGAATTTGGCTTAATCATCTCAAGAAATGCTCGCTTTTGTATTTTGTTGTTGGAGAACGGCAATGTTTCCGACCAACATTTTACAAATGTTTTTGTTTTCGTCAAAGTCTTAAAGAAAAATCTTACTTTCCTAATCTGTGATGAGAAAGCAATTAGCATATACGTCAATTTTCCAAATTCCATTCTGAGGTTTTCTCTTTGAGAAATGACACTCAGATACTTAATGAATATCGAATGAAAAAAAAATCATGGATGCAATAGTTCATCGATAGTGCATTATTTTTTGTCTTAAGTCTGTGAAAGAGATGATAGGAAATCACATTTCCCTACAGCTAAACAGCATCGGTTATGAGACATATAATTCTTAGCAAAAATAATTAAAGTAGTATAGTTGGACCTTTCCAAAATGAAGCTTGACACGCAGAGAACAAATAAGCAAATTTATCTACGATTTCCCGTTAGGTAAAAGCGTTGCCAAAATATCACGTTTCTGGAAAACCTTTATGCAAATATGATGTACTGAAACCAAGTTTTTTAATTTATTGTAAATAATTCCACTCAAAAAAGTCAGCTTACACGGGGTACTTATGAAAATTGTATAGACAATTGGGGTACTTATGAAAATTGTATAGACAATTATCTAGTTCATTTTCTAAGTTTTAAAAGTATAAATAAAGGTATTGTTATTCAGGATATTTATAAGTTCCACTCAGTTACGCTATTAGTTTCCTTAATTTGTCTATGAAAGAAGTGTGTAAAAAATATTTAACTTAATAATGTCAGTATTTGAGTTCCAAATGATTACCTCCCAAGGCACATCAACAATGATTGCATTTTAAACAATGGTTTAAAAAACATTTAAATGTATTCCTTATGCTAATGATCATAAGACTGCAATATCGGGAAATATTATCAATTAAGAAATACCGTAGGAAAATTCAAACGAATAGTTCGACTAGAATTGATATTCCAGACATCAGGCAACACGGACATGAATAATTTTCTAGCTCATTGAGAAGAAATATATCGAAAAAACACGGGAATTGACAAACTAATTTTCCAGGCCAGTGAGGGAAATCAAAATATAAAGATTGACGGCGGGGAAAAACGCCAGATGAGTTTCTGATTCTATAAAAAGGAATAATGTGACGTAATGGGGAAAATGTAAATTATTCTTCCAGTTATATTAAAATGGACGAATGTGAGAAAAGTAAAGATGTTGCAGCTATTTTGAAAATAAATAAAATATAAAGAAACTAAAACTGACCAATAAAATATCAAGAAACTAAAACTGACCAAACAATGCTTTACCATAATAAAAATACATTATACAGTCAAAGCTTATGAAAAAACAGCAAAACTAAAATTGGAAAAAATGGATGAACCCCGTAAGTGTTCTAAAGAAGATGCTTAAGGAAGTAACAAATAACTGTGAAAGATACCTACAAGTTCAATATCAGACTAGTATATTAGTTGCAGAGATGTTCAGTAGCAAGATGAAAGACCATTTCCTGGTAAAACAAAAGTCGAAATGAAGATCCAGCTTCACTGACAGAACAAACTTCATTATGTGGGACGCCGGTCAATAGAGAGAGACCAGACAATGTCCAATTTAAATAAATGCTTTCCTGTCACAAATAAAGGCCTCTACTGTAGCATAATGGTCCGCATTACTTATCCACAGATAAAGAGAGGTTCTGTTCCATTTGTAAGCCTTTGGCGAGTCTGCTTCTTGCAATGTCTCCAACACCTTTCCAGATAGAGTTTTTGAACATAGGTTTGGTTTCCACGCCAAGAGGAAAAGAACTAATATTGTACTGTTGAAGTTAAATAAAAAAAAGGTAAATAATGGGATAAGACAAGTTACACAACTGTGACTGAAATGTTTCAACAAAGTCAGGTACACTTAAAAATTACCTCCGCTTGGCTTCCAAGTCTTGGAATAGGCATCACTGACAAAATAAGAATTTTCTATTTTACAGATGAGTAATACGCTTTTAAATGTCTATATCCTTCTATATGCAGCCTGGTAACCAAATTTCTTTAAAAAAAATGTATTACTATCTGTATTTAAGTCAACAACTGAAAATATCAAACCACACAAATAGCGCATGCAACCTCCACGATACTCTAGGTAGAATGTCACTCGAAAGTCTTTAGTGACAGCAAAAATTATCCCTACATGGCCACAGCACGCATCGCTTCTACAAAAATCCATCTAAAAGTAAAATATATACCATTATACGGCCTCCATATACCTCTACAGAAACCACGGTAAGTGAATTCATTCAGAAGGGGAATATATACGATTATCCTATCGGAGCCTCGATAGTTTAAAACGTCATGTGGTAGTTCGGGATGGAGGTCTCGGGGACATCATCATATCAAAGTTCTGGAGCCGACGGACCTTTGAGGTGCAAATGGGCACTTGCATAACATTAGAGACGGAAACCCACTGGGTAATAAGAGAGTGCGACCCGGATGAAGGGAACAGTATTTCTGATACGTTCTCGTATACTGATGAGTGGCTGGAGTCCTCTGGTGTGGCCTCTTCAGTGTGTATGCTTTCGGAAAAACTCAAAAAAGTGTCGATTTTTTGGTGTCAAAAGCGAATTTCTCCGACGTGTCAAGACAGAAGAAGAAGGAGAAGCAACGATATTTATTTACAAAGTTAATATACATTCCAGTTGCACATAATTCTTATTAATTTACTCTTCCTTCAAACCGAAAAGTGTCGATTTCTGGGTGTCAAAAGCGGATTTTCCCGGAAAAACTGAAAAGTGTCGATTTCTGGGTGTCAGAAGCGGATTTAACCGGGAAAACTGAGAAATGTCTATATCTGGGTGTCAGAAGCGAATTTCCCCGGAAAAACTCAAAATTGTCTATATCAGGGTGTCAGAAGCGAATTTGACAGGAAAAACTGAAAATTGTCGATTTCTGGATGTCACAAGCGAATTTGCCCGGAAAAACTGAAGTGTCGATTTCTGGGTGTCAGAAGCGAATTTATCTGGAAAAACTGAAAAGTGTCGATTTCTGGGTGTCGGAAGTGAATTTACCTGGAAAAACTGAAAAGTGTCGATTTCTGAGTGTCAAAAACGATTTTACCTGGAAAAACTGAAAAGCGTCGATTTCTGGGTATCAAAAGTGAATTTACTAGCAAAACTAAAAAGTGTCGATTTCTGCGTGTCAAAAACGAATTTACCAGAAAAACTGGAATCTGTCGATTCCTGGATGTCAGAAGCGAATTTACTACAAAAAACTGAGAAGTGCCGATTTCTGGGTGTCAAAAACCAATTTACCAGAGAAAAACTGTCGATTTCTGGGTGTCAAAAGTGAATTTACCCGGAAAAACTAAAGTGTCGATTTCTGGGTGTCAGAAGAGAATTTACTATAAAAACACTGGAAAATGTCGATTTCTGAGTGTCAAAAGCGAATTTACCAGGAAGAATTGGACAGTGTCGATTTCTGGGTATCAAAGGCGAATTTGCACGGAAAAACTGGAAAGTGTCCATTTCTGGGTGTCAAAAGTAAATTTATTGGAAAAACCTGAAAAGTGTCGAGTTCTGTGGGTCAAAAGCGAATTTACCCGGAAAAACTGAAAAGTGTCGATTTCCGGGTGTCAAAAGCGAATTTACTACAAAATATTGAAGTGTCGATTTCTAGGTGTCAAAAGCGAATTTACTAGAAAAATTTGAAGTGTTGATTTCTGGGTGTCAAAAGCGAATTTATCCGGAAAAACTGAAGTGTCAATTTCTGGGTGTCAAAAGGAAATTTACTAGAAAAAATTGAATAGCGTCGATTTCTAGGTGTCAAAATCAAATTTACCCGAAAAAAGTGGGAAGTGTCGAGTTCCGGGTGTCAGAAGAGAATTTACTTGGAAAAACTGAAAAGTGCCGATTTGTGGGTGTCAGAATTGAATTTATCAGAAAAAACTGGAGAGTGTCGATTTCTGGATGTCAAAAGCGGACCTTACCAGAAAAAACTGGAAAGTGTCCATTTCTGGGCGTCAAAAGCGAATTTACCCGATGTCAAGATGGAAGATAAAGCAACGATTTTATATACAATGTTGACGTACATTCCAGCAACGTCCCTTCGGCCCCTAGCTGCAACCACTTTCATTCCTTTTACCGTACCTTCGTTCTTATTCTCTTTCTTCCATCTTACTTCCCACCCCTTAGCTAACGATTTTCATACTGTAGTGTAACTGGGAGGTCTTCCACCTGTTACAACTTTATAAACGTCTTTACTCTCAACTTCCCTTTCTACGTTGAAATGGCCGTTGGTCTAAATTTTATACTCCAATTTCTAATACCTACATATCTGTCGCATTCTATCATAGAACTGTGCATCCCTTTTATGAACCATTCAGACACGACCACAGTTAACCCCTGCTCGCTTCGATCGCGTGTTGTCACTCAATAGGCTACAAACACGCAACATGTGTGAAACTGCACGTGTGCAGGATGTTAAAAATGGAGGGTTTTGGATAGTTCCTATACAGCAAATTACTCATTTTCATAATGCAGGTGTTCAGGGTCAACACAGTATAGTACCGTACACTACGGAGGAACTGCATAAGCAATATAATGTACATTATCCTTTATTAACTTCGTTTTTTCAATAACCTTCCACTTAATTTTCATACACTTTTTATTTAACGTTCTTATATATCCTAAAACTTTTTTTGATCATCCTTCTATTTCGTAAAATTTTTGATGGGTGTTCACTAACATAATGAGCTGCGTATTTTATTTGGGTTTATTTTTCTCACTTTTCTGAAACTCCCAACACTGGAAAGGTCAAGCCTCATACCCCGACCCCTGCGCATGCCCTTGACTTACGCTCTTTCCAATAAATTACCCGCATACACACTTTTATTGCTTTACCTCATATCAAGCCAGTTTCAGTGACTATATACTATAACTCTATTCTCTTTGCCACAATTATGTCTCAGCGTACGAACTAAAACCACTGTATTTTACTACATATTCATCAGCTAATATATACATGCCCACAACAAAGCCCTTTCAGCATACGATCCATGCATACGCACACACAAAATTTAGTCATATTTGATACACACACACACACACACTATGAACACGAACTAATCAAATATTCTCTTCATTTATATAGAATTTTCTTGTGTGGCTCACTACAGTCAATGACCACTTTCAGGTTTATTCACTTCAATATTTTCTTTGTCATTACCGATAAAAAGTCTAATAGAAAATGCCATTAATTAACAGATTCTCTTTACGGTAAAGTTCGTCGAAGTGATTCGCACCTTTCCTAGGATCATCAGTGGCTCCTGTGTGTCAGGAGCGCGATCAATGACACCGACCCACACGATGAGTCTCAAACCTATCCTTACAGTGTCCTAGGAGGTGTAGAGGCTACTCAGCAAGCCTTACATACTGTTAGGACATTGCTGTCCTAAAATGGAGAACTGCAGTATCAGCAAAATTTTCGAAACTGAGATATGCCACCCATTGGGCTCGTGAAAAACTAATGCAGTACACAAGTTACTGCGGTTTCGGAATGATTCTTCAATGCTTTAATTCTGGGTACCCATTTGCAGTACCCGTAAAACCAGTAGTAAGGCAAGGGAAAACTGCAGTATATACCATTTTTCTCAGTTTTGCAATTTTGCAGATACTGCAGTCTTCCATTTTAGGGTAGAATGCCTAACTGAACTGTATCCCATGAACATGGTATCGCCAAGAACCCAGCTCTCATTCGCCCACTCTGC
>NC_089796.1:71386362-71393862 GCF_040412425.1 Macrobrachium rosenbergii | reverse complement strand
GATTTGGATGCCGGATAAAGGATTCGAGGCTAAAGCAACAGAGATAGAGAGAGAGAGAGAAAGAGGATCGATTCGGATTGTGTATGAAGGATCTGACTGAAAATATAAGCGTGGTAAGAGGAAATAAACGAGAATTCAGGGTAGGAACAACGCTAAGAAAGAGGTGGTCTTTCTGATAATACAATGAGACCTCTAGCTGTATGAAAACATCACAAGGCCATGAAAGAATAGGCGAGAGAATAAAAAAAACGAATGAAAGGAAAGGTAATTTGCAGACTTCTAAACTAATAAAGTGTACGGTATATCAACACTATCAATAACAGGAAAAATGTTTGGAAAAAAAAACACTGATTTATCGTTACTGTTATGAAGTAAGGGGGAGATATGAAACACGATAGAGAGACTTAAAGCTCAAGTAACAGAGAGAGAGAGAGAGAGAGAGAGAGAGAGAGAGAGAGAGAGAGAGAGAGAGAGAGAGAGAATAGATATCAGCCTTATTGATGAAGCAAACATTGCCGTAATAGATGCTTCCATTGCATCGAATTATCTAATTAAATTAAGGACTTGAAAAATGGCTACCTCATTTCGGGAAGTTATACTTAATTGAGGATAATCTTTCACTAACATTAATATATATATATATATATATATATATATATATATATATATACATATATATATACATACATACATACTTTTGTATATATACAAATACATATACATACATACATACATACTTATATATGGCCTATATATACATATATATATATATATATATATATATATATATATATATATATATATATATATATATATATATATATATATATATATATATATATATATATATATATATATATATATATATATATATATATATATATATATATACAGTATATATATGTGCAGAGCCTCGATGGCTTGGTTGGTAGAGTGGCAACCACAGACTTCATAGAAGCCTGTGGCGAGGGTTCAATCCCGCAGCCGACCAGTCAGAGGCGAAACTTTGCTGTCCGTGTAGACATCCGGGATTACGTATGTAATCAACGGATAGGTTTGCTGAAAGCAAATGGATGTTACAGACTAATACACACATAAACAAAGCCACTCCAACATCTTCTAAAAACATAACAGACACCTCACATCTCGAACTGTCGGACTACCCGCCCAGTTCTCCTCGTGCTGCTGGGAGAAAGGCGGGGTTTCGGTAATACATGTACACGTTCAGTACCGGGGTCTAAGCGATGTCAGGCAGGGCAGCCGGTCGAGGTTACGGCCTACCCCACCGCCAAATCAAAGTCCTTCAAAGAAGGCACCGTGCTTACCCCATATAAAAATGGGTATAAAAGCACGTTAAAACGAAGAAGAAGATATATATATATATGCGCAAGTGTATATACATAGAATCCACCGGTCAATTTCACCAGATGTATTTCTGTTGTTTATAGCCATAATGCGCTTATCACTATAAGGCTTGAATCCAGGCAGAAACAAAGAAGCCCTTTTTCTTCCATAGCGGGAGGAATGGAACGCACGCACACTGGTGACCTCCCTCTTACTAACGAGCGTGGGTTTGATTCTCACTACGGAAGGAAGCGGATTTTTATTAATTCTCATGCGAGCATCAAACCTTGCAGTGACAAGCATCTCGAAAAAAAAGTGTCGCAACTGAGAATGAGACACGCTCTCAAAAACAACAATGAATATACAGATCATCAACTCATGAGCTTCCCCTACGCGCTGACCGAACGTATGCTAATCGTCAAACCCCGACAGGATACCGACTCGCATGTATGAATACATGTTATGTTTGCCCAATGAATATACCAGAATGAAGACTGAACGTGTCACCACGCCCTTGTTTACTCAGCCAAGTGTCGCGGATCATAAAACTTCTAGAAGAGATTGCCGAGGGCGTTGGAAGTTAAGTGGTCCAGTCGTCTGACGAGTAATCAAAAACACCAGGTTACTTCTCCCATTTCAATTTGGTTTGGGCAGAATAAACAATCTTCATGTTATGCTTTTTCTCGTCAAGATTGAGGTTTATTGATGATGATCATGATTAATTATGCCAGTGATGATGATGAACAAAAATACTCATAGTAGCATGAGCCTTGCAATGGAGAAGCAAATCCACAGTTATGTATATGTACTTATATTTAAAAAGATAAAACTGTACAGAAGAATTTTCAGGAAACTGTTCGTTCCCTTTTGGAAAGCTCCTGTACAGATTTAATTTACAAATATATATGTACATACATAACTAGGATTTGTTTCTCCATGATGATGAATATAAGGAAAGCCCCGCGTATTTTTTCCAGTAAGAACATCAATATATTATTACGAGCGGTCGAGATCTTGTTTATCTCGTGAAGGGAAATTAGAAGCAGGTGATGAGGACGAACGGCCTTCTGAAATATAAAATGAAATAGCTGTCGAGCCATCTTATTTCCCTCCTATTGTTCTGAGGGCATATGAGTTATTACTATTATTTGCGTAACGTTGGAGGACTTGCCCAACTAAAAAAAACTTATGCAAATACTCTCATAGCAATTGAAATGTTACTTATAAACATAAAGTAAAACAGTGCAGCAGCTATTTGCATTTGGTATCGCATTTCAGCATATCATTTGTCCCATTGATATGCTGTCTTTTTTTTATTAATTCTAAAACCTTTGCACCTGCCTATTTAAAGATGGAGATTTATGCGACACAAAATCCAATAAGCAATATTTTTAAAAGTTTCATCGTTCCCTAGCGCTTAAATGATTCTGCCTTCTTTTCCTTAATTCTGTGAAGAATAATTCATGTTCCCTTCCCCTGTAATCTGAAACCATCCTATATGTACTTTCCAAAATAGTTTCCATAATATTATTATTATTAATAATATTTCAGCACATCAAACCTATTCACATGAAAAAAGCACACAGGATCCATTGACCTGAAATTCAAGCTTCCAAAAAAGGGTTTCAACCTCCTAGGCAGACCCCACACTGCACCAGTAACTGATCATGATGCAGAGGCAGTGATATTTCATTGACCTGGGAGAAGCGAACAGTGATTTTCATCGCCCTGGGAGAAGCGAACCCGCGGCATCTGAGTGGCATGCCACGACACTGACCACTATACCAGCGGACCAAGCTGGCGCACTTTCATAAAAACTCTAGTTTTCTACAAAGTGTTTCCTCTTATGAACTGCACTTATCTGTAGTATGAAGAACATAATCATACATCTTTACTATCAAGACATTCATCGCTTGCTCATGCTTATGAATCCGGGCGAGTTTGAATATATGCATCAAACTAGGCTTTAATTCCCTCTTAAAGCCTCGACGACGTCAATTCAGGCACTTCATTGTGTTCAGACAATACTATACCTTCCTCTCTGTCGTTAATTTGACTCCTCATTGAGCACGCTCCTGGAAATTGCTGTAACCGAGTCTAATTGGAACAAATACTACAGAGTGAAGAAATAAATTAAGCAATGTTCTTCGCAGTTTATATTTATTTGGGCATATTAAATTTAGACAACATCTGCACACTCACACATACACTCTTACACCTTCAGGTGTTTGGCTTTGAAGTGGAAAGCATATAAAAAAAGCTAGTGAAAATCGAGTAGTTAAGAGGCTATTGTGGCTATCATGGTAGATTCTCTCTCTCTCTCTCTCTCTCTCTCTCTCTCTCTCTCTCTCTCTCTCTAATATATATATATATATATATATATATATATATATATATATATATATATATATATATATCTAAAGATAAATCCTGCAAATCACAGTGATGAATAGTGAATCCCTAAGTGTGTGTGTGTGTGTGTCTGCGTGCAAGAGAGAGAGAGAGAGAGAGATAATTAAAAATAGCCACTAGGTCCTTCAACTTCTCAATCCGTCTGTGGAACTCACTTTTACCTTAATCCCCCGCCCCCAACCCGCCCCACCAACCGGAGACAAATCCTCCTTACCAAAGGGTTCCGTCTCTCTATGTCCGTGTCAGGATTTACCCTCGTCCATTCCATTTCCCCATTGCAGGCGACAAGCGAAATGAAGGGGATTTTCCAAAGGAAAGCAGACAGTCTTTTTCCTTTTTGGCTAAATGTTCCAGAAAATCTTACTTTGTTTTGATTTCTCTCCCCAGACACCAGTGGGTGGGGGGAAGGGTAGAGGGGTGGGGTGAAGAGGTGACCGACTACAGTGCACTTAATTGGAGCACTGCATGCGGTAAAGATGCTTCGCTATATGCCTTTCACCTTCGTCTCTTCCCACCCGGTTGTTCAACTTCTCTAACTCCAACTTGTCCCAGCTTTCTTCTCTCATTAACAAATTGAGAATCAGTGACCTCGTTAAAGTATATAATAATAATAATAATAATAATAATAATAATAATAATAATAATAATAATAATAATAATGTGTAGCATTTAAAACGACAGGGTTTGGTTAACATACATTACTATTTTATCTTTCTGTGTAGAGTTAGTTTCCTGTCTAGGATAATGATTACAGCGTCAGTTTTCAAATTGTACAATATAGCACTTGGTTCTGCAATGCAACTGAAAAAACTAAGACAAAGACGATTTGAAGCGAGCCAACAGCATTCATTTTTATACTTTCCTTTAAAAAGATTAAAAAAATAAAACAATTGCGATACAAGTCTTAACAACAGAAAATATTTTTTAATTCCTTCTCAGTTCTATAGTCTTTTTGCTGTTTATTTCATTCATTATGAATCTTTATTTTCCTCAACTAAGAAGGTAGTCAGTGATGCTTATCCACTCTGCAATATCACATTTCTGTTTCCTTTTCATAAACTAAATAAACGCTATTAGAGTTAATTTATTTTTTCCTCATTACCTTGATTAAAGCTTGGCTTTCTTGTGGTCATTCAATTTGCATATTTTTGCTCTGCTTATAGCATATACTCCCCTGGGAAATGAGTTGTCAGGAATTCTAGAACAATCAAATATATAAATGCAACCAGCTGATAAAAAAATTCATAATTTTCTATATATGCTGATATAAAAATGTGTTATTAGAATTTATAAATTTTCTTACGAATTCGCTTAATCATTTTGTACTGATATAACAAAGTCATGAGCAAAGACACAGTAGATTCGTAATCTAGTGAATCGTTATGGAAAAAAGAATACTGTAATTTATGTTCCATCGCCTCACTATACAGTATAATATTTTGATTCTTTATTTATTTTAGAGTATGACATACCCCACCCCCACTCTCATCTACCTACACTTAACATAATGCTGAGGGACTTCGCGATTTTGTTTGTTTGAGAGAGAGAGAGAGAGAGAGAGAGAGAGAGAGAGAGAGAGAGAGAGAGAGAGAGACATCCACTAATAACAAACTAATTTTTATCTACATGTCTGAGTATGTTGAAAATATTAAAGAGACGGATGGCATACAGTAAAGGTCTCTTAGAATTTTCTCTGCTCTTTAAAAATATCCAGAGAATAGAACATAGGATAAAGTAAAGCTCTTAAAGTTTCTCTTTAATGTATAAAACGACTTTCCTTTGGTCTGCTTACAGTTCTCTACTCTGAAGGGTCACTTCGGTATACGTTTGCACATTTAATAAAGAACCCGTGCTTCATTCGAAACGCAAAATTTTCTGACATGTACCTCCAGTGAAAATGGAACATGACAAGCTGAAACGACATGAAATACTGTAGAGTGGCACAGACAAAGAGAAAAAAAAAACACACAACAGGGTTAAAATCGTCAGCTTTAAAGATTAACAAGTATTTTAAATGTGGAGTATTGTTTTCACACATTTTCTATTTACCCAACCCATGAGAGAGGAGACTTTTTGAAACACCTCTTGCATTATGACATACATTGGCCGTCCCTACGGCACCATGAAATCTTCTTTAACTGGGATGGGAGGAGGAGGAGGAGGAGGAGGAGGAGGAGGAGGAGGAGCAGCAGCAGCAGCAGCAGCAGCAGCAGCAGCAGCAGCAGCAGCAGCAGAAAGGAGAAGAGTTATGGACAAGATGAAGATTACAGACGAACGCCAATGCCTAAACACGAATCGACCTGCTTTAAAGGTTAGCGCGAAAAATTAGGGCGCCGTCAACGGGTACAAAATAATTCCGCACCTTTTTCATTTGACCCACCTACGGCAGGGAAGGAGAGGGCGGGGAAGGGCAGTAAGGACCTTTTGAACTCCTCCAGGAAAAAAGCTCATACCATATAAAAAGGCCAAATGGTATCATCTTCTTTAGCCGGTAATGGTGGAGAAACACGAAGTATAACAGACGGATACACGACAGTGGCATTATTTCCACGACCCTCACTGGATGAGTGCGAGGAATAATCTTTGCAGGTATTGAATTGATACTAATCAGCACTAATTACACGGACAATAATGAGGGCTCAATGACAGGCAACCGGGAGAGATGCTAGTTTTAAAAGATTTTTGGTTTACATATGAATGATTATGGTGAAAAAAAAAACAACTTTCAACAATATTATTTTCGTTAGTATTGCTGTTTCAATATTGACATAACGGCAACAACGATGTTCTAATTATTGTTCTTTTAGTTATAACTATTGTTCTCAAAGTTATCTCCAGTGTATCTTATCCTCTTCAAGCGCACATATATTTCCAAATTTATGATGCATAAAATAACTGCACTGAAATGAGAGAAATCTTGTCAATTTATATAATAAAAAAAGGTCTCTTTAGGGATTTACTGACTAAAGAGATGTCCGGGCTGCTCTATGAGCAAGAGTCCGTGCTGGCATACAGCCATCTTAACCTTCAACGACGACTACAGTGTGCCTTGTATGGCGCATTGTAGGCGCGTTACTTTCTGCCCTTTACATTTCATCCTTTCCCCTTGGTCTCTTCCCACTTGGCTGCCCAACTCCTTCAACTTAATCCTGCTTTAATTTTTCAGCAATCACTTAAGGGCAAAATGCTTCCACTCCAACCCTCTGGGAGTCTACATGAAGTGTCTGTATAAAACAACTTCATTAAATATAATAGTAATAATAATTATTAATAACAAAAATTAATAATAATAATAGTAATACAAGCCCGTTTATGCAAAAGTATTTTTGTTACGCTGTTTGTTTGATCAAAGACCTTGCCTTTACTTGAACCCTAATCATGGCACTGGCGTTAAATCTTTTACCAAAAACTAAAGGTGCTTATATTCTAAATTACGATATCTCATGAGAACGAATGAACAGCAAACAGGCTGAAGAATAGAAGGATAAAATAACAAAAAATGCATAAAACACCAAGAGAAAATAGGAAATCCACGCGATAACTCTTTTCCTAAAAAAAATTGTTTACAGTTCAGTTGACGAAATCTTATGAAAACAAATGAACAAACAGGTTGACGAACAAGTGGATACAATAAACAAATACGTATAACATCGAGAGAAAACAGAAAACAGAAAGACGGAGATGGGCAGCTAAATGAAAAACGACAAAGAAAAAAAAACAAATGAAATGCCAGGTTTTCCAATT
>NC_089796.1:71373862-71381362 GCF_040412425.1 Macrobrachium rosenbergii | reverse complement strand
AAGTACTCTTAAAGGATGCTATACAGTTATCCCAAGAGCGCGGCCTCGAATCTATTAAGCATAAGGCCACCAGATAACCAGACAGAATAAAAATTCTTTATGACTCGTTCTATAGACCCCGTGTTCTCTTCTACAGATTATCTGAATTTTGCCTTCTCTGCCCACATCCCCATGGACGCTCATGAATACATTATTCGCAGGGATACCCAAAAAAGCACCGACAAAATCGCACCATTAAAAATAACAAGCAAATATATCATTCGTTTATGACAAATCCATCAGTTCCTTAATCGCCTGCACAACTGCACTATGCATTCATACGAAAACTAATGGGACATAATTTAAACAGGAAGGTTTCTAACGGAATTTTATCTTTACGGCTGGACAGATGGGGCCAGTTGTCACCGAAACCGTAGTAACTTGCGAGGAATAAAATCTGCGTTAGAAACTATGAGGTCCAGTTAGTCTTCGTCAGTTCCTATGCGCAGGAACGCCGGTTCCTACCAGTCCACAGTAAATCAATCAAAGCAATCCTCTCTCTATTCAATCGGCCTGGAGCGACTCCGGAACACGGAAGATTACGTGTACGCAGTCCGAAGGGATTACCGGCTTCGTTCAATCAGCGGAAGAACGTAAAGCGACCGCGTGTCGGGGGTTGGTGAGGGGAATATCCGTCATTCGCTGGTCGCTGCTCTTAATATATTCCCAATCGATTTTCCACTGCCAGGGAAAAGGGATTTACTACTACTGCGGTTTGGGCATGAACAAGTGGAATTACTGTTAAGTTTAATTTGTGTTCTTTCTCTTTCTTTGGCGCATATATATATATATATATACTGTATATATATATATATATATATATATATATATATATATATACATATATATAAATGTAGCTTACGTATATTATATATAACAAGTGGAGATTTGGTTCAATTTAATGTTCTCTGCCTCTTTACACATAGTCCTCTTCACACTAGTCACTGACACAATCATACTTCAGCGGCCGCGCAAAAAAATTCCATCCCCTCTCAGGAAAACATAGCTTATATGAGTGTGTATATATATATACAGTATAAATATATATATATACAGTATATGTAAATATATTATATATATATATATGTATATATATAAATATACATACATAAATATATAATATATATAGGTATACATATATAGTGTATATATATACACACATACATACACTGGATCGTTTCGGCACTCTATTGCACCTCTAATATCTGGTAGAACTAGACAACATGTGACAAACCTTTTTCTCACCTCGAGGGCTCTAGAACATAAAAAAAAAAAAAAGAAGAGTCCATAATATATCCCTCTCTCACCCCTACTATAGTCGGCTTATTCTATCGGTAATCGATAGAACGTGGAACTGACCTTCGCATATGACCCTGGTTGGAAAGTAGAATAGACTGTTGTATACAGTAGATTGATTCTATGGGATAATTTAGCTTCTATTCTAATCTCCGAGTGCTGGAAGTGTCAATAAATTTATATTAGAGAGTTACTTCTCTCTCTCTCTCTCTCTCTCTCTCTCTCTCTCTCTCTCTCTCTCTCTCTCTCTCTCCCCAAACACACACACACACACACAAAACAAAAAGCATTCATGCTTGCAAGTTGTTTGGAGAGAGAAGAAGAGAAGAAGAAAGAAAGAGAGAAAGAAGAGAAAAGAGAGAGAGAGATACAAACATTTCTATAGAAATACTAGCTATTTAATATTTTCATTGATGCATCCTTCAGATACACAACACAATCGCCTACAAATGCAACGACTAATGCAAAGACCATCGCAATATTTACAAATATTTTTCTCAGTACCTGCTCAGGTGCATTTTGCGTTTTATACAATTCCAATCACCAGCACTTCTACAGTAGCTAATCATCGCCTCCCCCTGCTAAGATCCACCAAATCCCCTCCTCCAATCTCCTCTTCTTCCTACAACAAAAACAGTAACATCCAGATATTTAAAAAAAATACTTTTCAGTAACTGCTCAAGTGAATTTTTCGGCTGCACAAATCCAATCACCAGCACTTCAGTAATAGCTAATCATCACCTCCCCCTTCTAGGATCCTCCAAACCCTCTCTTCCAATCTCCTCTTCTTCCAGCAGCAAAAACAGTAACATCCAAATATTTACAAACATATTTTTCAGCAACTGCTCAGGTGCATTTTTCGATTAGACAAATCCAATCACCGGCACTTCCATAATAGCTAACCATCCCCTGCCCCTTCTAAGATCCTCCGAATCCTCTTTTCCAATCTCCTCTTCCTATTCCTCCAGTCCGTCTTCATTTCACACCCGAGGAATGCGGTCAGGGGGTCCACCACCCGCTCTAAACATAGAAAATCGATTAAGGGAACTCAATCGTCCTGAAAACCGGCACCCTGGCCAGGTAGAGTCATGGTTAGAGATTACAGAGGCTCTATGGACTATGGGGAAGGGGTTTTTATGGCGTAACATGGATATGGAAGCCTTGAACTGGAAAAGAGAGAGAGAGAGAGAGAGAGAGAGAGAGAGAGAGAGAGAGAGAGAGAGAGAGAGAGGGGAAAGGTGACCTCGCATTTAAGGCACTCAAGGATCCGGGAAAGATTGAATTGTTTTAGACGAACTCTGTTGTTTGTTTCCGCCACAGGAAATAAACTATACGCACACACACACACAAACACATTAAATACATACATGTCGTTGTTTCTAAACCAAAGTCCCATTTTCAAATCCTAATCGGCGCAGAAGTACTTGCCAGTTATCTATTTCCCTTAGGATGTGAGAAATCCTCGTGGTATAGTGAATTCGATATTAAGAGATGATTGTGGCTTAATATATGTGAATACAAAAAATCATATTATGTATATATATATGTATGTATATATACCATTATAATACATATATTTTTACATATATATATATGTATATATACAGTATATATAATATATATATATATATATATATATATATATATATATATATATATATATATATATATATATATATAAAATATATATATATATAGATATATATATATATATATATATAAATATATATATATATATATATATATATATATATATATATATCATATATATATATATATTTACAGATATGTATATATACATACAAACATATCTGTACACACAGACACACACACACATTATACATTATATATATATATATATATATATATATATATATATATATATATATATATATATATATATATATATATATATATATTCAAAATATATTTATATTCTTTGATAATTGCGTGCACACGGATATTTCATCCTTAAGTGAGGGATAGCTCAGACCAATTTCCCAAGACCACAGCCATTGTTTCCGTGAGTAGGCTTTTGACCACAGGTCTACCAGGGGAAGAGGCTTGAGGTAGAAAGATAAAGTTTCAAGGGATATGTGGAGGACGTACTTGTAAAGGATGTGACACTTCCTGATTTTTCAACAACCTTACGAGGCTCCTCAAAACAGGAAATATACATAGGATATACACAGCTACGTGTCTTTACGAGTGTAGCCGCGAGATCCGTGTTTATAGAATTATCAAGCGGAATATTTGAAAAATTAGTAAATTTTTTTTATGCATTTTATCTTTCCTTTAACGATTTCCATCACTGATCACAGGTTTTCAAAACCGACCAGCTGATATTTTATCATTTTTGTGCAGATTCTGGCCGTTTTTGATGTTAATTTCCACGATGTTCGTCGCTGGGTTTGCAAATCGGAATAACTAAAATCATATTAATTTCGTACCACCGAACAGTGACCTAAAATAACATGATTTCCATTCAATTTCCATTTTATTTCCCTTAAAAATTTATATTTGAATGGATCACGGACTCTGCATCAGAGAAGCTGGAACGTTTTGAAAGGAAAAGTAGGAAACTGAAGCTGTAATTACCGGACTTCTTCACAACTTTCACGATTGCCTTTACGTGATTCCTCTGCTTTTTCAAGAACCTTTTCTACATCTTCTTTTCCTCAAATAAAAAAAAATTCCATAGTTTCAATAAGCCATTAAGAAAACCTTTCTAGTGTCTCGTTGCGTGACAAATTTAATAATGAGTTAAGTATACCTTAGTTTAACCAGACCACTGAGCTGATTACCAGCCCACTCCTAGGGCCTGGCCAGGATGAGATTTATTTTCGTGGCTAAGAACCAGTGGTTACTAAGCAGGGACCTATTGTGGAATCCGAACCACATTATAACTTGAGAAATGATTTTCTATCACCAGAAATAAATTCCTCTAATTCTTCATTGGCCGGTCGGAGAATCGAACGCGGGGCCAGGGGAGTGCTAGTTGAGAACGATACCCACCGTTCCAATGAGAGACTTGAATTATGAGCTACAGAATAGTCTTGTTCATAAGGAGATTCAATAATATGATTTAGAGGTTCCTAGCTCGAAGCCCCTCTGACAGCCCCCTTTTTATTTAGTTATTTTCTCAGTCTTTTCATTTAATTAAAACCGAGAGACTTCAGACCTAGACATAGTCTAATCTGAGTCACAGGAGCTGATTTGATTTATTTGTTCTTTATTAAGAGGCAAAAAATAAAAAGGCTCCTGAATCTTAAAGCCATTCAACACCTCGAAGTGAGTATTTTAACCTCTTCATGTGTAAGTGTATGTTTTTCTGAATAATACTTCATAACACCTTTTGCTTTCTGAAATTTAAGCGAGCAAGCCAAGCGCTAGAGCACTATGGCTATTTAAATATTAAAACAGAGAAAAGAGGGAGTTTGAGTGGTTGGACAGCAAGATAAAGAGATCCAAAAAATAAATGAAATGAAGTACAAAGATCTGAAAGAGAAACTGGGAGAGAACCCCGCACTTACACTAAGAAGTAATCGAGGGGCTAGACAGTAGGACTGAAGAAGGAAGCGGGGCTGGATGTAAAGTAAAAGGCTTAACAGTGGTGCGGATAAGGACTGAAGGGACGCTTCAAGCACCCTTGAGTAAAGCTTACAGTGCATCACGTGCGGTGCACTGACGGCAGTAACCCCCTGCCAGGATAACCCTGGTTTGCACTGTGTCGCCATTGGCAATCAATGGAATTTGCCGTCTTTAACATTCAGCTGACACTGGGGTTGACTCATAAACAAGCAGAGAATTATATTTTAATCTTGTATCTAAGTTTCAAGCCATATTGCCTGCTTACCTTGATGCCAATGTAATTCTTTCCGTCTGTTTATAATATTTTTAACTTACTAGATGATGTGAATCTTATAACCGTAAAACTTCGAAACGTAAAGAGAATGTTCTACGACGATATTAAAAAAGATTTGGATTTTCTTAAATCAATCAAACAAACCTTGCAATAAAATATATATATATATATATATATATATATATATATATATATATATATATATATACATAAATATATATATATACATACATACATAAATATATATATAAATATATATAATATATATATATATATATATATATATATATATATATATATATATATATATACTCTGCTCTTTTCTATATATATATATATATATTTGTATATTCATACTTATGATTTTGTAATCAACTGGGTTTGAAACTAATGAATTCAATTAAAATTTGATGCTGCTTTCAGAATAACAGCCGGCAAGTAAATTTTTTTAGATTTTTAAGCAAATGAGTCACATGATCGTTTCAGGGGATCTCACACCCCTACCCCCCACTTTTTATTCCGAGCTCATAAAATGTTTCGATATAGCGCCGAATTCATAAATGAAGCCCCGTTAAGATGCTGAAGGGAGCCTCAACAACCACACATTGCTAACAACGCCAACGTTGTTAATTATTCCCATCACTGTGCTTGTTCCCATCCTCTAACGTTGTTTGGAATGGCACTCGCTAGGCCCAAGTTCGAGTCTCCGGCCGGCTGATGAAGAGTTAGAGGAATTTATTTCTGGTGATAGAATCCATTTCTCGCTATAATGTGGTTCGCATTCCACAATAAGCTGTAGGTCCCGTTGCTAAGTAACCAATTGGTTCTTAGCCACGTAAAGTAAGTCTAATCCTTCGGGCCAGCCCTAGGAGAGCTGTTAATCACCTCAGTGGTCTGGTAAAATTAAGGTATACTTTTTTCTAACGTTGTTAGAAATCACATGTTCCTCATTGGACAGGTTGGTATCGTTCTCGGCTAGCAGTCTGCTGGGCCCGCGTTCGATTCTCCGACCGGCCAATGAAGAATAACAGAAATTTATTTCTGGTGATAGAAATTAATTTCTCGTTATAATGTGGTTCGGATTCCACAATAAGCTGTCGGTCCCGCTGCTAGGTAACCAATTGGTTCTTAGCCACGTGAAATAAATCTAATCCTTCGGGCCGGCCCTAGGAGAGCTGTTAATCAGCTCAGTGGTCTGGTTAAACTAAGGTATACTTTACTTGTTAGAAATCACGTTTAAACTTCGAGTAAAATAGACAAGAGATTTTTTAAATAAACCCATTTATATTGATATCGGCTTGAAATGTTTTTACCGTTATTACTAGCATTATCATCCGCATTTACCGATATCGCTATCATCATCATGATGAATAATGAAAAACTTCATAAGGAAAAAACTGACTTTTCCATGGAAAAAAAATAAACAAAAAGAAATGCACAAATGAATGAAGACTAAATAAAAGGAGGAAGAAGGGAAGGACTAAAGAATAACACAGTACAAATCTAAAAGTAACAGAAGTAAAAATTACCTATGAAAATATTAATGGCTTACGTTATCAACAGACTAGGAGGTGGTATGACTGTCAGCCTTCATTTACATCACCGTTATCACAAAATAATCTTCATCACATCTTTACCATGAAAGTCATAGTAATTATTAAAATAACAAACATGGCATGAAAGAAACAGCAGTTACCATTAAAGTAACTATAACTAATTTACTATCTAGAACATGAACCATTTACCGATGGACGGAGAGATCAAACGCCAATACTTTTTCCTTACACCAGAAACACATTAATCAATTTCCGGTTAAGCCATATAATTTAAGCATCACTCCATTAACCACTTACTCTATACCGAAACTGCCACGGTACGACTTCTACGTGGAATGAAGTATATATATATATCCAATTACGTTTATTGCCCCCTTGCAAGAGAAAGGAATCATAAATTTATTCACTAAAAAGGGTTTATTGTTCCTGCAGAGGTACATGCATTTCAATTCGTTAGGTTGCTAAAAGATGATCTGATAATGAAGAGAACTTTACACACACACACTTTAAAATTTTTATTTATTTATGAGAGAAACAATGAAATGAAAGGCGAGAGAGAGAAGGGATATACAGAAATATAAGTAAAAATTTTCATTCCATTAAATATAGAACCATTCTTTTATCTTAATTCATGAAAGTAAAATTTTAGTATGTAATCATTTCAGCATTACGTTTATATGCCAAATGTGTTTTTTTCATCACACACACACACACACAGAGAGAGAGAGAGTGGCAATGGCTTTA
>NC_089796.1:71346362-71366362 GCF_040412425.1 Macrobrachium rosenbergii | reverse complement strand
CTAAAATAAAGAAAATGAAAATAGGAACAAAATGTAAACAGGTTAAAAGTGACATTGTATGTATATAATAGGGAGAAATAACAGCTTTCAAACAACAGAAAGAATAACGTATACCAGTTTTAAAGGTGAAAATGAGGACTAGTTTTGGAACTTGAGACTCAGCCCACCCTACAGGACATGTGAGCGGAAGTATGATTTGAACTAGTAAACATGATCTTCTATGAACGATAAAGATGAGAAAATAAATGGCTGGAAAAACAAAGAAATTAGAGAAAAAATGCGACAATATGAGGCTATTAAACATATATAGATAGCTAAATTATAACTAGCAGAACTCAAGAAAGGAATAGTACCAATATGAATCTATATCGAGGTATATAGCTGGACGCTTTATATAATATACTATTTTTATTAAATAAAAGAGCAAAAAATAAGAGAGAGCAGAGGACAGAGTTTTTACCAGAGAGAGAGAGAGAGAGAGAGAGAGAGAGAGGTTCCTCGAAAGCTCAACGGACGAAGTTCGGAATAGGGTGCTATTTCACGGGACGAAATCCTGGGAAAGGGGAAAAGGGAATTAAATATAAAAACAAGACGGGGAGGATTATTAGTAATCAACAGAACACACGAGGGGGAAAAAGTCTAAAACAAGTAGAAACAAGACATGGAGAAATAATTACCAACGGGAAATGAGAGAAAAGGGTTACTAACAACAGATGTACACAAGATACGGAGAAATCTTGACAAACAGAAAATGAGAGAAAAAGTTAATGTAGGTGAAACCAAGATGGAGAAATGATAACTAATACAAAAGGGAGAGAGAAACCAAGAGAGAGAAATGATAACTAATAGAAAAGAGAGAGAAGTAATAATAAGCAGAAACAAGCCAGGGAGGAATAGTAACCAAGAGAAAATGACTGAGAAGAAAAGGTGGAAAATATGAGTAAAATGAGACAGGGATTAATAGTAAACAGCATAAAATAAAGGAAACAGAAAAAAAAACAGGTGAAAAGAACGCAGGAAGAAATGATAACCAGCAGAAAATCAGACAAAAATAAATGATAGCACAAAATGAAAAAGAAAAATTAAAATGTACTGGTGGAAACAAAACATGGAGAAATAATGCCAGAAAAAATGAGAAACACAAAATCGCTAAAAGGAGAAAATGAGAAAGAGGGAAACCTAAAATAATATGTGGACACAATACAGGGAGAAATGATAACCAACTGTAAAATCTAAATAAAAAACATGTAAATGGGCTGAGGCAAGAAAGAAAAACTTGAGGAAACGTAAAAGAATCAATGAAATGGGGAAAGCTAAGAATGGCCTAAAATAAAGCCGAAAATGAAAAGAAAGGAAAAAATGTAAAAACAGGTTAAAAAGTGACTCAGTATGTAGAAATATAACGGGGAGAAATAACAGGTATCAGAAAACAACAGAAAAGAATAAAGTGAGAAAAGGATACAGTTTTAAGATGAAAATGAGGACTAGTTTGGAACTTGAGACTCGGCCCACCCTACAGGGACATGTGAAGCGGAAATATGATACGAACTAGTAAACATGATCTTCTATGAACGATAAAAGATGAAAATAAATGGCTGGAAAAACAGAAAGAAGTAATAACGGGAAACGACAGAAAAAATGCGAACAATATGACTATTAAAGAAGGCGAAAGCAAGAGATAGCTAAATTATAACTAAGCAGAAATCAAGAAAAGGAAGAGTACCAACTGAGGTGAATCTACGGGAGGTGTCGAGGGTCGAACGGAAGGAGCTGGACGCTTTAGAAAGACAACTGACTAATATACACTGTTTTTTATTAAATAAAAGTGAGGCAAAAAGAATAAGACGAGCAGAATTTAAGGACAGATGATTGGTTTTACCAGAGAGAGAGAGAGAGAGAGAGAGAGAGAGAGAGAGAGAGAGGAGAGAGAATAGGTGCTAGAGGCTGGGAAAAGGGAATTAAATTCAAGTAATCAACAGAACATTGAGAGGGAAAAGTCTAAAACAAGTAGAAACAAGACATGGAGATAATACCAACGAAATTGAGTTAGAATAGTTACTAACAACAGAGACTACAAAATAATAAAACTAGGTGAAAAAGAGATGATAAGTTAATACAAAGAGAGAGAGAGAGAGAGAGAGAGAGAGAGGACAGAGAGAGAGAGAGAGAGAGAGACAGACAGACAGACAGACAGAGAGAGAGAGAGAGAGAGACAGAGAGAGAAACAGCTATTTTGGCCAACACATCATTATAAGACCATCACGATTCTTGGGAATGCTAGACTACACAATAATAAAATTGAGAGAGAGAGAGGAAACAGCTATTTTGGCCAACACATCTTTATAAGACCATCACGATTCTTGAGAATGCTAGACTACAAAATAATAAATCTGAGAGAGAGAGAGAGAGGAAATAGCTATTTTGGCCAACACATCATTATAAGACCATCACGATTCTTGGGAATGCTAGACTACAATATAATAAAACTGAGAGAGAGAGAGAGAGAGAGAGCTATTTTGGCCAACACATCATTATAAGACCATCACGTTTTCTTGAGAATGCTAGACTACAAGATAATAAATCTGAGAGAAAGAGAGAGAGAGAGAGAGAGAGAGAGAGAGAGAGAGAGAGAGAGAGAGAGAGGAAATAGCTATTTGGGTCAACACATCGTTATAAGACCATCACGATTCTTAAGAATGCTAGACTACAAAACAATAAATGTGAGAGAGAGAGAGAGAGAGAGAGAGAGAGAGAGAGAGAGAGAGAGAGAGAGAGGAAATACATTCTTAAGCAATAAATAACTACATCATTATAAAACCATCACGATTCTTGAGAATGCTAGACTACAAAATAATAAATGTGAGAGAGAGAGAGAGAGAGTGAGAGAGAGAGGAAATAGCTATTTTGGCCAACATATCATTGTGAGACCATCACGATTCATGAGAATGCTACACTACAAAATAATAAAACTGAGGGAGAGAGAGAGAGATAAAACCCCACTGAAAAATAATATTCCAAAACTCTAGTATTGTGCATTTGAAACCTAATGCAAATATCATGCCACAGGTTGGCATTTATGGCATGGGGCACGAGGCATTTCGCAGATGAAACGTGTGCAAAGCATACTAAGAAGATGCTTTATCATACAGTTGTGCATGAGAGAGAGAGAGAGAGAGAGAGAGAGAGAGAGAGAGAGAGAGAGAGACTCAAGAGAATATGATTACACTGTCAAGCCCTCCCGTTTTCATGGCATACATTTTTGTATATACAAGCTCTCTCTCTCTCTCTCGCTCTCTCTCTCTCTCTCTCTCTCTCTCAACCTCTAGCTACGGCTCAAAACAACCGTCTAACAAATACAGTAGGTCCAAAGTTCACTATTTAGGTCAACAGAGGCATAATGGATTTTTTGGGAACTCGCCCAGATCTGTCCCCCCTCGTCTGGTACGAGTTCCGAACACGGATCGTCCAGTTGTGAGCTAGTAGAGAGAGAGAGAGAGAGAGAGAGAGAGAGAGAGAGAGAGAGAATGGTTTTTCTTCGTTGGGGAAAAAATACGTATCGTCATGTTGCATAATCATAACAGAGAGAGAGAGAGAGAGAATGATTTTCCTTTGCTAAGAAAAAACTCACGTATCGTCATGTCGTATAACCATAACAGAGAGAGAGAGAGAGAGAGAGAGAGAGAGAGAGAGAGAGAGAGAGAGAGAGAGAGGCTCCCCCTTCAGGTGACGTCACACCTGACAATGTTAAGGCAAAAAAAAAAAAATTAAAACGCAGGAGGCTGAAGTGACAAAAGGGATCAAAGCTATCACCAACTGGAGCTCAAGGTCTCAAACACAAATGATTAAGGAGTCTGGATACCTGATAATGATGTGTAAAGAGAGAGAGAGAGAGAGAGAGAGAGAGAGAGAGAGAGAGAGAGAGAGGGCTGTATTCCACAGTAATAAGAAAATACAACTCTAGAACATCTCTCCTTCAGGTAACTCCACGACTGGCCCTTGTAAAGCCAAAAGAATGGAATGGCTCTTCGGGTAAAAAAAAAAAATTAAGCAAACAAACAAACAAACAAGGAAAAGTTCTAAGCCCAAGGAAAATGGGAAGAAGAAGAAGAAGAAGGGAGTGGATCAAAGCTATGACAGATGGCGCTGAAGGTCTCAACAACAACAAATGAAGGAATCGGGAGGTCTGATAAATGGAGGAGGAGCTGTGATTAACAAGCAGTCGGTTATAGTAGCATTCTCAAGGAAAGAAGGAAAGAAAGATAGGAAGAAAAAAGAAAGAAAAAGAAAGAAAGACAGACAAAGAAAGAAATAAGAAAGAAAGAGAGAAAGATGCAAAGAAAGAAAAAGATCGAAAATAGATAAAGAAAAAAGATAGATATAAAAAAGAAAGAAAGAAAGAGAGGGAGAAAGAAAGAAAGAGAGAAAGGAAGAAAGAGAGAAAGAAAGCATGAGGCACAAAAAGAGAAGGGAAGAAAAGAAAGAAAAATATAGAAGGAAATGACAATTTTCTGTTGGAAATTAAAATGCTGAAGATTATTATCCATTATTTCATTAAAGAAAACAAATTCCCCCAGGATGGACTCCACATACAATCCAGGTCAGGAAAATGGAAGCTAAAGAACTGAGGGAATGGAAAAAATTAATATTCCTAGTGTATTAAAGCCTCTGAATCATCTCAATTACCAGCAGCAAGAAATTAAATCTCTCTTCTACGCTGCAACGCAGATGAATCAACTAAGAAACGAAAAAAGCTTCGTTTTGAGAAAAAAAAATCTGATCACAAAAAATAATTTTTTACAAAAAACATTCATTCTGCTTTTACGAAAACTTTTTTTTTTCTGAACAAGGAAAGCTGCTCAGTACGATGAAGCGCATATGAAACAACTAAGAAATAAAAAGTCTTCTTCTGAGAGAGAGAGAGAGAGAGAAAAAAAACTCAGATTTCACGAATAAAAAATGCTCATTACTTTTTTCAAACTTTCATTACGCGTTTTCGAATGGACATTTTTCTTTTCTAAACAAGGAAGGCTGCTCAAAAGTGGAACGTCTTCAGAGAGAGAGAGAGAGAGAGAGAGAGAGAGAGAGAGAGAGAGAGATAATCGCACTAATGGTAGCAATTAATGTAACATTCTTATAAGACAGGATTGGTCAAAGTAATTTCCAACTACGCTCTACAGATTCCATCAGCAAGTGCCCAACATCACTAGCAAAAGAAACGAGTAAAAAAATGCGCCGAAGTTTCTTCGGCGCAATAGAGTTTTCTGCACAGCTTATAATCCAGGCTACAGAAAATAGATCTCTCTTTCGGTGGTCATGGTATAATGCTGTATGAACCGCGGCCCATGGAACTTTAACCACGGGCCGGTGGTGGTCTGTCCTGTATCGCTGCCAGATATGCACGATTACAGCTAACTTTAACCTCAAATACAATAAAAACTACTGAGGCTAGAGAGCTGCAATTTGGTATGTTTGATGATTGGGGGGTTGATGATCACCATACCAATTTGCAGCCCTGTAGCCTCAGTAGTTTTTAAGATCTGAGGGCGGACAGAATAAAGTGCGGACGGGCAGACAAAGCCGGCACAATAATTTTCCTTTACAGAAAACTACAAAACACGGAAACAAAATCATAAAAGCGAACTACATAGAACTCTTTCTCGAACCTTGATGAAGAGAGAGAGAGAGAGAGAGA
Organism: Macrobrachium rosenbergii; assembly: GCF_040412425.1. Taxonomy (NCBI): domain Eukaryota; kingdom Metazoa; phylum Arthropoda; class Malacostraca; order Decapoda; family Palaemonidae; genus Macrobrachium; species Macrobrachium rosenbergii. The sequence continues at coordinate 71,360,670 of NC_089796.1, read as the reverse complement.
GAGAGAGAGAGAGAGAGAGAGAGAGAGAGAGAGAGAGAGAGAGAGAGAGATCTGGAGTAAATCATGAAAGCGAACCATATATACTTTTCCCATATCTTGATATTATAAAGAGAGAGAGAGAGAGAGAGAGAGAGAGAGAGAGAGAGAGAGAGGCCTTTTACCACTACAGACCTTACAGTTCGTTCAGGTTGCCCCAGGTCCCCACAGTGTGAGGCACCTCTGATGTCTACCAGAGAATTGCTAATGCATCTTCCGGTATATTTTGCATCTTCCAATCTTGGGTGGTCTGGGATGCATCTTATATATTTGTCGAGCTTATTCTTAAACACATCTACGCTCAGAGCTGGTAGCGCATTGAATAGACGCTGCATTATCGATGCTGGTGCGTGGTGGATTAATGTCCTGTGTGCTTTCCTTAGTTTTCCTGGTATAGTTTTGGGCACTATTAATCTACCTCTGCTTGCTCTTTCTGATATTTTAGCTCCATGATGTTTTCAAGTAATTCCTTCTATCTGTTTCCCATGCCTGGATGATCATGTAGCGTTCTCTTCTCCTTTCAAGATTATATAAATTTAAAATTGTAGTCTTTCCCAGTAGTCAAGGTCTTAACTTCTTCTATTCTAGCTGTGAAGGACCTGTATACTCTATTTGGGCAATATCCTTTTGGTAGTGTGGGTACCATATTATACTGCAATATTCAAGCGGACTACGTACGTACGTTTAATAAAGCATAATCATGTGTTCAGCTTTTCTTGTTTTGAAGTGCCGGAACAACATTCCCATTTTTGTTTTGCATTTTGCCAATAGTATTGGTATTTGATCATTGCATAACATATTCCTATTCAGCATCACACCAAGGTCTTTTACTGCTTCCTCATTTTTTATTGTCTCGTTATTAGGTCCTTTATATGCATATAGCAATCCTTCTTTATCACCATAGTTTATTTATTCAAATTTATCAGAGTTAAATACCATCCCATTTTCCTCTGCCCATTTATATATTTTGTTTAGGTCTCTTTGCAGCGAATTTCTATCTTCATCACAAGTAATTTCTTCTTATTCTTGTGTCATCAGTATGAAACTCTCACTACCGAGTCCTTAACATTGTCTATGTCTGCAGTCATAATCACAAACAACAATGCAGCTAACACCTGCACCTTGTGGCACACTGGATATTACCGTAGCTTCATCCGATTTCTCGTCGTTAGCAATCACTATCTGTTTTCTGTTTTTGCAAAAATTCTTTTATCCATCTTCCTACTTTATCCACAATGAGAGAGAGAGAGAGAGAGAGAGATGGTGGTTTTTATTTGAAAGCAGAACCATATAAATCTTTCTCGTATCTTGATACAAGAGAGAGAGAGAGAGAGAGAGAGAGAGAGAGAGAGAGAGAGAGAGAGAGAGAGAGAGAGAGAGAGATTCAAAGCTGTTAACAACAAATCGCTAAGGCATCAAGATGTCTTGACAACTGCAGTGTTAAATGTCAGGGAGAATGGACAACAGACGTCTACTGAAATCCCAAAGAGAGAAAACTGGAATTAACGCTATTTGCCGGAATGGAAGTCGAATCAAAGTGGCCTGAATTTTTAAAGGGCTGATACTTAAAGGCAAAACACAAGGGGAACAATAACCTTGACCTTTGAAGCGGAGGAGGTTAGTGAACGAAGGCTTTGGAATCATTTCATTCACATGGAAATTTTTAAAAAATTAACTAAATTTTCTTGCAAACCTTATTATGGTTTATTCCATATCCTTGCGAATTTGCAAATAATTATATAAAAATTTCTATTTCTCGTCGACAATATATCAAACTACCTTTTACTGAAAATATGTTATCTGAAAACTTTAAATACGTAGAAAACAACAATAAAAAGTGTACCTTATTTTGCTACTACAAAAACGAAAAGATGCTTAGCAAGTCATTGTAAGACTAATGGAAAGAAAAACGTTTACAAAAAACGGAATTCGAGTAAGTTGTGGCATCTGATGGACAAATACCTCGAGGTCATGTAAAACTAAATGGAATTCTAATCCGGCTCCTAAAGCGACAGGATTTCAGGCAATTCGACTCGCTTAAAAATGAATGCTTCGAAACTCACTAACTGGATAAAGGTCGATTGGCTCAATTGAAACTTTGATAAACAAAGAGCGGGTAACACCCAAAAGTTTACCTGGGTCGTCTAAATTCATTGGCATAAGACTTGATAGACACACTGAAATTTGGCTGGATGGAAGCTTAAATAACAATAATAGTTATTAGTATTATGAATGTTATTATTTATGGTAATAGTAATAGTAGTAGTAGAGCTGTTACTACGTAGTTTATCTTGCTAACGTATTCTGTCCAGTTTCTGACGTATATGCATTTTGCATTTTTATACAATCATGAAATGAATTAAAGTGCATTATTAGTAATACTTCCATTTTATACTCTTGCAAGACGCACTCGTCAGAAATATCGTACGGAGAACGGACCAGTTGCAAAAACGATTTGCATTTGTTGATGGAGAAAATAAATTACTATATATTTGTCCCTATGAGGCATTAATTTTTTTTTTCGAATGTTTACAGTGACTCATGATAAGAACCAATTCCCATCACAGTAGACCGCGCAGAATCTCTTTAATTTCACCCTATATTATACCTGTCCCGAAAATATGCATTTACATATTTTGTACTCATACTGACTAACCTGATAACAATCAGTAACCAAGGCTACAGAAGAAGCAAATAATTTCTTTTAACTCCTGACATCCTAACTGAGAGGAGTTAAATTTATGTCCATATAAATTATAGCAATTAAAATTCATAATTGAATGCTTCGCTATTTAGTATGGGCGAAGCTAAAATAAAATGAAACTGAATCTGCATCCATAAAATTTCAAATAATTAACAAGTTATGATTCAGTGCCTCATAATTCATTATACTCCCAGCTATTGTACCTCAAATAAATGTTCCCTTTCCTGTTCTCCCGTGCTCTGGCACGTAATTTCAGTGAATTGCCATCATTAACGATTAACAGATTGGGAGCGTTGAAGATCAGTTCTTATTTTATACATTCCTAAATTATCGCGGCGTTCGACACAATGCTAGTAATAATAATAAAATAGGATTCTCGTCATTTTATCATTAAATCCATCGTCTGAACCCTGGTGGGATCAAAGTATTCCATGAGCTCAGTTTCTATCCTATCGATTTCCCCTCACACTAATACAGCAATTAATGTATTTTTTTAATTAAATAAGTGAGATTCGGTAAAACTTTACTCTGGCTGGAGAGGAGAACATGGTATTGATATAAACCTTCAAATACTCAGACATACATAAAGAAGTGAGCAATTAATTTAAAATGGCGTATGACCCACGACATGAAATGAAGCTTTAACAGGAAGATAAGATTATTTCATGCAAGAGCTCTACATAGGTAGCATGCTTCTATCAAGAGCTTTTCACATAAGCCCGTTGGTATTTTCCGATTAATATGAGTGTATAATAATAGTAATGGTAAAGTATTCCCAGACCCTGACATTTCGTCATAAGCATCAAACTTAGGAAGCTAAATTATTATGGAAAAGGATGCCACAAATAAGTACCTGCCTCAAGGGAAATAAGCTTACAGTAATCCCATGAGCTTCTCTGCCCCAGGGTTATGGAGAATGGCAGAAGAAAAATGAAATTTGGAGCTTGAAGGAAAGTTTAACTGCAAAGTTATGGGAGACTATGGGTATCACTGAACACATAAACAAGAGAATTCTAGAGCTTGGCATTTAAAAGCAGAAGGAAGGAAAAGATGATTTAGCTGGTATCTTAAAGGTGATCTGACCTGACCTGACCTGACTTAAGAAGAGAAGAGGTCTTTAATAGAATCTACGATACACCGTGACCTCAGATGGTCATGACCTATCTAAAACTGACCCCTGAAGGGGGCTTCAAGACCAGGTTTTGACTTAGAATTTAGTTATTCTATACAGGATACAAATTCCTGTTACTTCACCTAGTCACGCAAATGGAAGTTCATGGTGCACATTCATTGTCGAAATTATACATTACATGAAGCTTTGATGATATGCTAAGGACTGTATTATGACTGTATTATGTGGAAACTATTTGTTAAATAAGGAAAGAAACATATCAGACATACAAAATGAAGATATCACGAGTCGGGTGGAAAAGATAACACAGCCAAGGAACGAGAAATTAAAATATACACGGATAAGTTGAATTACGAGACATGAAAAAAGTTTTAAATGAGTAAATTTCAAATTCAAAATGCTAATTAGCAGGGGGTTAGAAAAGATGTGAGAGAGAGAGAGAGAGAGAGAGAGAGAGAGAGAGAGAGAGAGAGAGAGAGACCGTGGAAATTGCTGCACACGGCAAAACAGAGTTGAGGCTCTGTGACACTGAAACAAAACATGAAAACAAAAACAAAAAAAAAGAAAGAGAGAAAGAAACAGAGGGGAGAATTCTTTACAGGAACATGTGGAGGCCGTCCTCTGACACCGCCCGCTCTTATCTTCAGTGTTAAGACGTCGCAGTCACGCAATTGAGCCGAAAATGGAAGCACAAGCAAAATGAAGGCAGGAAAGGGAGGGGAAATTCATTCATAAAGAAACACAGTACAGTCACAAAGTGAGGAGAGAGAGAGAGAGAGAGAGAGAGAGAGAGAGAGAGAGAGAGAAGAAATTCATTCATAAAAGAAACACACGTAGATTCATACTACGTACAGACACAAAGTGAGTAGATTCAGAGTACAGACACAAAGAGAGAGAGAGAGAGAGAGAGAGAGAGAGAGAGATTCATTCATAAAAATATAACACACGTAAATTTACACACATCGTGCAAACAGACACATAGAGTACAGACACATAGAGAGAGAGAGAGAGAGAGAGAGAGAGAGAGAGATTCATTCATAAAAAGAAACACACGTAGATTCATACTACGTACAGACACAAAGTGTGTGAGAGAGAGAGAGAGAGAGAGAGAGAGAGAGAGAGAGAATCCATGCACAAACCGATATATACATGATGAAATTCATACACATCGTGCAAACAGACTGAGAGAGAGAGAGAGAGCATGTATACAGCCAGTGACAAACACACACCCAAGCACACACACACAAAAGAAACAAAGTACTGCACAAACACACGACAAGAGACAGACTCTCTTTGCATGTGCATTGCATCCCGATAAACAGCAGTGTTAAATCGGTGCATTACCAACAAAGCATGCTTTGAAATCCCATAATCCTCAAATCCCATTAAACATATCATTTTTCTAAACTCGGTCCAGCAACTTATGTAAGTGGAGTGTACGACACTTTACGTAATGCCATAATGTTCTGTGTCCTTGATCTGTCACGTACCGGGCATTTTGACCTTTCAGACAATGGGATATTCATCAGCGGAGAAAATGCATTTCCTATTTTCGTCTCTTTCACGACCGAGATAAAACTCAGATTTGAAAGTCGATGGCAGGAAAGGGGATAATTTGACATTTGACACTTCGAGAACGATAAACAGCGTCAGCCTGAGTGTACACATGCACATGCACATTATATATATATATATATATATATATATATATATATATATATATATATATATATATATATATATATATATATACAATATATGTGTAATGTGTGTGTGTGTGTTATAATATGTATATATATAAAACTTTATCATTTACACAGTTGTGCTGTGCAATTGATAGCACATCCTAATTTAAACAGGATGGTTATCTAGAGACTATTATTTAGAAAATAGCTACAAGCTTTCAAGGACTGTCTGTCCTCATCATCTGGTAACTGTAATACACACACAGTCACATATATAAATAAATAAATAAGTAAATATATATGTATATATATATATATATGTATGTATGTATGTATGTATGTATGTATGTATGTATGTATGTATGTATGTATGTATGTATGTGCAGAACGTGTGAGCCTTCATAATGCCAAAATGTGAAATCAAATTAACGACAATACTCACCTACATACACAAACGCGTTTACATGTCATAAGAAGAAGCAATTCGAGAGCATCTAATTATGAAATGTGCCGCAAAGGAAATTCCTTTTCAAAAGGCGAAAACGGTGACGTTGCAATCATTTCAGACTCCCAGAACAAAACCACGCCCTGGATCCAAGTATAAGACTGCTTTCCACCTAATGGTATTACCCAAGATCCATTTATTTGCGTTTTACTCTAAATTCACTTTACCTTCGGCAACTGTCGTATGAAATGCTACAAATACTACTGTAACGATTCATAATAATTTATCAACTTTACACCACTGTAGGGTAATTAATTAAGTACGTTAACCAGATTGGTTTACAATGGTCACATTTTTTTATTATTATTATTATTATTACATCTTTATTTATTTATTTTTAAATCGTTCAGGCGTGACTATCTATGATTTTACACTGTTTTTTTAACAGGGTTAGAGTTGAAGATTGCTCTCTCTCTCTCTCTCTCTCTCTCTCTCTCTCTCTCTCTCTCTCTCTCTCTCTCTCTCTCTCTCTCTACTCTCAATACATATATATATATATATATATATATATATATATATATATATATATATATATATATATATATATATATACATATATATATATATATATATATATGCCATATATATATATATATATATATATATATATATATATATATATATATATATATATATATATATATGTAACGTGTGCGTGCGTATATACAGCCTAACATATAATTTCACCCCTTCCACTCGGCATTTCGAATTGAACAAACAAATTCTACGGATAACTTCATTTAATATGCACTATTTCATTATACACTTAATCCAATATGAATGAAAGTAGACCGAAATCTGAATAAAACTTGGGACGACACCTGAGTATTTCATGAAATATTTCGACCACTCTGTGATGGACAGAAATTCACGGGAGACTTGGAATTCAAAGGAATATATATTCAGCGTTGTGATAGTAAAAATAAATTAAAATATAGTCTCTGAAGAATACATTTATCTATGTCCATGTCACTGACCTCTCCTCCGAGGTTTTTGACTCATATTTTAGCTTGACATATGTTGGAGAAAGTGATTCATAATTTAAATGTATGCGAATTAATTTGAGATGCTCTAAATAATTTTAAATTAATTCAAATGCAATAGTAAGCGCTGAAGGAAAAAAAAAGACACGTCTCCTCAAAATAGCTTCAAATTACCTTGATATATTGTTGTTTGTTCAAGAAAAAGGTCTCATATGAACTAAATTATGCTCTAAATAGTTTCAAATTACCTCAATATATTATCATATGTTCAAGAAAGGGTCTCATATGCCCGAAACAACTCGTATCCGATCAAAACTATCAAAATCAAAACTATTAAAAATGGAGTGAAAATTACTTCAAAAGGCGAAGTATCGAAATTTCTGACACCGATTTTATGAAAATTCACTTAACTTTTGCTAAGCTTCCATGATACTGCGATTCACATTGCATAGCCCGTTCTCCATGGGAAGAGCATTAACATGGGACATTCATGAGGCAGCAACACATGTTGACGTAAATTATACCTCAAATTTCTTGATAATAAAATACCAGACAGCATGGACTATCTTATTTTTGTTAGTTATCATCCATTCTGTGCAGACACCGGCACAGTGACAGTCAAAATGTCGTAAGTTTAAATTTGAGTCTTCAAAGGAACAGAATCCTCATACGTAAAAAAAAAAAAAAATAAAAAAAAACCTATTAACAGGCTGCTCTATAAGCACAACCTGCGCTGGCATATAGCCAGCTTGATCTCCAACAAAGCAGAAAAAATCCAACAGAATAGCTTAAGGCAAATCAAATACATTTGAGAAATAAACAGTAACAGCAAATGAAAAATAAGTCATATTTTTAATTATAGTTTACTGCTGGGTTCATCAAACTTATGAGATGGAAACTTCCCTCACCAAGAGGCCACTAATCTTTTAAAGAAAACACCTCACTCTAACAGCTGCAACTCTCTCTAAATTGCTGCTGACCTCCGATATATTTTAATTCATCTCCGAGGTTCCTGTCATTCAGTGGTAGAGTATTTATAATATCAATCAATGGTGAGTAAACATATTAATTAACAGCGAGTGGTCTTTCCAATGATAATCCACGGATACCAAAATGAATCGGTCAGTTCCTTCAACAAGTATCGAGAGTATACTTTAGTTTAACCAGACCACTGAGCTGATTAACAGCTCTCTTAGAGAGGGCTGGCCCGAAGGATTAGACTTATTTTACGTGGCTAAGAACCAACTGGTTACCTAGCAACGGGACCTACAGCTTCTTGTGGAATCCGAACCACATTATACCGAGAAATGACTTTCTATCACCAGAAATAAATTCCTCTACTTCTTCATTGGCCGGCCGGCGACTCGAACGCGGGCCCTGCAGAGTGCTAGCCGAGAACGGTACCGACCAGTCCAACGAGGAACTACAAGTATCGAGAAAATGAAAACAAAGTCCCCTACACATTTGTCAACCAACCTGGTCTACTATCGCTAACAACGCCCCCTTCTGGGCCCTAAAACCCCTGATTAAGTCACGTTGCATCAAGAATAAAACCCTTGATGAAGAGAGTCGGTCAATATGTTGATAGCTCCATAGGACTAACGATAAGAGAGAAGAGGGGACTTACGAAATGTGACCCACATAGCACGCGGGCACCCGATTTGAACGGATTTTATTTTAAAGACTTGTTGTCTATCGGAATAAGTATCTGTAAAGACTTTTTATCTATCGGAATTAAAATTGGTAAATGCTTATCTATCAGAATTCAGATTTGTCAAGACTTTTTATCTATCGAAAATACAACTGGTAATGACTTATGTGTCGAAACTGAAATAAATAACGACTCATTATCTATAGGAATTAAAATTGATAAAGACTTATTTATCAGAATTCAAATTAGTAAAGATATGTTATCTATCGAAATTAAAACTGGTAATGACTTGTGTGTCGAAACTGAAATTAATAACGACTCATTATCTATAGGAATTAAAATTGATAAAGACTTATCAGAATTCAAATGTGTAAAGACTTGTTATCTATCGAAATTAAAATTGGTAATGATTTGTTATGTATCGAAACTGAAATTAATAACGACTCATTATCTATCGGAATTAAAATTGGTAAAGACTTATCAATCAGAATTCAAATTTGTAAAGACTTGTTATCTATCGAAATTGAAATTGGTAATGACTTGTTATGTATCGGAACTGAAAATAATAACGACTTATTATTTATCGGATTTTAAATTGGTAAAGACTTGGTATCTACCAGAAATAAAATTAGTAAAGACTTGCTTTTGTCGGAATTAAAATTTGTTAAGACTTGTTGTCTATCGGAATTTAAATTGGCAATGACTTGCTACCTATCGGAACTGAAAATAATGACTTGTTATCCATCGAGATTTAAATTGCTAAAGACTTGCTATCTATCGGAACTGATATTACTGACTTCTTATCTATCGGGATTTAAATTGGTAAAGACATGACTTGTTATCTATCGCAATTTAAATTGGTAATGACTTTTCATCTATCGGAACTGAAATTAATGAATTGTTATCTGTCGGGATTTAAATTGGTAAAGACTTGTTATCTATCGGAACTGAAATTAATGACTTGTTATCTATCGGGATTTAAATTTGTAAAGAAATGACTTGTTATCTATCGGGATTTAAACTGATAAAGACTTGCTATTGATCGGAACTGAAATTAATGACTTTTTATATATCGAAATTTAAATTGGTAAAGACTTATCTATCGGAACTGAAATTAATGACTTGTTATCTATCGGGATTTAAATTGGTAAAGAAATGACTTGTTATCTATCGGGATTTAAACTGGTAAAGACTTGCTATTGATCGGAACTGAAATTAATGACTTGTTATCTATCGGAATTAAAATTTGTTGACTTGTTATCTATAGGAATTTAAATTGGCAAAGACTTGCTATCTATCGGAACTGAAATTAATGAACAGGTAGAGAGAGAGAGAGAGAGAGAGAGAGAGATACACAAACATTTGAATGTAACATATGCCCTATGCTTGCAAACATACAAGTATATGAATAAATTGTATATACAACCCGTTCGTGTATATAGAAGAGAGAGAGAGAGAGAGAGAGAGAGAGAGAGAGAGAGAGAGAAAATACATCAAACATTTAAATATAACATATGTCCCACACATACACGTACCTGAATAAGTTGTGTACATACAACCAATGTTCGTTATAATTGCATAATATATATATATATATATATATATATATATATATATATATAATATATAGATAAGAGAGAGAGAGAGAGAGAGAGAGAGAGAGAAATACATCAAACATTTAAATATAACATATGTCCACGTATACACGTACCTGAATAAGTTGTACATACAACCCGTTCATGTATAATATATATATATATATATATATATATATATATATATATATATATATATATGAGAGAGAGAGAGAGAGAGAGAGAGAGAGGAGAGAGAGAGAGAGAGAGAGAGAGAGAAATACATTTAAATATACGTCGTTTGCATAAAAGCATACAAGTATCTGAATGAATTTTATACATACAAACAGTTCATGTATATATATATGAGAGAGAGAGAGAGAGAGAGATTTGAATGCAAGAATCCCTCTGTATCTGAACAAACTCTATACATACAACCCATCGGTGAGTATAAGAGAGAAAAACTGAGAGAGAAGTATTCTGGCACGTAAGAGAATATTCAAGTAGGAAGAACCTACTTTAATAAACTACAAATAAAAAATCCGACGAAGTTTCTTCGGCGCAATCGAATTTCACCGGAAAAAGATCTATCTTTCGGTGGTCTCGGTATAATGCTGTATGAGCGGCGGCCAATGAAACTTTAACCACGGCTCGTGATGGCCTGTCCTATATCGTTGCCAGACGCACGATTATGGCTAACCTTAACCTTAAATAAAATAAAAACTACTGAGGAGGCTAGAGGGCTGCAATTTGGTATGTTTGATGATTGGAGGGTGGATGATCAACATCCCAACTTGCAGCCCTCTAGCCTCAGTAGTTTTTAAGATCTGAGGGCGGACAGGAAAAGTGCGGACAGAAAAATTGCGGACGGACAGACAAAGCCGGCACAATAGCTTTCTTTTACAGAAAACTAAAAATCGTCCAAAATTATTCCCACCATTTTTAAGACGTCGGGCCTCAGACACTGCCTCGCAGGTAAGCACAGATTCAACATTTTACAGGAGTGTGAGCTCTGGGTCCAAAGTATAAATTCGGCTCCCTGGTTGGTCGTGGGGGGCTCTGATTACTAAAGGATCTCCTGAAATTAGGCGCCCGCCTTCGCACCTACATTACGGTGTCCCCTGGGTCCTTTGGTCCTAAATCAGTAGTCAAGGGGTCCTTTCCTTTCGTAATAAACCGTATAGATCTAGGTCTTTTAAATTCAGTGTGATGATTGCCGGAAATCAAGGTGCTTGGATACGTGGGATTTGGCCGAATTTTTTGTATTTTTTCTTTAATTGCTTTACCTCTATATGTGATATTTACGTTTATACAGGATGTAATCCGAATATCTATCTATCTATCTATCTATCTATCTATCTATCTATCTATCTGTCTATAATATACATACATACATACATACATACATACACACACACACACACACACACACACACACATATATATATATATATATATATATATATATATATATATATATATATATATATATATATAGATATACATACATACATACATACATACATATATATATATATATATATATATATATATATATATATATACATTTCACTTTAGTTTTATTTTCATATTTTTATGTTTGTGTTTTTAATTTTCGTTATTTACGTCTCACCTTTTTAGTTTGTATTTACTTGTTCATTTTATATATTTCGTTAGTATTTTGCTGAAAGATTATGACAATTCATTTTATTGTAATTTTATTGATTCTCATCCTTGTCAGTTTTCAGCCTGATGATGAGGTTTTATACCTCAGCTTGTAATAAGAGAAATATTCTTCCTGAGTAGCAATATTATTTTATCATTAAGCTATATATATATATATATATATATATATATATATATATATATATATATATATATATATATATATATATATATATATATATATATATAATATATTATATACATGTATGTGAGTGTGTGTATGTAGAGAGAGAGAGAGAGAGAGAGAGAGAGAGAGAGAGAGAGAGAAGAATGAACTACTTTGTATAATGACCTAACAGAAATGTACGGCGAAATGAAAAGTACCCCAAAAAAATTAAAGATGTGAAGCAACTAAGGACAAAACAACAGAGACGAACTACAAAGAAGTAAAAAATGCGCCGAAGTTTCTCCGGCGTAATCGAGTTTTCTGTATAGCGTATAATGCTGTATGAGCCGTGGCCCACGAAACTTTCAACCACGGCCCGGTGGTGGCCTGTCCTATATCGTTGCCAGACGTACGATCATTGCTAACTTTAACCTTAAATAAAATAAAAACTACTGAGGCTAGAGGGCTGCAATTTGGTATGTTTGATGATTGGAGGATGGGTGATCAACATAGCAATTTGCAGCCCTCTAGCCTCAGTAGTTTTTAAGATCTGAGGGCGAACACAAAAAGTTCGGACAGAATAATTCCGGACGGACAGACAAAGCCATCTCAAAAGTTTTCTTTTACAGTAAACTAAAAAAAAAAACACACACACAAACACACACACACACAAAACACATACGCGCACGCGCGCGACACCCTTGCCAGACAATAAAGGACACCTTGAAATTATCACCATCGCAGACTGTCTTCACTTCGCCCATCAATTGCACAGCAGCACCTTTAACCTATGACAGCCGATATAAAGCGGGTCTCTGAAACAGCGATACTTAACAGCTCGAATGTCTTTTGTCTTCAAGAACTCTGCGACAGGGAAAACCGCTTTTCCTTCTCAATGACATTTTGAAGGAAATTGGACGGCTGTCCAATTTGCTTCCGTCTCGGAGACGTGTCGTGTTTATCGCGTTTCAGCGCGCTACAGAGTAAACATTTACGGATATGAATGAGGAATAAATTTTTTGCGGAATATAGGAAAGCTTTATAAAGAAGGATTTGTAAATCGTACACAAATTAAATCTACATTATCCTCAGTTTTCATTATGAATATTATCGACAGAACTGTTGTCCATTTCTAGAAATGTCTGAATACACACAGTTTATCATATGCATATGTATATTAAACAGATTTTTTTTTTTTGTCGCACACCTTTTTCCCCTCTACAGGGTGCAGTCTTCCAGCTCCTCAGGAGTCTTTCGGGATGAGGTTGCTGGGCCTACGCCCTTTTTCCTGGGTGGACTGCTTGGAAGTAGGCAGGGAAAGATCCACGGAACTAGCAAAAGTAAGCCGAGCGCTATAGTACTCAGCCATGACAGTGAAAAAAAAAAAGAGTTGGAGTGGTTGGACAGCAATACAAGAAAGGAGGAAGAATGGAGGTGCAGTAAAAAACTAAAAAGTAGGAGCAACTAGGGGCCGAAGGGACACTGCAAACAACGTTTAGTAATGCCTACAGTGCACCACTTGAGGTGCCCACCCTAGATCCAAATGGAAGATATATGAAGTAATTCTGATGTCCATTAGCGGGTATCGAACCCGCATCCAGAGTAATCAGAACTATGTCATACGTCTTTCATGAGAGGTCGTTGTGGCTATTACATTTATATATATATATATATATATATATATATATATATATATATATATATATATATATATAATATATATATATATATATATATATATATATATATATATATATATATATATATATATATATATATATATATATATATATATATATATATATATCGCGCGAACGCACACACATATATCGACGTTAAACAGAAGCAGAAGTTGAGAGATGATAGAACAAAATCAAACACACAGACAAACTTAGCAAGAAATCAATAGCAGCACACACACACACACACACACACACACACACACACACACACACCGTCAACAGCCGTCGCCAGGAGCTGACGACAGCCTTATCTACCTTTGGGGGCCGTCTGTCTGTCTATATCTGTCTATATCTGTCTGTATACCTGCAGCGTCCGCTTTCCCTTCACAGAGACTTTAATAGACCTAATAGGTACGGCAATAAAGGAAATTTAACCAATTGTGGAATACAGCGTCTCCATTGGTCCGAGTCCTCACTTTGACAGGATGATAAAGGCGAGAGAGAGAGAGAGAGAGAGAGAGAGAG
>NC_089796.1:71333862-71341362 GCF_040412425.1 Macrobrachium rosenbergii | reverse complement strand
AATTTTACTGATCAAAAATCTTGTTCTGTAGTATTTCATCTGATGAACGACCTTGCCAAAATAACAAATCTGTTTCATCAGTTACCCTGCCCCTGGTAATTCCTCCTGTCAAGGACTTTGCCCTAAGTAATTCACAAGACATTTGACCTTGTCTCAGTAATCTGTACGACCAATGACCTTGCACAAAGTAATTTGTTTCCACCAGTGACTTTGTTTTATCTAATTCATTTGATCAATGACCTTACCCTGAGCAATTCATCTGATCAATGACCTTATCCTATGTAATTCATCTGATCAACGACTTGCCTACGTAATTCCTCTAGTCACTGACCTTGACCATAGCAATTTATCTGATCAATGACCTTGCTCCAATTAATTCGTTTGACCAATGATCTTGACTCACAAGTCGTCGGATCAATGCTAATGATTAAAACAACTGTTACCAGTGACCTTGCTCTGTAATCTTACCAACAGTAATCTGTCTGATCACTGACCTTGCCATGAGTAATTTTCCTGAGCAATGACCTTGTTGGAAGTAACCTGTATAACTAATGACCTTGCCAAAGGTTATTTGTCGACTAAAGTCTCTGTATGTAAGAACATTTCCGACGAGAATAAATGAGGATGTCCAAAAAATGTCAGTCAGCCATGAAACACCCGCAGGGTTATCACATCACACATGTATTCCATGGAGACATGCAAAAGCCTGAGAGAAACTTTTCATATCCGTTTCTCTCCAACGATGAGTTCCGGTATTCTCTCCCCTCCTATGGTTTCTCAGATTCTAATCCATTTAGTCTTTCAAGAAGTGCATAACACTCTCTTAAGGAACAGGCCACATTCAGGCGTCTGTGACTATAGCCACTGCACCGCCAGACAACAAGCAAGTCAATCAATCAATCTCTATTTATATAGGTCGGTAACAGATGAGGGTATCAACCTCGCATTCAAAGTAGGGAGATGGAGTTACAAGACTTCATCAAATTTCTCTTCGGGAACCTATGGGATAATTTTCCCCATATTAATATTCGGATAGGATGACTCGAAACCAAAACTTTTAAGTTACCTGATGCTCTGAGAGAGAGAGAGAGAGAGAGAGAGAGAGAGAGAGAGAGAGAGAGAGAGTTAGACCCAGATTTTTTTCCAAGAACGCTGTACGAGTCAAAGCCAAGAATGGTTGGGATGAATGAAGTTACTACATACGCGCAGTAGCACAATTTTCATCTCTTCCTTAGCTGCAGAACATTTAGAACATTACGAAGAAAGATGCAATTGTAAGTAAACGGGACAAACACTCCTCCAGTAATAAGGCATTCATACAGTAACAAACCGGAGATCGAAACATATCATCAACTTCAACAAAAAATGTAGACTGCTAATTACTTTGAGAGCCTTCTAAACTACTCATCATCAAGCCACCTTAATGGACACCCTAATAAGGTGATCTCGATTTAGATTTAGATTATACTTCATGCTACTACAGAGAAAATGATTGCTCTCTGGCCGCCTCATGACAGTTCATCATCTGACGCCATTGCTTCTACTGAGATTGGGTTCTTGTTGAGAAGAAAGCTGGGCATGACAGGAAAAAAATGTAGAATTGCAAGAGATTAAAGAAAAATTAAGGAAGTGTTTGAACGCTTTCTCAGGGGAGAAACCATTTCATTTTTATTTTTCTTCCCCATTCCAAGACAAAGGAAGGGTATTAAATTTTCTTTCGTATTACCTATTGAAGATAATTAGGGTTAGAATTACAGGATTTTACCGAATTTCATTTTGGACTCTTTTACCCAGAATAATACAATGCTCTAAAATATCCTCAAATTAAAAATAAAAACAAAAAACTGGGCCATTACAGGGTAATATTCCTCTTGATATTCAAGCAAGAGGATCCTATAACCTTGAGAGAGAGAGAGAGAGAGAGAGAGAGGAATTTTTAATTTCCTGAGAATTCTGTACACGGCAAAGACGAAACTGATAGAACAAGACACAAGCAGCTTCGATTTTAGAACTTTGTGAACACAGAACAATGTGTTGAAGGTCATGAGGTTTAAGGAGTCCTCCAGATTCAGAACTTATCGGTTAACGTGGGCACTGAAACATATTACACTGTTCAATTGTCTACAAGGAAATCGTACAGCCGGGAATGAATGAGGCCTCTAGATTAGTCAGCCGGTCACCCTGTAGATAAAATTTCACCCTGTAGATAAATTTCAGTGTCTCAACTGAGGTTTATCACAAAGACGGTGCTTCCAATTTCAGTAAAGAAATGCTTCTTTAATTTCTTTCTCTCCCTCAGCAAGTAAAGAGAGCTGGACACAAGAAAATTTTATTTATATACATATATATACACACACATATATAATAGATATATATATTCATGAAGCTACAACTGTCGCTTAATATCCAATTCACGCTACTTCGGGAACATCCCCGATGGGGAATTATCATCGGCACGGTGGCCCAATGGTTTGACCGTCGAATGGAGTCACTGGAAGGTACCGTGTCGAGGGATCGAGACCCGGCGGTACCGATCCATTTATCATTTAAAAAAATTCCCCTTCGATGATAATTCTCCATCGGGGATATTCCTAAAGTATCGTGAATTGGACTTAATATTAAGCGACATTTGTAGCTTCATGAATGTATATAAATTCTTCCTTGCACAGTCTATGGATTTAACTTTCCAGCGTCTATTAATGCAGAAAGATGGTATGCGTATATAATATATATGTATATATATAATCTATATATATATATATATATATATATATATATATATATATATATATATATATATATATATATTATATACGCACACCATCTTTCTGCATTAATAGATGCTGGAAAGTTAAATCCATAGACTGTGCAAGGAAGAATTACTTTTTCGTATAAAATCATCATGATAGCAAAATTATCGCAGCCAAATCAGCCCGGAAGAAATGAACTACATAACCACACACGGAAATAACAGTTAGGAGACTGATTCCGAAAAGCGCAAGCGCTTCCAGGCAATGCAAATGCACAGGAGAGAAGATAACTCACTCGTCTCCTCCCAGAAGCATTCTCGGGGACGTCTCCAGTGACAGAGACCCGTCAGAGACTACAACTTTAAGATAAATAATACAAGAAGGAAGGAAAAGAGAGAACAAGTGGAGACACCTTTGGTATCAATAAACTCGCGGCCGCGTTTAAACGTCCTCCTGAATCCGCTGCGTTGCGTCATCGTTGGTTTGGTTCGACTCTCTTTCGTGGAAATGCGAGTCTTGTGCGTTGCATGTGCGTGTATGCATACATGTATGTAAATGTGTATGTGCGTATTTATATACATCTATGTTTGTGTATGTATGTATATATATATGCATACATACATATATATATACATATATATGTATATATACGTATGTATATATATATATGTGTATATATACATATAATATACATACATACATATATATGCGTATATATGAATGTGTATATATATAATATACATACATATATATGCATGTATGTATATACACATAAATACATACACACATGTATACTCGTATATATACATATACTGATCATATACTTAAGCATAAAAGACTGCATTTTATATACTCCACCAAGTCTCCTCACGAAAATTTCCTCCTTATCAGCTCTCCCGTGATTTCATCTCCGGCAAAAACTTAAGCACCGAAGTTTATTTTAGCCTTGAAGCCTCGGCATTCTTAAACATTTGAATATCGGAAGTTTTACCAAGGAAAAAGTAACTAATCTCTTAGTTCTGCTCACAAGAAAGGAGAGAGAGAAAGAGAGAGAGAGAGAGAGAGAGAGAGAGAGAGAGAGAGAACGAAGGAAGATATTGGTCAAAAGATACGCGTGAAGAGATCTTGGTTATCCGGGAGGCTTGGGGAAGTGATGACAAAGTTAAAAACATATGCCAATATTATGCTGTTATTTCCTGTGACAGAGATAAACACATACGCCAATATTACTCTGGAGGCCAATAGGATTGGCAGCCTAATGCCCCTCGTCAAGACTGACCTTGGCGGAAACAGGCTGAAAGGAAATGAAAAATATGGTGGCCATGACAGCCAACAATAAATTAATGTCAAGATTCCGGGAGGTTGTGAATCTTTGCATTCGGCAATTATTTTGCGTTTTTTTTTTATAGACAGTTGGGGAATTAACTCGTTCAGCTACGTGACGTGGCAATTAAAATGGGTCCTGAATTAATTCATATTTAAAGCAGACAACGTGTAATTCACCTGACGCCTAAGTAACTCAGGGTATAGGAATGAAACTGGGCTGACTCCAATCCTTAACATTTGCTTTATATCTATGTTACATACACCTAACTTCAAAATGTTTTAAAAAACCCCATTGCTAAAATAAATTGCAATGAATCTGCAGTTTTGTTTAAACTAACAATATTCACGTTGTTATTTTCATAATCGTTCGCGTTGTTATTTTTATAATCGAGTAATTAAAACGTAAAAATACAAAGGTGTAAGAAGAGAAACAAGGCAGAAAAGAGGGCAAAAAGTAGATAATGTTAGGGAAGGGAATATCGGAAAATGCAGAACATGGTAAGTACTACAAAACGAAGAATAATGATTCTTGTTTTAGTTTTATAATTACGCCAAATCAAGCCCTTGTATATAAATATGAAACTGGCTACCTGTGTTTAAGACAACTCAGTAAAGCTTTGGGAAAAATTAATCCTGCTTTCTTTCTTTAACAATTGTTAGGTCTAGATTGAATGTGCATTCCTGCACATCTTATCTGAGAATCCTGAACTCAAGAGTCAACCTTTTCGGGTAGACCTTCAGGCCCTTTACTCCTGAAATCCAAAGCTCCGGCCATCGGGCGTGGTCCCTGGATAATGGCAAAAACTACCCATTATAGCTCGTAAAACAAAAATACATAAGGATGTGTATCATCCAATGCGGTAATTTCCAAGTTATATTTGCAAATTAAATATAAGGCCTAACAATAAAGACTTTCCAGTGATCTCAGTTCAGAACTGTTCTATTTAAATCCACCATTATCTTCCGAAGCTAATTTCCAAATACTCTGTTAATAATATTCATCATCATCACCGCCTCATAATATTATTAACATGTAAAATCATAAGCGGCAAAATTATGCTAGAATCTCAGGTAATAACAATGCTACAGAGATTCTCATACCATTTTAAATGTTAATTTAAAAACAAGACTATTACCAGATCACGTTACACATGCTAAAACAAAACAGCTGTACTTCTGAATACGTACATAGAGCACACCTGAAATCTATCAGGACCTGCAATTAACCCAGGGATAATACAAGGATAATCCAGGGTTGATCGAACATCAAAGGGTTCATGATCTCTGAGAATATACATACAGCCTAATGGCTTGCTCACCAAGTCGGCAGGATTTCACTCTGCATTTACGTAAAAGCGAGTCATTAGAAGATTAAAGTCTGCTTTGCCAGGCACATTTGTGATATGAGGGGATTAACGGAGACTGAATTTTCAGAAAAGAAAGGAAAAGTAACACTGTAATCTAAGCATCAGTTTTTATAAAATTCTTACTTTCTCCCTTTCTGTTTAAACTTTTGTATTTCAATTCGGGATTCCCTGCCTTCTCTCGTGTTCTCTGATAGCTATAAAAAATTCTGGAGGCCCTAGTTCTTTCCCCTATGAGAGAGAGAGAGAGAGAGAGAGAGAGAGAGAGAGAGAGAGAGAGAGAAAGCCTTATCTCTCTGATGATGATCGTATTTTATGAGCACGGATATTTAATTCAAGAGAGAGAGAAGAGAGAGAGTCTATCTCTCAGTGTTGATCGTATTTTATGAGCGCGGATATTCGATTCAACAGAGAGAGAGAGAGAGAGAGAGAGAGAGAGAGAGAGAGGTGTACTAATCCCCTCCGATGATGAGAGTATTCTATGACCAAGTATATTAAATTTAATTTGGAGGAAAATGTATCGGTTACAAATTGATTATCTTGAATGACTAAAAAATAAAAACTATAACAAACCCGTTGCAAGTGTTACAAATTATAACTTGAAAATGACATCGGTGTATAGTCAGCATCCTTAATGAAATCACTCGCGAGGTGACAAGACTTCAAAAGTTTCTGAATCCAGTGCTCGGGATGGTTTTCAAATCAAAATTATCAAAATACCAACACAGAGTGATTCCTGACTGTTAAAAATATGTAATATATATACATATATACATATATATATATATATATATATATATATATATATATATATATATATATATATATAAAGTAATTTTATACAAGCATAAATTATACCACAAACAAGCGACCACAAACACACACACACATACACACACTGCTGTTATGTGTGAACAATATTTACATATATATGATTTAATTACGGGTATGACGAATCAGTATGGAAATGAACTTCCAATTCTCATCAAAACCTCACACACACAGACACACACACACACACACCACACACACACACACACAAAAGCAAAGCCATCGGGGGAACGCAACAATTGCCGAGGGCTTCGGTTCCACAAAAATAATAACTCCCTGATTTAGTTATGAATCCATTCGGCGATATCTCCGCAAAAAAGAGAGAGAAAAAAATTCTTGCCTGAAACAAGATTTTCTTTTCACGGCATTGCTGCGCCTCTGGCATGACGCTGTTTAAGCTGTGTGGCCCACGAGGGGCTCCTCTCCCCGTTTTAGGGTTCCATTATTCCTTCCTGGTGCTGAGAAGAGAGAGAGAGAGAGAGAGAGAGAGAGAGAGAGAGAGAGAGAGAGAGAGAGAGAGAGAATTTAGGCATGTTAACAGATGAAACTATTGTCTGATGCAGGTTGGTACAGTATTAATGATATTCTCTCTCTATCTCTCTCTCTCTCTCTCTCTCTCTCTCTCTCTCTCTCTCTCTCTCTCCACTGTTTGAAGTGCAATTTTTTCTTTTTCATGTTCAAGGATGTAGAGAGAAACTGGGTACATTAGATGTTAAAGGAACTGAGACTAAAGATGTCCCCTAATAAGAGAAGAAAGAGAGAGAGAGAGAGAGAGAGAGAGAGAGAGAGAGAGAGAGAATTTAGGCATGTTAACAGATGAAACTATTATCTGATGCAGGTTGGTACAGTATTAATGATATTCATCTCTCTCTCTCTCTCTCTCTCTCTCTCAACTCTAAGAGGTGTTTAAGTAGAGAGAAAGTGGGTAGATTTAAAGAACTGATACTAAAGATGTCCCTCTCTCTGTCTCTCATAGAAGCAACCTAAGAGGTGAAGAGATGAGTTTAAAGATTCACCTCTCTCTCTCTCTCTCTCTCTCTCTCTCTCTCTTTTCCCCCGTCCTAATACTCGACATTACGAGTATCAATTACGGCCCAAGTGTGTACTTGTAATTTACCTCCCTTTCAACCAAGGGACGGTCCAACATCCTTGGAATGAGAGCCCCTTTATCTTGGCTCTCATTGTTTTTCCTTGGTGCGCTGTTCAGTTTTCCCGTGGTTTTCCTATTT
>NC_089796.1:71288862-71328862 GCF_040412425.1 Macrobrachium rosenbergii | reverse complement strand
TCAAGCAGCTGAATCTGAGAGATGGTTACTTAGACCAGAACGAAGGAGATGCATTTTAGGCTAGATGGAATGCCCTACCAATCTGACTTCGCATAATACACGATAGTTTATGGCTTTCGCATTTCGTACCAGCAAAATTAATAGACCTTTGGTCTTCCCCAAAGCCTTTACAAAGACTGGTATTATACGTTACTAGTAGAATTATATGCATGAGAATTCCGTTCACGATCATTTTCAAGAAAGGTCGGTAAACAGCTCCATCTTCAAACTTACTGATAATCTGTTGATCGATAACATTTCATGGCAATGTAAAAAGAAAAAAAAATGGCCACATGCCCTCATTCTCAATGCGGGACCCAAAAACGACAGGTGTAACTGAAATTAGTCGAATTTAATATTCCCATGACTTTATTTTAGATGACTGGATGTAGTGAAGATTTTATTTCAAAATATGTAATTTGCTAAAGAACAACTTGCACAATATCAGTTATAATGTCTTGGTCCCTGTCGTTCATTTTTGTATTAATTCTGTATTGGAAGGTTACCCTTGTCTTTGCATCCCCCCCAAACACGGCCTTATTTTTTTAACTGGCTCTTTCACCAATGTTTTCCATTTTCTAATTTGTATTCTCATCATACTTGGAAGGTACGGGTGAGGAAGTTTCTTTTATATATATACATATACTGTGTGTATATATATATATATATATATATATATATATATATATATATATATATATATATATATATATATATATATATATATATATATCAAAGAAGTCATCAGGAAGAAAATGGATAGTTTTTGCATCCGAAGGAAAAAAGGAGAAAGAGAGAACGTTCTTAAATTATATTAGGAATTATGAGCACCTGCTTACAAGACCGACGAAAAGGTACTTCGAGAAATTGTAGGACGGAGTAATACCGATAGAGGGAAAATACTAAAATTGACCTGCAGATATACTATAAGAACTTTAGAACTGCCAACCTGATCATGAGAATAACTCCCCACAACAAGAAGCGCTCTCTTGATAAGTGTAACGTAGTATACAAGTATACATGTCCAAATCGCGAACTGCAAGTCGCGAAATATTTCTTATATTGGAAATACTACAACTTCACTATCAAGAGAAGACTTACTATGCATTTGCAAAATGGTAGTATTAAAAATCACACGAGAGACACACACGATGCGGGTCTAACCAGAAATGCTCGAAGCCAACACTGAAATTATTGACAGCATTGCTGATGCTAAAGGCTAAAATACCTTGAGGCAATATACATAAATATTCATAAGCCTCCCTAAACGTGCAAAGAATCAACGCAATAATTCTACCTTCCGATCGTGAAGGAGAAGAAATGCAGCTGACTAAAATGTGTCGTCAATGTTGGACCTATGCAAATATTTTAGTTAACTTTATATTTGTCATGTTTATCTTCATTCTATCCTGATATTGATAACTTTGTATTTACATTTTACTTATACTTTTACGTGTGTAATTACTATATTAATTTTACATATACAGTTTGAATGTCTCTTTGACGATTCTTTGTTGACCGTCTATTTTCAGCTATTTATTTTTCGTCTGGTTGTTTCTAAGTATGTAAATACCTAAATAGCAATTCTTGGTAAGTGTCAACAGGCCAGTTGTAAACAAGTTTAGTAACAAACCTATATGTTTTAACTGTTAATTTCAAAACGCTAACTGCCGAATATTGGATTTTAACCATCGAATAGTTATATTTTTTGACAAGTGTTCCCTTGAAAGAATGTTATATATATGTGTGAATTTCCTTGTAAACACTCATTTGTAGCAGAAGATGTCTCTAGAAAGACAGAAAACGTCTAACCAATAAAACGTCCATCAAAATGAACTTTGGTGCTTTACTCCATCAGTTGCCTGAAGAACAGAGGAAGATAATAAGGAAAATCGAGAACATTAGTAAAACTAATAAACTGCAACTTCGCTGTCATATTTAACGACATTTGCATAAAGGAAAACTTACTGCCAACATTCACCAACATATATATATATATATATATATATATATATACTATATGTTAATGTGTGTGTGTTGTGTTATTGATTATGTGTGTGTGTATTGTGTACAGAGTTAGATGGCCTCTTGATTCATTTCAGTCCAACTGTACCAGAACGCAAAATATTCATCTTCCAAAAGCAATCAGTCTGAAGTAAACTGTTAACTGACTAAATCGTATTGTTCGATATTTCTTGCCATTCGTTCTTCTTTTCTCGTTCAACAGAGCTCTGTCCCTACAGAATTCCCTTACCATCTTGGTGGTATCTTTGCTCCTCTAACAGACAGGGGTGCTTTCAATATTTGGGCGTAATATTTCCAGATTATACATTAATCTAATTAGATCTGTACAGATGAACGGACACGAATCTCTGTATGACAACGAAACTGATCCTAAAAGATCTAAACATCTTTGTCGATTTGAGGAAAGAGCTTCAAGAAGAATTTGTGAGAAATGGGTGGAGATGGACTGGACATGTCCTTCTCACAACTCTTGTGGGAACAGCACGTGATCTAGCGTCAGCTGGGGTCCTGTGAGAGCCAGAAGAGCTGGAAGACCCAGATCTACTTGGATGAGCTCTGTGAGACCGGAGGCTGGAGACGAGTGGAGATTTGTGGAAGATAAAGCATAGGAGACAGAGGAGTTTGGCATCACACGGATTGAATGGTGATGACGATAATGATAATGACGATGTTGATGATTTCCCCTGACCTTCACTGTAAAAGATCCTAGCGTTCACGAACCAGCCACTATAGGGATAGAATAGAATAATGAATTCTGACCAAAGGCCAATCACTGGGACCTATGAGGTCATTCAGCGCTGAAAAGGAAACTGAGAGTGGAAAGGTTTGGAAAGTGTAACAGGAGGAAAACCTAGCAGTTGCACTATGAAACAATTGTTAGGAGAGTGTGAATATCAAGAAGGAGGAGAGCATTTCCTTTGCCCTTTTCGAAATCCCATGCCTTGGTATTCCGGGTCTTGACCCACCTCTATCTCTTGCTTGACTCTTTCCTCCAGTTAATGGTCCTACTTCTGGGACATGAAGATTACAATGGAGATTACTGAAATAAGTCTCCCCTAAGGATCACTATTTTCAGACTCCTCACTTAACAATTCGAAACTCTGGATTGAGTGACTTGGGCTTATGTCATTCCTGAGTAATTATTTTATATACTCCTCTACAATCTGTTTCACTCATTTTCCTTACTTTTCTTTAAATAAAATTTTTCTGCTGGAACAAATGTG
This sequence comes from Macrobrachium rosenbergii, assembly GCF_040412425.1. Lineage (NCBI taxonomy): Eukaryota > Metazoa > Arthropoda > Malacostraca > Decapoda > Palaemonidae > Macrobrachium > Macrobrachium rosenbergii. The sequence goes on along the minus strand of NC_089796.1, from coordinate 71,325,575 downwards.
TAACTTAAGCTCAGTAAATCTTTGGACTCATCATTTTAAACCTGTCTTCATCTGCTAATCTTTTGAAACTCGTTTCCTTCCCGTTTTCGTGGTTTAAAATTTTTCTTCTTCCTCTTGCTATTATCTTAAATTCCCCAGCCCTCCTCCTTTCAATAACTAAAGAACAAATGTCTTTTTTTATTGCATGAAATATTTTCATCTTATTTTTATACCGCTGTTTACATTGTGTCGTCTGTTTGTTGCAACCTTTGAAGTTGTACCGTCAGTTTGTTACAACCTTTGAAGTTGTACCGCCAGTCTGTTACAACCTTTGAAGTTGTACGTCAGTTTGTTACAACCTTTGAAGTTGCACCGTAGGTCAGATACAACCTCTGAAGTTGTACTGTCAGTTTGTTACAACCTTTGAAGTTGTGCCGTCAGGTTGCTACAACCTTTGAAACTGTACTGTCAGTTTGTTACAACCTTTGAAGTTGTACCGTCAGTTTGTTACAACCTTTGAAGTTGTGCCGTTAGGTTGCTACAACCTTTGTAGTTGTAGTGTCAGTTTGTTATAACCTTTCAAGTTGTACCGTCAGTTTGTTATAACCTTTGAAGTTGTACTGTCAGTTTGTTACAACCTTTGAAGTTGTACCATTAGTTTGTTACCACCTTTGAAGTTGTACCGTCAGTTCGTTACAACCTTCGAAGTTGTACCGTCAGTTTGTTACAACCTTTGAAGTTGTACCGTCAGTTTGTTACAAACTTTGAAGTTGTACCGTCAGTTCATTACAACCTTTGAAGTTGTACTGTCAGTTTGTTACAACCTTTGAAGTTGTACCTTCAGTTTGTTACCACCTTTGAAGTTGTACCGTCAGTTCGTTACAACCTTCGAAGTTGTACCGTCAGTTTGTTACAACCTTTGAAGTTGTACCGTCAGTTCATTACAACCTTCGAAGTTGTACCGTCAGTTTGTTACCACCTTTGAAGTTGTACCGTCAGTTCGTTACAACATTTGAAGTTGTACCTTCAGTTTGTTACAACCTTTGAAGTTGTACCGTCAGTTCATTGCAATCTTCGAAGTTGTACCGTCAGTTCATTGCAATCTTCGAAGTTGTACCGTCAGTTTGTTAGAACCTTCGAAGTTGTACCGTCAGTTTGTTACAACCTTTGAAGTTGTACCATAAGTTTGTTACAACCTTTGAAGTTGTACCGTCAGTTCGTAACAATCTTCGAAGTTGTACCGTCATTAGTTACAACATTTGGAGTTGTACCATCAGTTTGTTACAACCTTTGAAGTTGTGCCGTTAGTTTGCTACAACCTTCGAAGTTGTACCGTCAGTTCGTTACAACCTCCGAAGTTGTACCGTCAGTTAGTTACAACATTTGGAGTTATACCGTCAGTTTGTTACAACCTTTGAAGTTGTGCCGTCAATTTGCTACAACCTTTGAAGTTGTACCTCTAGTTTGTTACAATCTTTGAGGTTGTACTGGTACTGAAGTTGTACTGTCAGTTTGTCACAACCTTCGAAGTTGTACATGAATTCGTTACAACCTTTGAAGGTGTACCGTCAGTCTGTTACGACCTTTGAAGTTGTACTGTCAAGAAAATCCTCAAGAATTTTCGTTTTTGATGCTGGACCGTCGGCCTCCACGTTAAAAATACCCCTTCAAACTTTAAAATATGTTCTTGACCACAATCCTTGCCAAGTTTCACAACCACAGAAACTTGTTTTACCGAATGTAGTCAATGAAATAAAGAATGGAAATGAGTATATTTTTTCTTTTTCATTCGAGAGAGAGAGAGAGAGAGAGAGAGAGAGAGAGAGAGAGAGAAGATTACAAGCCTTATATAATTACAAAATCGTTTGGTAATACTGACGCTGAAGTTTGAGCCTGTAAAAGTGACCTTTTCCTTCAGACTGAATCGCCGAGCATGACACTGAAATAGAGTGCTTTCTTTCCATTTTTATGAGAGAGAGAGAGAGAGAGAGAGAGAGAGAGAGATCCAAGTACTGCAGGCTAGTTGGAATTGGAGGACTGTGGGGCGGGCGGGGGGGATGGAGAAATGGGGGTTGAGGGCGGGGCAGGCTGGAAATGAGATGGGACTAACTTACTCACGCAGCCATGCCCAAGTGGCTGAAGGAGAATTTCACAGGAGAGAGAGAGAGAGAGAGAGAGAGAGAGAGAGAGAGAGAGAGAGAGAGAGAGAGAGAGAGCTGATGGCTGGGTACAACGAGGGAGGAGAAATGAGATCAGGGATATGGAGCGGCATAAATAAAACACTAAGCAGGGGTTGGATAAGGTTGGCTAACAGGGGTAAATGGAACAAGATGGCGGGCCTAGATGTTATGAAAGAAGGGGCGCCCCTCTTGGACGCTAAAAGTAAATTGTTTCATTGAGATAAGAAAAGCGAGAGAGAGAGAGAGAGAGAGAGCCTTAGAACACGTTGCTTTTCGAGTCCATTGGGAGATTAATATTTTTCGAGGCAGGGCACGTTCCTATTCTGTTTAGTTAAACTTCACATCAGGTGCTGTTTAAGAGAAAGCAAAGAAAGAGAGACAATTAAAAAATATAACTAAACTTGGTAGAAAAACACTTTAAGATAACGCAACCCTGTATTCCTGAATACCCTAGTAATACTCATAATACCCTACCTTAAATTACGATACATACCAAACGCTCGGCAAGTTGTAATCCTTAACAATCTGGCATACTCGCCTACAGGATTGCTACTCAAATCCTACATCTCATTCAGTTAGGAAGAATTTGTCTGAGCAGTCCCAAGTCCCATCTCGGATAATCCCAAGTCCCATAAGGTTCTCCTTACTCTGATAATCATTCAATTATTTCAGCGACGAAATTGGAGCTGAATACTCTCAGAGAAAGTTGGAATTTTGAGTGAACTTTAATTCAGATATATCTCGTTCAGACGGAGTTTTATTCAGAAAATGGCGTGGAATATATTGGAATAAAGTTTAATATTTCTTCTGCCCTACAGTACGCATGGAAATAATGAAAAATAATGTACCGGCGTAAATGTAAGTATGTATATTAAATATATAAATTCTTATCACATACACCGTGACACTTTTATATCCATAATCATTAAGTTACAAATGTCATTTAATATCCAGTTCGTTCTACTTTGGGTATATCTGGGAGACTCAAAGTTAATTATATATCTCAGTTTAACCAGACCACTGAGCTGATTAACAGCTCTCTAGGGCTGGCGAAGGATAGATTTATTTTACGTGGCTAAGAACCAGCTGGTTGCCTAGCAGCAGGACCTACAACTTAACAGGAATACGAACCATTATGACGAAATAGATTTCTATCACCAGAAATAAATTCCTCTAATTCTTCAATGGCCGGTCGGAGAGTCGAACGCTGGGCCAACAGCGTGCTAGCCGAGAGCTCTACCCACCCCGCCAATGAAGAACTCTGGGAGATTCAAATGCCCGACAGTGCGGATCGACGATTTTCAGTGACGTTGGTAACCACTCGGCTGTCAAGAGAGGTATTTATGTAAATATGTGTATATGTACATTTGAATACATGTATATATGTGTGGGTAACTGATATATTTGTTAGACTGACAAGGGATGGAGATTTGCTTCATAAGGCCATACTTGATTTTGATATGCTTTTAATCAAGCATCAGTCGTACATACAAATAAGCAGAATAATATACTACAGATAGATAACCACAGTCACAACACCCAGATAATAATAATAATAATAATAATAATAATAATAATAATAATAATAATAATAATAATAATAATAATAATAATAATAATAATACAGGTTTGTTAAACAAAATGGCAGTTTCAACAGCATTTTATTTTATATGGTAAACATTTAATTCGTCTTATCACTTGCTTTCTTGCGCTGAAATGGTTGCCAAGCAATTGACCGATATTCATATCCGGTGGTTTAGTGATGTGGGGATATGAATATCGGTCAGTGCTTCTGCAACCATTCCGGCGCAGAAAAAAAATTGATAAGACAGACTGAGCATTTACTATATAAATTAAATGCCGGCATTTATTTAACAAACCTGATGAAAATCTTTTCTAATAATAATAATAATAATAATAATAATAATAATAATAATAATATGCTTCAAATGTTTATTATCTGTGTAACAAGTCTGGAAAAGGAACGATACCCCTAGCCCTTACATAAGTATGCAGAATGAAGGTACAAGGGCCCGAGCCTCTGGATGATACGTTACGTCCTTAGGCATGGGACTTACTGTCTCGACATTCTCTGCAATTATCATCGCAAATTTTCACCCTATAGTAAAACTGGTAATAACCTGAATGATACATGCCATAAGACTCTTCATCAGTCAGTTACAAGATACGATTATTTAGAAGAGATGGCCCACAAAGTAAGTCTGCCAATATTCTATGTAGAGAGAGAGAGAGAGAGAGAGAGAGAGAGAGAAATCAGAAGTAATTTGTGATTTGCGTTTGTAAAATGGTCGTACCAAATCAAAAGTTTCCTCTCCAGTGCTTGTAATGATATCATAAAATCTCTCTCTCTCTCTCTCTCTCTCTCTCTCTCTCTCTCTCTCTCTCTCTCTCTCTCTACGCTCACGAGCCTGCAGAAATCACTGAGATGGCAAAAGATCAGTGAAGCGGGATGAATAAAAATAAAATGTCTTCAAGTTATTCCTACCAAGAATGGAAAATTGAAATATAAAACTCCAGATGTACTTTTAAAGGTGTAGTGTCGCAAGTGGGATTAAAACCAATTTCCTACACAAACACACACACACAGTACTTCCAGGTGGCTAGGTCATCTCTAAACTACAGTTGACCATCACAGTGTCACTAAATACTCACTGGAAATCAGCGGATTCCATAAACATCATTCTAAAAATATTTATGTATATTGCGGGGATGCCAAATAACTCCAAAAAGTGTATAGACTTTCCGCAACAGAATGCCTGTTCCAGAGGTCCTTTATTCCTTACACCTCTGGACTGTGGAACAGTATCCCTGAGGATGTCGTGCAATTGAAACCTCAAAAGTTCAAGCGAAAATGCAATGCATTGCTACTCTGCTGCCAATCTCCTTGCATTTTAATACATTTTATCTATTTATTGGTTTATTAATTTATTTTTTCGTTTTAATAAGCGAGATCTCTTCTTTCTGTATTTTCCTTTACCTTTTCTTACTTCCTAATGAACACCGTATTCTTTGGAAACTTGAATTTCAAGTCAGTAATGGCTCCTGTTGGCTTGTTCAGTACGAATAGGGTTCATCTTCTGAATATAAAAATATAATATAATATATATGTACATGAAAAAAATAAATGATGCATCATCAACGAGCAGGCAAGTAAAAAAGCACCCCAGTAAGCGTACAGTTAATTTCACATTCCATTAACCTTGAAAAATCAAGGAACTTGTCCCATCAAGGAAGCCCAGCAACGATTAGCCAGCCAAGGGAGATTTAGCTGTCGAAGGAGCCCACAGCCCACAACAACGACCCCTCTATCAATAATTCAGCTCAATTATCGACTCCTCTTCAGAGGGTTAGTGCATTTCTCATGAGTTCTACTACTCTCCTCCCGGCAGAGAGAGAGAGAGAGAGAGAGAGAGAGAGAGAGAGAGAGAGAGAGAGAGAAGAGAATGTGATTGCCAATGACATCTGTATATTGTAGGTAAACATTTGTGAGGTTTTAAATGGAACTTCGCGTATACATTGCATAAATAGTTCGGCTAAATGTCAGTTTTGTTCTGCGTGGGGTCTTTTTTTTTATTTTCATATTTTTGGGGGGAGGGGGGAGTTAGGTTTGGAAGCGGGTGATGATAGAAGAAACTGGTTTTTGGCTTTCGGCATTAAATGTAATGATACTATAACTGTATATTGGGGGAGGGGCAAAGGTGAGGGGGAAAGGAGGTGGGGAGGTTCAGTGTTCTTTTACATCAGTTGTCCGGTGTCAGTGACCTAGATGTTGTCACGCCAGTTTTAATAGCTACAAATCAATCAATCAATTCACATTACTTCTAATGATATCAAGGTAACTTAATACGTAAAAAACAAGTAAAAAATGCGCCGAAGTTTTCTGTACAGCCGGTACAGAGTATAATCAAGGCCACCGAGAACAAATCTGTCTTTCGGTAGTCTCGGTATAATGCTGTATGAGTCGCGGCCCATAAAACTTTAACCACGGCCTGGTGGTGACCTATACTATATCGTTCCCAGAAGCACGATTATGGCTAACTTTTTTCTCTCTCTTTGGCTAACTCTAACCTTAAATAAAATAAAAACTACTGAGGCTAGAGGGCTGCAATTTGGTATGTTTGGTTATTGGAGGGTGGATGAACAACATACCAATTTGCAGTCCTCTAGCCTCTGTAGTTTTTAAGATCTGAGGGCGGACAGAAAAAGTGCGGACGGACAGACAAAGCCGGCACAATAGTTTTCTTTTACAGATGGCAGGAAGGAGGCTTCTTTGTTGCCATTTTTCAGTACTTTAAGATAAAATGACGTAATCAGCTCCCAGAAAGGTCACAGAACAGATTTATTTTAGAGTCAAAATGCTTGTCATGTCACCGTAAGACATTAAACGTTCCGCGTGTAAATTTTGAATGCATTATGTTTTCATTGATAGGTGAATATGAATGCCATGACTGAACGTAAACGAGACCAGATTTCATTCGCTCGTGTTAGCTATGAAATATAAATAAGTAAATTGTGGGTTTTCTATGTCCGAACAAGGCACAATCCCAGATTTAGTATTAACGACAACAACAACAGCTGCACATAAATGATCGCATTAATGGGAATTCTGAAGAGAACTCAACTTGCTATCTTGTAAAGGGGCAGAAATTAAAAATTGCACGACTGGCAGCATTCTGGAAGTTATCCAGCGCCAGTCTCTAACATTTCTAGTTAAAGATAAGAGTTGACTGCATAACATTACAAGTAAACAATTATGGATTTGACTTTATCAATATAAATAACAACAACAATCATTAAACTAATTGTAACATACCAGAAGCCTATAAAACTTAAAACTTGAGCACGAAATTATTCTGAACTTGTGGTTTGCACAGGATAATATCAGAACTCATTCCTCTTACGTAATTTCCTGCATCAGTAAACTATATTCAACATTCAACTTACATATAAAGAAGCAAAAGAAAGAAAACATATTTCGATCAAGGATACTTGACGTTGGCAAAGGACGAATAATGCCCTCAGACAGTTACTCCGAGAGTTTATTTGTCCAACTTCTGACTGAACTTTCTTCCACAGTTACTTTTTCTTCCATAATCAAATATTCAACTTTCTTCTACAGTTACATTTTCTTCCGTGATCAAATATTGCACTGTCTTCCGCAGTTACATTTTCTTCCATAAGCAAATATTCCACTTCTTTCCACTGTTGCATTTTCTTCCATAATCAAATATTCCACTTTTTTTCCACAGTTACATTTTCTTCCGTGATCAAATATCGCACTTTCTTCCACAGTTACATTTTCTTCCAATATCAAAGATTGCATTTTCTTCCACAGTTCATTTTCTTCCGTGATCAAAAGTTCCACTTCCTTCCACAGATACATTTTCTTCCATTATCAAAGACTACACTGTCTTCCACAGTACCATTTTCTTCCGTGATGAAATACTGGACTTTCTTCCACGGTTACTTTTTCTTCCATAAGCAAATATTCCACTTTCTTGCACAGTAACATTTTCTTCCGTGATGAAAAGTTGCACTTTCTTCATAGTTACAATTTCTTCCAATATCGAAGGTTGCACTTTCTTTCACAGTTACATTTTCTTCCGTTATCAAAGACTGTACTTTCTTCCACAGTTACATTTTCTCCAGCGATTTTTTTATTTCAGTATTTCCTTTTTTCCACTGGCATTTCTTCCATACTCTAAGACTATTATTTACTCCCATTGTCAAAGATAACCTTCTTCCGTTAATCTAACACTGACTATTATTCCACGTTTCAAGGCCGCCCTCCTTTCATGCTTCAAAATTGTTTAATTTGTAAATAATCAGGTAATGCATTACTTCGTGAGCCTAAATTGAATTACCTTCCCAGGAATCAGAGAACGCCATGATAAAAGATAATCCTTTCTTCAGTAATCGAAGACTGACTAATCTTCTAAAATCAATGACTCACCCTCCGTGTTCCAAGATTGTCACATGCTTCATGTTTCAAATCTGCCTTTCTATGATCCAAGATCGAAGTTTCTTGCACAAAACGACTGTCTTTCTTTTCACGACCCGAGATTGTCTTCGGTTGTTCCAAGGTCACTCGTTCTTCTATAATCCAGATTTTACTCTCTTCTCTGTTATAAGAGAACTTACTAATCCGTGGGAGCCTCAGAAGACCAATCATCATCGTATCAAACTATCTGTTTCTCATAATGCCTTTGCAGTTTACCATCTGAGTCTTCCTTCACAGTTTAAGAGTTTTTTTCGACTCGCACTGCATCGAGTTTCCGCGAAACATGGAGATATAGAACTTCAAAAATTTTCTCTGTCGAAATGACAGTCAGCCTTTGATCGGATTACGGCTTAATTGCAGAGCAAATGGACCTATGTTGTAAAAAAGCTTACTTACACGAAAATGTTTGCTGTGAGAACAAGCTTTTTCTTAAACTGATTTAATAATTATTACTGAAATATATGAAAGTGGTTTAATCAATATAATCTATCCGCCTATCTATAAATCATGTACATATACATAAATTTACGAAATGGAAAGCTAATTGTTTATATCATGAAACTTTCTTTCGCTGGACGATTCCCTTGAACCACGGGTAATGAGCGTCCTTCGCAAACTTTTATTGTCCTCATATCCTAATTCAAGACTTAAAACCAGCCTTAAAATAACTGCTAAACTACCGGAAAGGTCTGTCGTCGCCTCTCCTCCAACAGGTCATTTATAAACGTCAGATCCTGAGACCCCTCCGTTCCCGAATGACCCCCTAATGGGTCTCTTATTACCAATCATTCGTCTTGCTTGGGCAGTCGCCACTTGATCTCTCTCTGATGTCTGGATCTCCCCTTCCCTCTCCCTCCTTCTCAATCACCCGCATGGTTCGACTGCTAAAGTACTTTTTGTAGTAAGTTGGCGTCTCAATTGCCAAGGTCATCCATGCTGGAAATATTTTACAAGGAAAAACAGAAGATGGCGAAAGTTCTACATTGACTGATCTTGCGTATATAGAAGGCGTCAAACCTATATTTTAAAATTAAAAATAAAATATTTTCTTTTCAATGACCTATGGGATGAGTGACTTCATGCTCTTATAGAATTCGATTAACGTACATTTAAGAACAATTTGGGGATGGGGAAAGAAGGAAATCTTATCCCAGATGTACCGGTACATTCCATCTCTTGAAAGCCGGAAGGTTAAAGATTAGGAACACCTGAAAAGGCAGAAAGTTCTAAAGTCTTGCGAAAGAAAGAAATGAGCAGTTATAGAAACAGGGACTTATGCAATTGAAATTTCTCATCCACTAAATGTACAGTGTGAATTATCTGACAGTTCATAACAGTTCATGCGTGGTCATCCGCGAATAACATGGACCCCCTCTCAAACTAAACCAAGTGTAAAGCATATTAACCCTATTAAAGTTATAGCTGACCCCACGACAGAAAGACCTGGGTGAGGATTACCTCGTCGAGGCCCTCCCGTTTTGATGATAAACATTTTGACAGAACGATGGACACTCAAGTGTATTGTTTTTCCTCTCTTCGTCTCTCCTTTCATCTTTGCATTAGCTGCAAAGCACAACAGTCGACAAACAACCTGGTACAAAATTCATTGCTACGGTCAACAGAGGCCAGCTGGATTTTAGGGAACTTTCCCATTTGTCCCTCCTCGTCCGGTGCGAGATTCGAACACGGACTGTCCAGTTATGACCTAGATGTGCCACCACCAAGCCATGAGGCCCAACACAGAGAGAGAGAGAGAGAGAGAGAGGTATGGTACATGTATAACATTAATATTCCCAATTGTGGCGGGTACGGGTAATTTAAATATGCAGCAGCTTGTTTTGGGGGGAGATCATGTATTTCTATGTAATAAAAACACTCATTACAAGATGTAAAAAGGATAAACAAGATAAAAGAACAAAAAAGAATCAGTGCCATTATGAAAACAACAAAATGAGAGAATATGAAATCAGGTGTAAGAGTTTTTTGTTTAGCAGTAAATTTTCGAATCGAGATCATGAATGAAGGTTCACGTTGCATATATTTTCGTTACATACTCCACACAAAAAGAGCAACACCAGCCTATAAATAGCCAGAGGGATAATGGAAATACCTCTGAAGAACCGAATTTTGGAGACTGGGCAAACTCACTGAGATACTTCATAGAAGAAAAATGAACAATAAGACTCCTACGGTTGCAGGACATATACAGATTTGAAACCAGCGTCTTATTGTTGTTGCAAGATCAGGTTGACAGTAAATCAAATTACAATTGAACTGTGCACGTGTCATGTCATCAAGCGTGGAGTAAATTCATTCCTACTGTCTGCTGACGTCTCTTGAATTTCAAGTGTATCAGTTTTATCTTCTATTGTATTCCATTTATTTATCACCTTTTCCTATGACTCCTCTTTCTTTGCAGGCTGATTTCCCTTCTCAGCCCTCAAGGGTTTATGGGCTGTTGACTGTGTCCATAAAGGTTTTCAGCTGAAGATTTAAAGAAAGAAAGAAACAAATGGAGTCAAGTTGAACCTCTAATATTCTTCGTGTCCCTAAACTCCAGACTTTCTTGGTCAAAAGGGGTATAATCATTTTTACTTGCTACAGAATTAACACGCGGTCGACAGCATTAATCATGCAACCCACAGGACTTTTTCATCAGTGATTCAGCTCAATTGTCGACTTTTCCTTTAACGCAGTTCTCCTGCCGACTGCTCTTTGTGGGACAAAAGGAGCGACAAATAACCGGCTCGGTTGCCCCTGTCAGTCTTCGAAGATTTCTGCAGAGGGCAGTCTCCCGCGACAGAAATATACAAACGACCTTTTTCAGAAATGAAGTCTTGGTAAATGTCTATTATTATCTCTGCAGAGAAAAGGTATAAAGAATCATCTCATTTTGCTCTGAATCAATGTAAAGTTTACAAATGTCACGACTGTAGTTTCAGATGTTCCTCATAGGAATGAAATGAAATGGCTGCTTGGTATACAGACTCCATCTAATTGAATGAAGTAACTTAAAACAAAAACTCCTGCAGCTTTCAAATTCAGATACTAAAACAACAAATATTTTTATAATTAGTAATATTCGTAGTGAAAGTAGCAAAAGCAATGGTACTGTGCAAAAATAAAAAGACAAAAATTTTTGTGAAGCTCAAAAAAAAAATACAAGAGAGAACGTTTTTATTTTATACTCAATTCCATAAACAAAAAATCGACGCACTGTCCTAAAGACCAACACTTGTTCTCTTTCACCCCGAAAAAGAGAGACGGGATGCAAAGCAATAAAAACTGGAATACAAACGCTTCCATCTAACACCGATAAACTTCGTTGTAACGAAGGAAGAGACTGACATATCTGACTGGAAACAATTTAGTAGTTTTCGATGCATTAATCCGAGGTAGTCTTGTGAACACAAACGCTTCAGACGAGACATTTCTATTTAGGACCATTCAATAGTTTTCGAGAACCCTGATCCAAATCTTCTCCTCTTGCATACGAAGTTCGGATCTGCGAGTTTTCCATTTAAAACAGGAAGGAAAGGCAAAGAGAAAAAGGATTTGGGAGACAGAAACACAATTACTTTCTCGTCTCGTAACTTGACTGAAAATGCCAGTAAGACGAGGGTAACTATGCCCAATTCTGAAATAAGAATAGGGATATGGAAAATAAAAAAAAAATACTCATAGTAGAATGAGTCTTAAAATGTAGAAACAAATCCACAGTTATGTATGGGTACAAATATACTTGAAAGCAAACCTAAACACAGAGCAGATTCCCGAAAGCTCTCTGTTTAGACGTATTTTTAAATATATTTGTACGTTAAATTAAATATAATTGTGGGTTTGTTTCTCCAATATGAAAGATTCCACGAGGCCTTTAGAAACCTTTTAAATTAATTTTTGACAGACGTGTTCTGAGTAACCATGGTGCAAAAGTGACGTTAAAAATTCTTTTCGCTACGAAACACATCTTAATAAAGAAACATTAATGTTTTGGATCTAATGATATTTTTAGGAAGGATTTCATAGGTACTATGTAATGACGGTATCTGGTTATAAAGACGCATTAAGAAGGATTTCATAAGTACTGTGTAATGAACGTAACTGGTTGTAAACATGACTTGCAATAATACGTCACAAATCCTACGAATAAGTATATGAATGAATAAATAAGGTTAAGGCTATAAAGCAAAACACTGGGGCACTTTCAGCCATTCAACGCATAAAAACCCTAAAAATTAAAGGCACGTCTTGTCCTTCATTTTTAGTCAAACTTAATCTTTTATCCTTAAAATCACTTATGCAAGCACAACAAAAGCAAATGTGTCCTCTCTGTTCCTAGCAAGACATCAAGCAATGGCTGATCTTGGGCACCAGTGATACGAGGTCTTCTTGCTCCAAGTCCTTCTTATACCGACCATTTGTTTGCTGTTTGTTTGTTTGTTGCTCTCATGTCGCTGTCAAAATCTTCATCTCCCTGAAAAGTGTGAGAAAACTGCGCAGCAGGAGTTTTGTCTTCATTTTCGTCCAAGGTAGAAAATATTTGCTTACTTTGTCAACAGGCGCCTAAGTACGTTACCCAGAGAGAGAGAGAGAGAGAGAGAGAGAGAGAGAGAGAGAGAGAGAGAGAGAGAGTCAGTCTTTTGCCAGCTCAGTTTTCGACATTGTTCGTGCTACCTAGTGTCCTTTTTTATGAAGCTCAAACATCTACCTTGGCTGTAAATCTCCAAGGCCCTTTGTAGAGCTCCAGCAAAAGCTTAACCTTTTCCTCGAATGGAAAAATGTTTTTCTTCTTGTTGAAGTGAGAGGAGAGAGGACAACACAAAAGGGTCGAGGTCAAATGCCAAAAACTGTAAATGCTTTGATTCTCGTGTTATTCTAACACTGACAACCATAATAATATTCAAGCCTGAAGTAACGTATATTGTCAGAGCATGAAATGTGTGAAAGTATGAAATGCTGATACCATAAGAAAGATGAACACAGAAATTTATTTTCTATATTCATTTCGACATAAACTCGAAACATACACTTCTCGGGTACTAAACAGAGAACGGTAAAAAAAAACAAAAGTATAGCCAGAAAAAAAAAACTAACAGTCTCGAAGACCGATAAAAATATCTTCAGAAGAGGAGCATCTTTGCAATCTTGCTTTGTAAGGAAAGACAGAAGAGAAGGGACTAAAAATCGTGAGAGAAGTAACTTCCCAAGTAAACTACTATTGGCAAGACAGGAAGAGAAGACAGATTCTGCGAACACGTTTAGTTGTTTTCACTATGTTAGCAGACGAATTTCTCTTACTACGAAAACATTTTGGAAAGCAGGCGTGTTCGGAATTAAATTCCGAAATGTTGGATGCGGATACTGAATTTGCTAGCTCTCTCAACGAGATGTGAAAACTACCAAGTGAAAAGAATATAGGGCAAATAATTTCTTGCATGTTCTCTCTGTCCAGAGTAAATACCATGTTCAAATATATTCTTGTTGGTGACACCAGCGCACGAAAATTCTTATCCTATTTTGTTTTATTTTCGGCCATAGTAGATGTCGAAAATAACATATAATAAAAACTTTTGGCTGGTATTTAGCCCGTCCTTCATTCTGACTCCTCGACACGATTTACATGAAAATTACAGCTCGCGTCATCTAATCAAGAGCCTTCACAAGCGTTAAAATAATTTTCAACACACGTCAGCCGAGTAACTCCTCTCCTTCAAAGCCATTTTATATTTACATGTTTTTTTTTTCTAGCGACGTATCTTTTTTTCCTCACCTCCAGCGCTTTAATGTGATTTTCGCACTAATGAACTAATGTTTTTCTTTACTCTTAATGTTGATCTTTTTTCATTTTTTTTTCTTTTGGCATAGAACTGCGTTTCTTTCACTGCCTTTTTTTACTTACCTGTCATAAGTTCGAATACGTTTTCTCTCTCTCTCTCTCTCTCTCTCTCTCTCTCTCTCTCTCTCGGTTGGTCCTTTTATCCATTGCTGACAAACTGCTTAACATTAAATTCTTAAATGATCAACTCTTCACAACCTGTGACAAATAAATTCTCCTTATATCCTTTCTTACAGGATTCCTCTTTCTCTTTTCGTATATGTCACGTCTTTTTTATCTAAAAATATAATTTACCCTTTCCCTCTGAAATGCCCTTCCTTATGGCCTCCTGAGGCCCTTCGGCTGCAAGTGAGATCGTTCGGTAACAAATAAATATACTCATGATGAAGATGACATTTCCTGGTTCCCACTGTTCTATTTTCGATGTTGTTAGAAAGAACCACAACTGGGGTACAAAAATATAAAATTAAGAGTAAAAAGCGCTGGGCTGTAGGGTCCATTCATGCTGAAAGGTACAATCGAGTAAAGGGTAAAAGGTTTGAAAGGTTAACTATGAACAATTGTTAGGAGAGGGTGGTAAGTAAGATGGAAGAAGGAGAATCAGAGCGGAGGTACTTTAAAAGGAATGAATAGGATTGCAGCTAAGGCCGAACGAACGCTACAAAGAACCTCAAGTAATGCCTACAGTCCACCGCTCGAGGTGCACTGATGGCACTTTCCCCCAACGGAGAGACCAGACTCCAGTGAATCAGATACATCTCGCGCAAAGAAAAGTTTGTGTTTCATAGACACTGACTGCTAACATTGTTGCCATCAGGGCTAGTAAATGGGGCTCAATTCTTGCAAATGCCTCTTCAAAACTAGTGAATTGGGTTTTCTACATAACTGACTGCAATTCTACCAACATGTTAAAATTTCCAAGGAAATATCTAGATCAGAATAACTAACATACTGGGGAAAGACATTAATCTAGATGCCGCCACGGCTTATGAAAAGAGAATGAATTCGAAAGAGAGCTCGTTCAACCGGACAAACTTGATATTAAAAAGTGTAAAAGATCCTTAATTTTCACAAGGAAACACGCCTTCCCTCCAAGGCCTAAAGTCGAGCAAAGGGAAACTCGGTTTCCTAGCCCTTAGGAGAAGTCCATCAAAGTTCTTGGAAAAAGAACTTCGGGGTAAAACACTGACTCATCCAGCATAACAAGCAGAACATTGATGATGTTCTATGATTTATCAAGATATAGTATTATCAACTGGTCCATATGATTTTTCCCTACGAAAAATATTTTTTTTATTATGTTCTATACCTAACCAATATAAAGTATTATGAATCGGTTCATATATGTTTTTTTACGTCGAACAATACATTCTGCTTGTCACCAGGAAACAGGTACTTTTCAGTTTAAAGCCTAAATTTTCCCTTCAAGTGCCGTCAAAGAAAAGTAAGAGTTACTCATCAGAAACCGTCACTGACAGTGATCTCCAAGGTCTTGGGTTTAGCAGCACTCTGCTGGGCCCGCGTTCAATTCTCCGACCGGCCAATGAAGAATTAAAGAAATTTATTTCCGGTGATAAAAATTCAATTCTCGTTATAATGTGATTCGGATTCCACAATAAGCTGTAGGTCCCGTTGCTAGGTAACCAATTGGTTCTTAGCCACGTAAAATAAATCTGATCCTTCGGGCCAGCCCTAGGAGAGCTGTTAATCAGCTCATTGGTCTGGTTAAACTAGGGTATACTTATTAACTTAACTGTCTCTGAAAAAAAATGCCAAAAATTAAGACTCCTCCAACATGATAGTCCCATTGATCCCCTGTTCCATTTTCTACCAAGATGATGAAGATAATTTAACTAGACCATAAGCTGACTCAAGAACTTAACAGCATACATTTTCTGCTAAGAATAGAATAGAATATAGAATTTAGGCCAAACGCCAAGCGCTGGACCTATGAGGTCATTCAGCGCTGAAACGGAAAAAGCTTTGGAAGGCGTAACAGGAGGAAAACCTCGCAATTGTACTATGAAACAATTGTTAAAAGAGGGTGGAAAGTCAGATGGAAGAAAGAGAATATGAAAGGAGGCACAGTAAAAGAAATGAAAGGGGTTGCAGCTAGGGGCCGAAGGTGCACTGAGGGAACTAGCCCCCCACGGAGCATTTTCTGCAAATCTGAACGATGAAATAATGCCTTTCTTCCGAAGGACCGTTTGAAAAGGATAGAAAGGATACAGATTGCTTAGCCAGCTGCTGTCATATCTAGCGACCAGGAATGTTCTTCCTTGAAAATAGAGTCCCACAGTTTTCATCCCGTTCCTGCCCTTGGTGATACCATATGTAAACTGGAAAACCTTTGCAATCTAGATAACCTGACACTTCCTCGCCGTGTAAATGGGAAAACCTATGAGGTATGACCAGGAGGCTTTCTCTGTTCACATATCGACACACACACACACACACACACACACCATAAACACTGCATATAAGACAATTGAAACATTTATTTGCAAGCGAGCGAGCGTTTGTAAGGAGGAAAAGAGAAAGATGCATCCCAGTTCAATTTACTACCCAAAGCCAGGTTGTGCCATCTTTATCCAATCTAGCCATTCATCACAAGCTTCGCTACGCACTGCTCCAACCCAGAATTCGCTTGGTCTCCCGCATCCTCTGTGCTCGTAGGGTAACAGCTACATACAAAAAAAAAAAAAAAAACACTCTTCAATATCCGGCACCCATTGTCACTTCCACAAAGAGATGAAGCCCTTCATCATTGCTATATGAACACGATGAGCAAGTATTTACACCTTTTAATACCAAGAATCCTTATTATATTTTTGTTAATAAGATAGAGGCTTTGCAAGATAAAACCATATATATATATATATATATATATATATATATATATATATATATATATATATATATATATATGCATACATTATATGTGTGTATTTATATATATATATATATATATATATATATATATATATATATATATATATATATATATATATATATGTGTGTGTGTGTGTGTGTGTGTGTGTGTGTGTGTGTGTGTGTGAAGAATGTCCAAGACAAATCCTAACTGCAAGTCTATTTCCACCCTGACTGCAATCCACCACAGTCATCTAGTTACCCAGTAGACAATTCACTGCTAAGGTCGACAAAGACATTGGGGATGTTATAACTGAACAAGCCTGATGCGACCTGTCTCGCCCGGGAATCGAACCCTGGCACTCTCGCATACGAGCTAGAACCCATGGCAACTATCATTCTTCATCTTCCGCGAACTCAGACAAAACAAAACAAAACAAAAAAAAGAAAAGCGATCCAATTTTATGAAACATCAAAAGCGAATTAGGACTTCTAAAAGTTTTTTCTAAGACGCCGAGGCGCTAAAACAGAAGGGGGAAGATAGCAGATTATATCCATTAAGAATTTTTCTCAACGATATATGGTGGTGCATCCTTAATAAGCAAGATGTAGAGCAAATAAAAAATAAAAGATGTTAAAATCAACTCCGTCAAACTCCATTATAACTTTATGGACTTCGTGGATGTAAAAAGAAAAACTGATTTGTAAAAAGGAAAAAAAAATAGTGAAAAATCGTAGGAGAAGCAGCACCATCCTAAAAGCGTAAGTGCAACTCGTTTGGTGAATCGACTTGGGGGTCATTATACACTGGCTAAATGAAGTGTTTACTCACTTATAAACAATAAACACCCCTATCATGGCGAGGTAATGAAGTGAACCGTACGTACACACAGACACATATACATACACAAACTATGGGAGAGCACTGGAGGGATGACGGAAAAAAAACAGTCATTCGTAAAAAGAGAGAGAGAGAGAGAGAGAGAGAGAGAGAGAGAGAGAGAGAGAAGCAGTGATGGAAGGAAGACAGGACATTGTGATGGAAGGAAGACAGGACATTGATGAGAGAGAGAGAGAGAGAGAGAGAGGAGAGAGAGAGGAGAGAGAGAGAGAGAGAGAGAGGATGCGGAAGTTAAGCAGGGGACGCGGAAGGAGGAATATACAGTATATAGGTGGACGAGGAAATGACATGAGGGCCAAAGAGAGAGCAGATAAGAGATATGTTTATTAGGATCCACAGAGATGTCGGAAGTAGTACGTCCGTGAAAAAAAAAAAAACTTGAATTGTTTATAAACTGCGAAGCCTTTTCGATTCTTTAGAAACTTCAAAAACCTGTGGAGTCTCACCCCCCTTCCTCCGACTACTCCGCCCCCTTCTCCCTCCCCTCCACCCTTTCGTCCCTCAGCCAAGTCTGGAGAAGGCTTTGAAAGTTTTTTCTTCGCTCGTAAGTAATAATAATAAAAAAAGTCTGGAAACTATCACCATGATAATCAGCATTAACAAGGAGACGTGGAGAGGAAGGACGGTCCATTAGTTC
This sequence comes from Macrobrachium rosenbergii, assembly GCF_040412425.1. Taxonomy (NCBI): domain Eukaryota; kingdom Metazoa; phylum Arthropoda; class Malacostraca; order Decapoda; family Palaemonidae; genus Macrobrachium; species Macrobrachium rosenbergii. Next base: position 71,307,149 of record NC_089796.1, on the reverse strand, counting down.
ACAGGTGTTGCTGTTATGGGGTGGGGAGGGGGAAGGGAGGGGGAAGGCCCAGGTGCCCAATTAACTTCATATTTATTCAGGAGTACAAAGGATATTTTTCCACAGTTGATTTCGTCCTTAAATGTTTCATCCATAGGTGCTTGCATGCTCATGTTTTCAAGGATAACAGCAATTTCGCCTTTTAGTTACCAGACTTTGTAGGCACTGTTGCCACGTTCACATTTTAAAGATATGTGAGACTATTTAAAGAGATACAACAAAACCTCAGGTACGCACACATACACACCACGCCACTCACGCGCCACAACTCAAGTTCTCTCCACCGATAAATTACTACACACTATAAAAAGAAGAGTACGTCGCATTACTGCAACGCGTACAAGAAGGTACTTCTTTTAAAAATCAAGAAACAGAATACTCACAATTAAGGACAAGAGAGGCACACTGAAGATCCACACAAGAAAGGTAAAAACACAGAATGGAGTAAAGGTTGACGGGCATAACTAAACCACTGTTCAAGGGGTAACATAAATCGAACGCGGTTACTCACAGCACCGACAGCGGGAGGAGAGTGCAGACCGTCCGTGCTGACTGCTCGACCGAGACTGGGAGCGCTGTCTCCGTAGAGTGAAGGAGGCGATGGCATTTGCTGGCACACGTAACTGAGGGAGAAAACGCCGATGTTAGAAAACTCTCTCTCTCTCTCTCTCTCTCTCTCTCTCTCTCTCTCTCTCTCTCTCTCTCTCTCCCTTTTTCTTCTACGGGAGACTCGGCCAGAAGAAGAGAATGGCCAAGACAGGGATATAATAAAAATGGTGATAAAAAAAAGATGTTAAAGATGGGGTTGACAAGGAACGGAAGTTTGGGGATAAAAAAAAGGCAATAGCAAGACATAAGGTAAACAAGTAAGGAGACGGGAAAAGTCTGTGTCCAGGCAACTTCTGTCCGAGAGAGAGTACTTAATCTTTCGTGGGAAAAGTAAGGGAAATTGTCCAAGTTTACAGTAAACTAAAAATTAAATATCTACCATCAATCCATAAACATAAAATATAAATATGAATACATACTGTAATACATGTGTAGGTGCATTTGTATATACATTCAGAGATGTACATACAAATATATATATATATATATATATATATATATATATATATATATATATATATATATATATATATATATATTCAAACAAATAAAAGCAACGAACACCTTTAAGGAAAAACAAAAACAGTTTATAGCTTTTAAGCTTCCCTCCCTAACCGGTGAGATACGACCTCCTTGATAGAGCACGGAGCCGAAATATCAAATACGACCAGCGTAACTCGTAAATCTTACCCGGCGAGTCGGGTATACGCGCGGCAATAATTCATTGGGCGGAATTGGCCCCGAAATGGGGGTCGTCCTCCCGCTGCATTTTACGATTGATTTCCGGAAGGCTGCTGCTTCTGCTGATGCTGCTGCGTCGTGGAGGTTATTCCCCATTTTTTCCATTTCACTAACCAGTTTTCAAGTCGTTTTTGCAGTCTTACGAAATTGCTGCTAAGCGGTCATCTTTCTCAGCAACTCAACGCATGCAGTAAGCAATGAAAGCAATTTCCAATGATTAAAAGTTATCAGATAATATTAGTTTCATGAATTATTAACTTGTAACTGTTTGGTGTGTATATATATATGTGTGTGTGTGTGCATTTGTATGCATATATAACATATATATATATATATATATATATATATATATATATATTCATGTGTATTTGTATGCATATATATATATATATATATATATATATATATATATATATATATATATATATGTTATCCGACAGTTTTTAAGTCTTACATATTAATGAATACATAATTTTTAAAGTTTATGTCACGTTCATCTTTTAGATATGCACTTTGGTAAGGATTAAAAGGCATACCAAATAATTTTTAAGACCTATGTATTTTACCCGAAGTTTTTTTTTCAGAAGGAATAATTTTAAACGTGCTAAATAATTTTCGTGCTTAAAAATTACTGGAAGGATGAATTCCCAAAAGTATATGCTATTAAGCTGTAAAATTTATATAAATCAACAATAATGAAATTTACATAAATAATATTAAATTTAAAATTATTCGAGAGATTAATAATGTCAGCTTCACGTCATTTGTGTTCGAGCAAAAGACAAATTTACAATGCAACTTAAAAGGTGGATTATTAAGGGTTCTCAAATATTTCATGGTTTCATAACAGGATTAAGGATATATTGGAAAATAAGCATTATACACATATCACTAGAATTGCCTATATACTATAGAAAATCTGGTAATTATACATTGTTCCATATTCTTCATAATTTTCATCACACAATTCTCAAGTGTCCTCTGTTATGTGATTAAATTTACATCAAATTTTATTCTTGCAACGAAAAATCAAATAGGCCAGACTGGTATGGTCTGTTGCAAGTTTTGAATACTCTGGATTTCGGTGCAGTTGTTAGTAATTATGACAACAGGTCTTACTTCCTTTCTGTCTTGAAATCCTCAGCTGAAAACCCTTACAGGCAGAGTCAACAGACTATAAACCCGAGCGGGCTTCGGAGGGCAATCACCCCGCGGAGAGAGACAAATATAGGAAGAGGTGATCAATAAATAAATAAATATGAGGGAATCGACTGGACTGAAATATAGAATTAAGGCCAGAGGCCAGGCGCTGGGACTTGTCGCGTCATTCAGCGCTGAAACAGAAAACTGGGAGTAAGAGGTTACAAAGGTGTAACAGGAGGAAAACCTCGCAGTTGCACAATGAAACAATTGTTAGGAGAGGGTGGAAAGCAAGATGGAAGAAAGAATATGAATGGAGGTATAGTAAAAGGAATGAACGGGTTGCAGCTAAGGGTCGAAGGAACGCTGCAATGAACCCTAAGTAATGCTTTACAGTGCACCGCGCATGAGGTGCAATGACTGCACTACCCCCACCCCCCCTACGAGGGGAAGGGAATCGAAAATAAAATCAGTCAGACCGTCCATAGGGAGAGGGAACCATACACCTATATACGGCCACTTAGACCTTCAGTGACTTTCCTGGCAAATGTCAACGAAACAAAGGACGGAACAATTAACAATGGCGCCGGTACAATCACGGTCATCATCAAGGCAATTATCGCCGTCATCAATCTTAACTGCAGATAATACGTCTGTTTCGAAATTGCTACCCTGATTCACTCCGGAGAGAGAGAGAGAGAGAGAGAGAGAGAGAGAGAGAGAGAGAGAGAGAGAGAGAGAGAGAGAGAGAGAGAGAGAGAGAAGAAGAAGAAGAAGAAGAAGAAGAAGAAGAAGAAGAATATTCTTATGTTCTTAAACATATAAACTGTTTGAAAACAAAATAGACTGCTGGTAAATCATTAGGATGGCCGGTAAAAGTTATGTCTGAAAAACGGAATAATCAAGAGAAAAAGGATGTTGGCAGAGAGAGAGAGAGAGAGAGAGAGAGAGAGAGAGAGAGAGAGAGAGAGAGAGAGAGAGATTTTTATGTTCTGAAACATATAAACTATTTGATGTAAAAGCTATGTCTGATAAACAGGAAGATCAAAAGAGAAAGGATGATGAGAGAGAGAGAGAGAGAGAGAGAGAATCCCCAATAACTCAGTCGGAAGCCGAGAAACAACTTTGATGTAAATTTTCTCATCATGCAAAACTCCATTACGCGGACGCTCTCTCATAAAGCTTGATTTCATATCCTCATCGGGATGGCTTCCGCCTTCTCTCTCTCTCTCTCTCTCTCTCTCTCTCTCTCTCTCTCTCTCTCCTCTCTCTTCCTGGCTCTCGTGAGTGTCTGCTTACGTGTACTGCCTCAATACAAGTTGTTCGTCTAGTGAGCTCGTGTTTCCATTAACTGACTGCGTGATGTGTTCTGGTGGTATAAGTATTTAATCTATTTCTGAATCCCAAATAAAGCAATAATAATAATAATAATAATAATAATAATAATAATAATAACAAAAGTTCTCGTACGAGTACTTTCATCATCAAAACCTCTTTGCCTACTTACGTCTACTTTAGGGATAACTTAAGTCCAATGTTTGCATTCAAATCTAACTCATAGAACAATTTACCATTATTTCTTGGTTGACATCAAATGCCAGTTAATTTCTAGGAGGAAACCAAAGCAGTATTCTTTTTTTTTATTAAGTCTTAATTGCTTCATTAAAGTTAAAGACTGAAAAACCCACAGCATCACTAATAGCACGTCGACGTTCTATCAGATTGTGGCGTTCACTTCTTTATCCCTTTTGGCAATCGATTTCGGAATATGAATACGTTCTATGGACACTGAAATAGGATTAGGTTACTAATATTAAAAATGTATTCATCTAATCACATTGTGTGTTCAGTGTTTTACAAACGAGATTATTCCTTTAACCAGAGAATATTAATTTTCGTAATAAGAAACTTAATTACTGAATAATTCCCAATCCGTACTCAGAAGTTATTGCACACTGTACTTCAGTTTTCATGTTGAATACTTCTATTGCTAATAATGCAATACACTGTGTTACCGCACACTATGCCGCAAAAAATATATATATTTACCAACAGAATCTGAGTTTTCACATTTAACAGATATTCAATACTTATCCAAATGTCATGGTTCAAATAATTTATTGCATATAATTCAAAGGTTTTCATTAAAATCCAGTTTATGTATCACCTTAAAAACATTCTATAGCTCATATCTCCTTTAAAACATTTCATAGTTCTTGACTTTAATGCACATCAAACAGTTTTCAAGGGACCCCATCAAAGCTTTCCAGGGTCCAAATAGCTTTCCAGAGACTTAACATTTAGATAATTTTGGAAATTATTATAACAGAGCAAGTGTTTGCAAGACTATACTTTTTAATTCACATCAAACATTTTGCAAAGGCTCCCCATCAAAGCTTTCCAGGGCTCAAATAGCTTTTTCAGAGAGTTAACATATTGATAATTTTGGAAAAGTAACATAACAGAGCAAGCGTTTGCAAGGCAATTCTTTCAAAATAACGTTCACGTCAAAGAGCATTCAAAAGTTCACATCAAAAACCTGTCAGAAACTTTCCAGGGTTCACATCAAATGCAACTCCAACGACATTTTCTTCCATTAAATTCCAAACCCCCTTTACTACTTTCCCTCCTTTTCCATTTGCCCTTTTTCTTACCTCTTCTCGTCGCGGAAAGTTTTCTCTCCAGACTTTCTAAACCGCTAGGGTTCGCTTTTTACTGACATTCTTCCTTTCATTCTTCTCTTGTTTTTATGACAATTAATCAGCGTCAGTGTCTTTTGGAAATGCCCCTTATTGACGTCAGAGTCATTTTCCCTCCAGATCAGATCTTTTCATTTAGGTTATAATCAATCATTCTGTCAAACATTTTCCACCTTTTTCCATAATACCTGCCCTTCAATTTTGGCTATTATTTTGTATAATATTCAGTTTTCAGTATTGTATTTTAATAGCTTCTAAGTTTGTAGGTATGTATTTAGCAATCACATCCTCTAATAGGAGGAGCGGGGTGGGGACTGAGAAAACTAAGACACTAATACATTAACTGATGAATTATGGATGAAGCACCTATGCAGAAAACTTCCCTAATGATGGCCATTTCGTACGCCTACACAATGGACTCTTAAGCAGCACATACAGAACTGTACAATACATATCTGTCTCCCTTGAAGTCATTTCCCTCCTGTCCTATGCCTTTTCATCCACCCATCCAGCGTTTTGTAGGTGTTCCTCTCCCACTCCTCCTATATATTCTTTTCCACATGACCATACTGTCTTAAAATCCACTGATCCATTTCACGCGTGTCAAATTTTACCATCACTTCAACGCATCTCCACTATTCTAAACCTCTCCATTATTTTTACACTACGTATATAAGCAACCATTTCATCTTAACATCTTCAACTTTTTTTCAACAATTCCATTTCCCTAAGAATGCGTCTATCAATTTGAACAAAACATTTTCAAAACTGATATTACGTAATCGAACAAAAGTCTACATCTAAACACTGTATGGAGAAACGACGTGGCAACCAATCATTGATAAAAGCAGAAAATATGAACATGGCAAAGAAAAGTAAAACACACATACAGAAATATTCCACAATCCCCAAACGGTTCACCTGGGACGTCACGCAAGCACTTGGCCCCCGCCCCCGGCCCAACCCACCACCACAACCTCCCTTGCTCACCTGTAATTTACTGGCGTCGGTCAATTCCGCCAGACGTCTGGAAGGAACCGATAGGCAAAAGACCAGAAATTGCGCTGGAAACGAATTCTGGGGCGCGATTGATCTTGCCTACAAATACACGCTGGTATCCAATATATCAATCACACGTACATTGTGCGCCTGCGCATCGACCTATTCACCGGTATAGAATGTATTATTATTATTATTATTATTATTATTATTATTATTATTATTATTATTCAGAAGATGATCCATATTCATAAAGAACAAGCCCACAGGGGCCAGTGACTTGAAATTCAGGCTTCCAAAAAATATGGTGCTCATTAGGAAGTAAGAGAAGATAAGGAGAAATACAGAAAGAACTGATCTCATTTATTAAAAGGGAAAAAAAAATTGTATTAAAATGCAAGGAAAATAGCATTGGGGTAGCAATGCGAGTAGGGTAGCAATGAAAATGGAATATAAAATTTAGGCCAAGGGCCAAGTTCTTGGATCTGTGAGGTCATTCAGCGCTGAAAGGGAACTTGACAGTGAGAATGTGTAACAAGAGGAAAACATCGCAGTTGCACTATGAAACAATTGTTAGAGAAGGTGGAAAGTAAGACGAAAGAAAGAATATGAACGGAGGTACAGTAAAAGGAATGAAAGAGTTTGCAGCCAGGGGCTGAAGGGACGCTGCAAAAATCCTCAAGTAATGCCTACAGTGCACCGCATGATGTGCACTGGCGGCACTACCCACCTACGGGGAGGTCACCGGTATAGCTTTAGGTATATGACAGAATGGGAATTTACCTGCTCACGATGCTTAGTAAATTGTGACAAAAATTTATATATACACATTATTACAGTTAGATTTATCTTACCAAGATACATAGCCAAAGAAGGTCCTCATATATGGTTCTTTGCCTTTTTGGACAAAAGACATAAGAGACACGCGGACATACGCTCGTACATCTCTAAATGAGAGACGTGTGTCAAACACAGTAGCAAGTTGTTCAGTCACACTTTCTTCTCCAGTATTTCAAGTTCATCTGGTTTTTTATTCCCTGGGCTGATTCTGAACATGAAATCCTAAACAAAAATAAATTTTAATCTTGGAGGCAACACCTACCATAACCATTATGCGTTTTCATAAGTCACCTTGAGTATAAATACATACATACATACATACATACATACATACATACATACATATATATATGTGTGTGTGTGTACATACATACATTCACACACACATATATGTATATCTTATATATATATATATATATATATATATATATATATATATATATATATATATATATAATCAACACACAATCACGTGTGGAACAGAAATAAATTTCTGACTCACATCAGGATCGAACCCAGGTCTTTCAATTGAAAGGCAAGGGCGCTGTCCACTAGGCCACGCAAATCACAAAAGAAGTTGGAACCTAAGGGCAACTGCACCCAAGGAATTACCTGGGCAAGCTAACTGCTTGCATACCAGCGTATTTTCCCCACCTTCCCGACTCAGCAATGATCCAGTTGACAGCATTTCATTCGAATTATCCCTTCTGAGTGGTTAAGATAGAAATAACCAACGCACAATCACGTGTGGAATAGAAATAAATTTCTGACTCACATCAGGATCGAACCCAGGTCTTTCAATTGAAAGGCAAGGGCGCTGCCCACTAGGCCACACAAGTCATAAACGAAGTTGGAACCTGAGGGAAACTTGCCTTTCGATTGAAAGACCTGTGTTTGATCCTGACGAGTCAGATATCATATATATATATATATATATATATATATATATATATATATATATATATATATATATATATATATATATATATATATATATATATATGTGCGTGTGTGTGTGTGTTTGTGTGGAAATATTAACAATATAATGGAAATTTTGAAATAAAAACTGAGCATCAATATGTGATATATTAGGTTTCTTTGATTTCTATAAGTATGTCCTATACATGTGTCGTAAATTAATATACAAACAAATTTCCCTTATCATAGTGCCTTTGAGAGTTCAAAGGCAATAATGCTTTCAAGTTATTTATCACCATAATTCATAACAAATTGGTTTAGTATTTAGAGAAAATGACTGATGCCATAAAATGTTCCTCTAATATTTAGTTTACATGCGATTACCATTAGCGTCGTGGTTTTTTATAACCACGGTGTTATAAAATGAAATTAACGTAATAATTGTAACTATTATTATTATTATTATTATTATTATTATTATTATTATTATTATTATTATTATTATTAAAAACGTAAACGTTCTGAGCACTTGTATTACGACTTTTATTACTAACAATACCTTAATTATTTTCATGACAACTATATTCATAATAATCGTAGTAATTACCATCATCATCAGCGTCGTCATTATTACCATCCTTTCATTGTCATATTATTAGAGGATCGTGTAAACTCATCTTCATACCTTTAAAAAATCCGGTTCGGGAGTTTCAAACAACAGACAACGCTGAAGTTACGAAGTTGCAAAGTCTTGCACAAACACATTAGCAGCCAAAACATATCGGCGATTTGGAAGTTTAAAAATTTGGCCAATCCTTCCGCTAATGGAGGACGAAAATAAAAAAAAAAAGGATCGAACGATAATGAATAAAGAGCCCTGTTCCCTTTCATTATCGAGCATATTCAATGACTATCGCTCATCAACCGAAATTTTCGTTAATGAGCTTTTTTCCCGAAGGAAAAAGACTCATTTTTTATCTTTTTCTTTTTTTAAATTTAGACTTTAATGAAATAATCACTAAATGGATTTCACCTGTTTTGGTCGGGTTTCTCCTTTCATCAAGTTTCATTGAGATAATAGAAGGAAGATCAGTCGCTTCAACAGCCTCTTTTGGGTTTCATTGTGACCCACTTCTCCTTACACATCCCCTTTTAAATCTGAGAGTGATTTTCAGCATTGATTTTTAGGATGCGGTTGCTAACCCGACGCTCGTGTCACCAGTGATTGAGGTAACAGTTCAGTATTGAACACTTGTTTTGCTGGCCAGCAATCACAGGTCACCTATCCTTGAACTGACGATACTCAACTGCTAAGCAGCAAAATAGAATGTACAAAAATGTATTGGTACCTCAATCGGTGGGGGCATGGGTGTAGGGCTGGCAACCTCATCCTAAAATTTGATGCTTTCTCCAATACCACACATCACTCTCGGATAGAAGAAGGGGATGTGCAAGTGGAAATGGGTCACAATGAAACAACCCCCCCAAAAAAAAAAAAAAAGGCTACTGAGGTGAGAGATCTTTCTATTATCTCAATGAAATCTGATGAAAGGAGAAACTTAGAAAAAAAAAAATGTGAAATCGATTTGGTGATTATTTCATTAAAAACCTAAATTAGAAAAAAAAATGGAGAGTCTTTTTACCTCGAGAAAATTACTCATTAGCGAAAATTTCGAGTGATGAGCGATAGTCATCGAACATGCTCCATGATGAAAGGGAAGGGGGCTCTTTATTCATTATTGTTCGATCCATTTTTTTTTTTCGTTTGGATTTACCAAATTTTTTAACTCCCAGATCACCGATATGTTTTGGCTGCTAATGTGTTTGTGCAAGACTTTGCAACTTCGTAACTTCAGCGTTGTCTGTTGTTTGAAACTCCCGAACCGAATTTTTTTTTTAAGGTATGAAGATGAGTTTACACGATCCTCTAATAATATGTTAATTGGCAGTATGCTAATGATGATGACGATGATCATGATGATGTTAGCAATTATTTATGATTATTATGAAAATAGTTGTGATGAGAATCAATAAGGTATTGTTAATACTAGTAGTCGTAATATAAGTGCTAAGAACGTTTACGTTATTTCATTAATAATAATAATAATAATAATAATAATAATAATAATAATAATAATAATAATAATAATCCTGAGGAGAATCGAGCAGGTTCTCGAATGCTTTCTTTGTATATGTATTTCTAAAATATATATTGACATCTACACCACTGGGGATTTCTTCACCAATAATAATAATAATAATAATAATAATAATAATAATAATAATAATAATAATAATAATAATAATAATAATAAACAGCTATTACGGAATTTAACTGTATAAAAAATCATCACGCTAATTGGAATCGCAAGTCATTTAATTATTAGAGGAATAATTCAGTGCATCAGTCATTTTCTCTAAATTTTTGCCGAATCATGACGGTAAATAACTTGAAACCATTACCGCCTCTGAACTCTCTATAGCAGAATGGTAATGGAAATTTTTTCTATTTATTTATTTTACGACGTATTTACAGGAAACAAATTTTCAAAAACAAAATAACCGAATACATCCCATGATGATACTGATATCTGATGATTTGAAACAAGTCGCGGGTTACTTCAAATCGTTAAGCATAAGAAAGCCGGGTTAAGCATATTTCAGGTCCTTCAGATTTCCGACAACTTCCCTTTAAGAAGGGGAGCAGGGCCTCGGGGACTCTATCTATTAGTGCTTGGATGATCGCTTTAGCTGTCCTATTATCAGTACACGTATATTCAAGATAATAACGCTTGTAGAATATATATAGAACAGAATTTAGAATTTAGACCAAAGGCCAAGCGCTGGGGCCTATGAGGTCATTCAGCGCTGAAACGGAAATTGAGAGTAAAAAGTTTTGAAAGCTGTAACAGGAATGGATTGTTAGGAGAGGGTGGAAATTAAGATGCAAGAAAGAGAATATGAACGGAGGTACAATTAAAGGAATGAAAGGGGTTGCAGATAGGGGCCGAAGGAACGCTGCAAAGTACCTTAATTAATGTTTACGGTGCACTTCATGAGGTGCACTGACGGCGCTACCCCCTACGGAGAATAACGCTTGTAGAATTTAAGGTCAGGCCTCCACCTATTGTTTAATATTTCATATAGGTACTAAGAATCCGTATTTCGGTCATTCTTTATACTATGAAGGCCACACGAATTTGTTATAACCTTTAGTTTTCCATAAGAAATGTATAAAGAGGTAGGGCGATGCTTAAACAAATTTCCGTCAAAACATATTCCCTTCAGTAAAAATATAAAATACATTTGTTTCAAAATGAGAGCTTCGGAGACCTGTCGCTCTTGTAACTGAAATATAAAAAGGTATATACGCAATGGATCCCTCCCCGTATTTATGTGGGATATGATCTTCACTGGGAATTTCAAAGTCTGATTTTCATTATCGTCGTTATTTCTAAAATCTTGTGGTTACTACTAATTCAATGTGATATCCAAAACACTTCAAAGTAAAATGCCTAAATCATTAGGCCTACTCTTTTAAATGTTGCAACACTGCAACATTCAGCCCTAGGAGAGCTGTTAATCAGCTCAGTGGTCTGGTAAAACTAAGGATATACTTAACTTTAACATCTAAAAGTATATTTCCATCAACTTGTCCCCTTGGAAGCAAATGCTTGTCATACACTTGAAGGAAATGTAATTCCAATGGGAAAATTATTCTGCAACACTCATAACACGGAAATATACTGAGCCTGCTCTATCCCTCAGGTAAACTTAATATCTACTTATGTAGGCTATGTATGAATTTTATGGGACAAAGAATGACTAAATATAAATTAAACAAGTAAAAAATGCGCCGAAGTTTCTTTGGCGCAATCGAGTTTTCTGTACAGCGTATAATGTTGCATGAAACTCTCCGTCACGGCCCATGAAACTCTCAGTCGCAGCCCATGAAACTTTCAGCCACGGTCCGGTGGTGGCCTGCGTTGTTGGCACCAATAGCGGTGCCAGACGCACGGACAGACAAATAACCATCTCAATAGTCTTCTTTTACAGAAAACTGAAAGTACAGTAAAAAAGAAAAGTGTATATTTTTCGATACAGACAATACAAAATTCCGCATTATAGCAAACAAGCAAATCAAGAAAAGAGAAGGACGCGCATATTTCCCAACGCACAAATACAAACGAAGACTATTAACCTCCAACAGTTCAGCAGCTATGATATAGCCCATCAAAAAATATTCCAGCCGTATTAGGAATATTCCAATCCTATCATAAAAATGTTCCAACCTGGTTCGAAAAATATAAAAATAATATTACAACCTTATTAAAAAGCTATAAAAAATGTTCCAACCTTATTAAAAAAAATATTCTAATCTAATAAAATATTATTCCAGCCTAATTTGAAAAATAAAAAAAAAAATATTCCAACCTTTTAAAAAAAAATATAAACAATATTCCAACTTAAAAAAATATTCGAATCCTTATAAAAAAATATTCCAGCCTAATTTGAAAAATATAAAAAATATTCCAACCTTATTAAAAAAACATAAAAATATTCCAACCTTATCAAAAAATTTTTGAATCTTATGAAAAAAAATATTCCAACCTTTAAAAAAAATATTCAAATACTATTAGAAAAATATTCCAATCTTATTGAAAAAATATTACAACCTTACTAAAAGACAATACAAGTACCTCAGGTGTCTCTTCCCCTACACAGAGGGAGGAAGTTGCAAAAAAAAAAATAAAAAAATACTAATTTGGCTTTGTCGCCCCCTAACGAACCGAAGTTTCCCATTCCTCCAATTGTGATGAGCGTAACTGAAGGAACAGAAGAGTAAGGAGAAAAACTAATAAACAAATGAATGCATGTATATATCTAATGATTGTACTTTCAAATACTACACTTAGTTTCACACCTCTAAATATGAAATATTTAGTTCAGTAACAAGTTCAAAACGAACCCGGTCGAAGAAAGTATAAGATATAAAATGGAAATGGATATTTTTTTAAGTAAAAGCAAATACAAAACAGCCGATAAATATTAAACTGACGGGCACATTATTTAATATGACCATTGGTTTTCGATGTAAAATGAAGTTAACTTCAGTCAAATTAATACCCATAGAGACTATTATAAGGTTGAAAGTTTTCCCCGTGCTTTCCCTGCACTTTCTATTTGATGAAAAACATTTACGGAGGAGTAACAGTGAAAGTATATATATGTCATTCTGCTTATATTTTATATTTTTCAGGTTAAAATAAAAATGCTGACAAATGATGAACTTGAAGAGATATATAACGTAGCCGACAGAAAGTTTAAGCAACAAAAATTCAGAGTATAAATTCCTTTCTTTCAATCTGAACTAAACCAGTTCACTATCTAAACTTTTAAAGGTAAAGCAAACGACACAACTTTCCAGGGGCAGCAGAAACAGTGAAGATTGTCATATAAAATTTGAATATTTCCTTGTCTCTCTGGGACGGACAGTATGACCTAATACAGTAGAAGTTACGTGAGGAGCCGCTGGAAAGAAACAATAACTCCAGGATTCTGATTCCCCGTAAGCCACTGAATTCTGTTTTGGGGGAAAATCTATACGTAGAATGGTCTTGCTGTCTCCTGCATTGATCAGGACGTGATTGCTACTTATATGTCAATAATAATAATAATAATAATAATAATAATAATAATAATAATAATAATAATAATAATATATAGTAAACTGTATTATTACGTGAAAGACAAAAGGAAAGATGAGGAACAAGGTTCAGGTGTTCGAAAGTCGTTGCTTTTATCTTTTACATAGTAATACAGTTTACTATATAATTTTGGATTTTTATTATATAACGTGTTTTTCACGAGACTGTGAATTTCTTGGCGAATAATAATAATAATAATAATAATAATAATAATAATAATAATAATAATAATAATAATAATAATAATGCATGAGATAGTATAAGATACCAACATTTTCAGTTGTTATCACTTTAACAATGCTAATGATGATGACCATTATATGGACAAAGAATCACTGTCCATGTCTTGCTAGCATTTAGACAGAGCAAGTCACTTGATGACCATAATCACTCACTGCAAAAGTGATAACATCTGAAAATCTTTTTCTCTCTTCTTCTTCTTCTTCTTCTTCTTCTTCTTCTTCTTCTTCTTCTTCTTCTTCTTCTTCTTCTTCTTCTTCTTCTTCTTCTTCTTATTATTATTATTATTATTATTATTATTATTATTATTATTATTATTATTATTATTATTATCTCGACATTTCGGCAGTCCATGCTACCATTTATTGAGGTGAATACCACAAGTACATATATGGTTTATACCAGAAAATAAGTTTACAAAGCAGGGGGGCGATTTTTTATAGCAACAAATTTTTTTTTTATTTTCACTCTCTGAAGGAGGAAAGCAAAACCCCCAAAAAAAAAAAAAGCAACAATTTAGATTTTACTTTTACTTCAGTGAAGGGAAGAAAGCAAAACCAAAAAAATAATAATAAATAAATAAACTTTTCCCGGTCATTTACAAAGTCATATTGGACTTGTTTTACGTTCGTAAACCTGTTGTCAAGACTCACATGAGTCGTAAACCATTTGCCAAAACTTTACGTGAAATGATTTGACGACAAAGGGTCAAATCATTTCATAATTCCTGGCATTTATGGTTTTTTCAGCGATATAAAATGAAGCACATACACAACAAAAATATCTTAAAATGAAATAAAACTTGTAATTTTCTATATTATACAAGCTCTTTTAAAAAGAGAATGTGTATTATACAAAATATTCGACAATAATGTACATTTTCCCTTGAGTTTCAGTTGTATGATTTTTTTGTCGACCCACATTTCTTTTACCTAATCCATGTCTCATATTTCCTTTACAAAACAACGCAGCCTCTAGAGCTAAAATTAGTCCATTAACATTATCATTCTTTCTTATGATTTAGTTTCATGACGATGATACAATTCATTTCGATCCGAATTCTAAATTCTTAGTCAATTATAATTGTCATTAGTATCTCCGTTTTCTCTAACGACTTAATTTCATGACGGTGATGCAACACATTTCGATCCGAATTCTAAAGGCTTTGATTTCATGTATTTCTAATTCATCTATATTCACCTCTTCGCATTTGCTCTTGAAATACAGCCGAAACTAATCTCGGATGACCTTCTTCCACTAGCACGATCTTTCTTTTTTTTCACCTCGAAGAAAAATTTCATTTCCCATTTTCTAAAAACCCCACCCGCCATGAACGATCTAAAAATGGTCCAAGGGGTTACTTATCTAGAATGGATAACCCACAATTTCGCTGAAGAGGGGTCATCATGGTTAATTTTCTGCCTAATATTTTGGGGTCATGTGAAGTCTCTTTTCTTTCTTTTCTTGAATCATCGTGAAGGCTTTCTTTTTCGTGCAAGCAATGTAGCAATTTCAGTTTTTCGATTTGGAGAAAACAATTAACTATTGATTAATTGATCCAATACTCGTACCGCGAATTTCTTGATTAAAATTACGGTGTCTATTTATATCCTAAACGACTATTTGATTGCATAAATTAGAGGAATGTAATCAAGGCTTTTTGTTACCTTTCTTTCGCTTAAAATTTATATATTGACAAGAATTTAATACACACACACACATATATATAGTGTATATATCCAGTATATAAGTATATTATATATATATGTGTGTGTGTATGTATATTATATATATATACATACAAATTAAGTTTATCTCTCATCAAAATAATAGTTATGATTAAAATGGTATAAATTCAGAAATATTACCTCTATACACCTTAGCAGGATCTTAAAAGATAAATCGATTCAAAAGAGACGAGAGACTGGTCACTGCAGATAATATCCTTTTAATTGCTGAATTTTTCTCCTACATGCATACATTACATAACCCTTCCTTTTTCTGCTCTTATGCCTAGGCACAAATCTTATTGGCACAGAAGTCTCCCTCTCCCCGATCCAGACGAGTAGACCATTACCGATTTTAAAACTGCTGGTGGGAGTCCCGTGGGATTGTCATCTAACGCCCCCCCCCCCTCCCCCGACCCCCTTCTCTCTTCCCGCTCAACCCTAATGCTGCCTAAACTTCTCGTCTGGAGTAGAACCGTCAAGGAAATTCAGTTATTCAAAAACTCTCGCTTTTCTCTCATAAAATACGATCTTAAAGATTACGACAGCTGCGTTACATCAATGAATGGTTGTTCAAGAATCAATTTAAAATTAAATGCCGAGGTAAATCAGGATTTTCTTCCAGTAGTGATTTCCTTCATAAAGCACTACATTGTTTCCGATACAGTAACAGCAAATTATATTTTTTTCTGAGAAGAATAAACAATGAAAGCCGAGGCCTTTTCACTTTATCTTAAGAGTTTATGGGTTTTACTTGACCAGCAGATAGGTTCGGAGGTTATCTAAAATAGATTTTATCTAATAGCGACTTTGCAAATAATGTACCTTACCTACACTTAACGTAAAAAGGAAGCAAATATTATGGAGAAAACGTGGCAAAACTTCACAGTATTTACTGTACCCTACCAATCTGAAATTTTTCGTACCACGAACCTGTATTTCAAAATATGTGTCATTTATTTAGTCAATTTGCACAGGAAATTATGATAAATCATTTGAATAAATAGTTTCCGGACTTAAGTTTCTATACATAACATGCCGGATAATACAGTTAACTGAATAAATGTTGTTTACAGATTTAATTGAGTTTTCAATGAGCGCCTTTGATAGAGTTTCCTCATGTTTTGAAGTATTTACATGGTATTGTGGCCATTTTGTGTTGAATGAGGTGGACACATGTTGTGCGTGGTGCACAAGTCTGGGCGAGTTATATATGATATAAGTGGCACTATAAGAAGCCAGATCCAAAATCAGTAAGCTAAAGTCTAGCTTAGAATGCCCTATGCCTAAGGACTGTTACAGTGAAAATCTCTGGTGGAATATCATTTAGTTTCAGAGTCAGTCTGCCCCTTCCTTGCTTCCTCATTATTCAGTGGAAATTTTCTCCGTCGCTTTTCCTGTGAGCACTGAGTTTTGCATAAAGTAGTGAAGAGTCATTTGCGCTGCAAAACATCCAAGAAATGACACTGAAAGCATTGTTGCCAGTCTATTTCCTCCTCCAACTTTGGTCATGTTCTTTCCATTCCTGCCACTGCTGTCATCCCGACTGACACTTAATGTTTGAGTAACTGCCATTTCCCCATTAAAAACTTCTTCTGTTGCAGTCTGACCATATCTGCTATTCCTGCAGCCACTGGACGTGCTGCTGCTCCTTCTATTAATCCTTTTTTTTCACAGCTTCAGCTCTGATGAGCAGGTCCTTGCTACCGGATTCAGCGTAATAAATTCGTTCAGACCAACCTCTCGCTAATCAGGAACAGGAAGCCCAGTTTGCATTTATCCTCGCTTCCTCCTCCACCAATTTATACCTTAAAAAAAAAATTTTCATCTCATCACTTGCCTCTTCATTTTGCCACCTCTAAAGAGTATAACTTTTTTACTAGAGCCGTAGAATAACGATCCACCATGGTGGAAGAGAAAGTTATTTAGGCTTGCGGAAGATGAAAACTTCCACGGCAAACAATCAGGAAGTTTTTCTAGTTAGAGAAGATATCCTGGTGTTAACTTCCTTCAAGCAAGATAAAGTCGTGCTACGGCGATTCCTAGCAGATGTAGAAGGAACAGAGGTAGAGGGAAGGAATGACTCATGTTCACGCTCCGGTGACTAAAAGGATGAGGAACTAGAACAGTCAAGCTAAATGTTAGAAGATGAGGAAGCAACAGAAGAGGTGACGCACTCCTCAGTTATGGAAGCTAAAAACCTCACCGACATTAGTGGGCCAAGAGATCAATGTTTCGGCAACCAATGGAATAACCGCCGAAGGTAAAGTAAAAGTAAGGCTACTTGCGTCAGATCGAAAAGCAGCTAGAATACACTTAATGACATAACAATATCACCACATGTTGGATGCAAGTTAATGCAGCCTAATTTGCATTAGGCGAGGTATGATTGCTGGCTGCCTGGCTGGCTGGGGCAGCAATATTTTTGCATTTACTATTCCAACATATTTTATTATAAATGAGATTCAGAGGGCGATATAGGTACTATCAAAGCGCCAAGAAACCCTGTCTAGGTTTGGAAGGTCTGCGTTTTGTCAAAGTTTTCGGATCATACGGAGCTAATATTAGTCGCATTTGGTTTTATAAATCTTGAATTACCAATAATGAACGGTAATTTAGCTTTGTTT
>NC_089796.1:71256362-71283862 GCF_040412425.1 Macrobrachium rosenbergii | reverse complement strand
TTCACACAGCGAAAGTGTCTTAGTAAAATGCCTTTCTTCACATGGCTGAATGTCTCTCCAGAATGACGGGATTCTCTTCTTAATTAACGAAATATATATATATATATATATATATATATATATATATATATATATATATATATATATATATATATATATATATATATATATATATATATTTCATATTACATATTGGTATTAGGCTTCAGTAATACAGGGTGGTTTAAATTCCAGATTCTTTAATTTACATATTGCTACAAGCTTCCAAAGACGTACAGTCTTCTTCTCTTCTTCTTCAGCCTAATATGAGTAATATGTTATATACATACATACATACATACATACATACATATATATATATATATATATATATATATATATATATATATATATATATATATATATATATATATATATATATATATAGTGAAGTTGTGTGGCTGTTTTGTGATATATATATATATATATATATATATATATATATATATATATATATATATATATATATATATATATATATATATATATATATATATATATATATAATACAAGTCTAATAGTTTCAGGAAACACAAAGCAAAGACATGAATTGTCTTCGCATTATACCCTCATGGTACACTGCAGCCAAGGAAGGTTTCTCTTGGTCAAAACGCAAGGAAAGGCGGCTCTTTAAAGACATAACCACAAGCATGAACCACACTCCTTTAACACTGTAGAAGGACAGATTAGTCTTAAATGAAAGTGATGAAGCTATTCAGTAAAGACGTGTGTACAGAAGCTAACGAGTTCAACTCATATTTCCAGAGAAAGCTTGAGACGGAGTTTAAGTGTTATTTCAAGCATATGCTATAATCTACCTTTAAACACACAATTTCAACCTATATAAAAGCTTCAATTTCTAGATACTAGTTCTGATAATACAGTAT
The DNA here is from genome assembly GCF_040412425.1 of Macrobrachium rosenbergii. Classification (NCBI taxonomy): domain Eukaryota; kingdom Metazoa; phylum Arthropoda; class Malacostraca; order Decapoda; family Palaemonidae; genus Macrobrachium; species Macrobrachium rosenbergii. Next base: position 71,282,936 of record NC_089796.1, on the reverse strand, counting down.
TTGAAAATAATATAAGATTAAAAGTGCAGAAAATTGTTGTCGACGCACAGAAATGAACCAAGCTCCGTCTACCCCCATGAGCTGGCATTGCGCAAAAGCCAATACAAGAAAAGGGAGATCTGAAAGAAGCCTTTGACGGAGAGAATAAAAACAGCAAAGAGAACAGTTCCCGGAAGGCAAACTCTGGAGACAGAAAGAGAGGCAGGCACGTCGCAATCAATTAGAGCAGAATACGAACGGTCAGATAAAACTTCAATTCGTGTACGAAGAAGCAGTTCCCATGAAGGAGGTTCTTGACTGACGCGGTCCTACGCAAACCCATTCAAAAGCCTTCTATCAATGAAAAGGCAAAGAGGAAAGATTTATAGATGGCTAGATATGAGTAGCGTAGGACAGGCGACCAGTAGCTCGAACTGTAACTTCACAGAATCCATTCAAAGGATAAAAGTTAACGTTGCCTAATTCCAGTTTATTTAAGAATGATTACTTAGCGGACTCGAGAACGTTAGCTTACCTACCGCAAAGTCAACGTGGTAGGATGATAGCTGGATAGGTTACTGGATATTGGTGGCGAAACCATTTGGACAAAAAAAAAAAAAAAAAAAACACGTTTATTAGCTCAGAAAAAATTACGTTGTGCATTACAGTCTCCACGATCATAAAACCAAGACGACATAGACTGGAAAATACTCGGAGAGCGCATAGCTCCACCAAAATAAAAAAATAAATAAATATAGATAAATAATTACAAAAAAACGCCGGTCGACACCGTGAAAGCATAACTCCGAAAAATAAAAGCTAGGAACGACTACCCACAAACTTTTCAAAATCGAATCAACTCTCTAGGGCCCATAAGCCTACCAGCCAAACAATCTGAATAGTAATCTAGCAATAACATTTTACACTATCTGTTGGAGATAAAAAAAAAAGACAAACACCACCGTTAGCAAACAAAGCGCAAAACAATTAAATCCACCACTCTGTTCTAAAACAAGAGCCATAAATCTGTCTTTTTACTCTTCAGTATCAAGTAACAATAAAAAAAACTCTTTAAAAGATGTCTCTTTTTACGTTTCATTATCAAATAACAAAAAAAAAAAAAACTCTTTCTCTAAGAGAAGTCTCTCTTTACGTTTCAGTTTCTGATAACTATAAAATATTTTTCTAAGAGAAACCTTTTTTTTACGGTTCAGTACCAAATAAGAGTAAAAATAACTTTTTTCTAAGAGAAGCCTCTTTTCACATTTCAGTATCAGATAAAAATTTAAAAAAAATATTCTAATATACGTCTCTTTTCAAGTTTCAGCATCAAATAACAATAAAAATAATTTTCTCTCTTTACGTTTCAGTATCAGATAAAATAAAAAACCTTTTTTCTAAGAGAAGCCTCTTTTCACATTTCAGTATCAGAAGGCATTAAAAAAACCTTTTTCTAAAAGAAGCCTCTTTCCACATTTCAGTATCAAATAACAATAAAATAATTTTTCTAAGAGAAGTCTCTATTCACATTTCATTAGCAAATAACAATAAAAAACCTTTTCCTAAGAGAAGTCTCTTTTTACTTTTCAGTATCAGGAAATACTAAAAAAAAAAAACTTTATGTAAGAGACGTCACTTCGACTCTATTTCCGTAAGCGACCATTTCACAAGGGCAATAGCTAACAACCGCCGTTGAAGGCCAAGGATTTGCATCTACGCGATTCATTAGCAATGCAAAGGAGTTATGCAAGACCTTTCCTCTCCAGACCTGGAGACCTTGTCTGCTTGTGGTGATGATGACAGGCGTTACATCACTTCATTTATTAAGTTAACTACTATATATATGCAGTTTTCAATGCCAGGTTGTCAGTTTTCCTGGGAGAATGTGCATGATAATTATAGGAGAGAGAGAGAGAGAGAGAGAGAGAGAGAGAGAGAGAGAGAGAGAGAGAGAGAGAGAGAGAGAGAGAGAGAGAGAGAGAGATATATATATATATATATATATATATATATATATATATATATATATATATATATATATATATATATATATATATATGTGTGTGTGTGGCGTGTTTTCAGTAAATATATATCTCACACGTACAAGAAAGTGTAAAAGACAGAGAAAATGCCGAGAGCAAACGTCTAATGAGACAGACGCTGGTAAACTTAAACTTTCTTTTTCGTCCTGACATCCATTCCTGTTGCGAAATTCGATTTTTCAATACAAAACAGCGAATCAGGTATATTAACACTGCTATCATCGAAAAGATTTACAACTAGTCACTTCAGACTCGTTTATTTAGACTGAATGCAAACTATATATGTTAAAATGTGATGTTCATTTTCAGCAGGAGAATGTTTTAACATCTAGACATCTTACATTATTATTATTATTATTATTATTATTATTATTATTATTATTATTATTATTATTATTATTATTATTATTATTATTATCATATATATTTTATTATTATTATTATTATTATTATTATTATTATTATTATTATTATTATTCAAAAGATGAACCCTATTCATATGAAACAGGCCTGCAGGGGCAACTGGCTTGAAATCTCAGCTCCCAAATACTATGGTGTTCATTTGTAAAGAAATTACAGAAGATATTAGGAAATACAGAAAGAAGAGACCACTTATTAGCAAACAGAGATTAAAGCTTACTCCATCAACGAAAAGCAAAAAAACAAATCAAAACCTTTCCTTTCCGCCATACCGGACAACTGAACACATTTCCATTCTCTTCCTTTCCATATTCATCACAGAGATCAGCAACTCAAACAATTCCAAATTCTTCCCTTCTTTTTCCGCCGGGATGCAGACGAACTCACGAACGCCGATCAGACGCGAGTACCTAAATCTAACGATTAGCGATTGAAGCTTTATTAAACAAATATTCCGCGAAATGGGGAAATTCGAGAGATGTGGAAAACTGCTTTAATGCTATCGAAAATCTATCTTCCGGGCAAAGCGGAAATTTGGAAGTGAGATGTATTTCACAAAAGGTCGATGGCCTGGAAGGGAATTGCCGATGTCACTGGATCTTGTACCTACGACTGCTCACGGGAGGACTCTCTCTCTCTCTCTCTCTCTCTCTCTCTCTCTCTCTCTCTCTCTCTCTCTCTCTCTCTCTTTTCTTGCTCTTACAAATGAAAGTAACTGGTTATGACTGCGTCCCTAATACGCATCTTTATTGTATTGACAAAGTAGAGCGAACTGGATTTTAAATGCCATTTGTAGCTTAATGTTTGTGAATATATAAGTTCACGGTGTATGTGATATTATATATATATATATATATATATATATATATATATATATATATATATATATATATATATATATATATATATATATATATATATATATATATATATATATATATACATGTGTATGCGTATATATAAATATGCGTGTCTGTGTACATTTGTTTCAGTATCTGAGTGCGCTATATACGCTCACGTCGAGTTCACCTGCACTTTTGTGCGATTACACAAAGAAAAGGTGTAAACAGAGATACACGAATTTCATCCAATGTCACGAAAACTGATCTACAAACACAGCAGCGATTTGCAATCTGCATTTTCTGTTTACAATTCCAGCTAATGAGTTCCAAGCGGAGATGAATCTCGTGACAAAATCCCATTCATCCGATTAAAGGTATTAAATTATGTATGATCCGTCAGATATGAATGAGTTGTGGGGAATAAAATGAATTATTACTATTTAAAAAGGGAAGAACAACCCTCAAAAGGAAATGGTGTGGGATGATGACCATTTCCCAGGATACGTTAGTTGCCTTATATATGAATAATGTAAAAATAAGCGTAAGCACCAACTACTACAAATGCAAGTTTCTTCGGCGCAGTCGAATTTTCTGTCCGGTGGTGGCCTCAGCCATGGCCCATAAAACTCTTAGCCGCGGCCCATGACACTCAGCCACGGTCCGGTAGTGGCCTATGTTGTTGGTACCTATAGCGCTGCCAAAAGTACGATTATGGCTAAGTTTAACCTTAAATAAAATAAAAACTACTGAGTTTAGAGGGCTGCCATTTGGTATGATTGATAATTGGAGGGTGGATGATCAAAATATCAATTTGCAGTCCTCTAGCCTCAGTAGTTTTTAAGATCAGAGGGCGGACAGAAAAAAGTGCGGACGATTAGGGTTAGGTCCTTTTCATGAGCTATTTATAATTATGGCTATCTACTGAAATTCTATCTACCAAAACTGCATATTTCCCCGGGTTTCCTTTCTGTAACTGACCCTATTCACTGACACTTTAAAAACACAGAAAATGGAATGGAATATAGAATTTTGGCCAAAGGAGGAAAACCTCGCAGTTGCACTATGAAGCAATTGTTAGGAGAGGGTGGAAAGTAAGATGGAAGAAAAAGAATATGAACGGAGGTACAGTAAAAGGAATGAAATGGGTTCCAGACAGGGGCCGAATGGACGTTGCAAAGAAACCTAAGTAATGCCTACAGTGCACCACATGAGATGCACTGATGGCATTACTCCTCTAGAGAAAAAAAATACTGAAAATGGCAGCCAGAATGAACATACACCCAATCTCCCTCATACATTTATTCATACTTGTGTGAAACGTATAACTCATTGATATATTCACTTATTAATTTACTACATCAAAGCGTCGAGCATCAAAAGGCATCCCAAAAATGGAAGAAAATCTGCGATATTTTGGCTCCACTGGGAATATTAGCTTTGCAGTAATTTGTACATGAATACTTTGCCTTTTAAAACTGTGTTAACATGAATAACGTTAATATTATCTCAAATACGCTAACATAAATCACTATGACTTAAAAATATAAGAATATAAGTGGAATATTCCCACATAAATGGGTCTATACATCTAGACTATGCAAGCAAATAAGGAGAAAAATGTCGATCACCATAATCAAAATGTTTCTTCGGGTGAAAAATTACGAAGTCAATATGCTATCATGATCCAAAAGATCAGGAAGCCAATCTTCAATTACACTAACGTACCATACACAGTACAGAAAACCCTACTACTTGGATACAGTGTAATCACATGGAAGTTTCAGTAAAAATAGCAAAAAGACATATAGTAACAAAAGATTAAACAAAATGTAAAAAAAAAAACAGGTAATACTCACAGCTGTCTTTGTATGAGGTTACTCCAAGTGGCCTTGAGTTCGAGGGTGGGCGCCCTCAGGACGAGGGTGCGTTTGTTTTCCCTCCCCAAAGTGACGGTGTGGTGGTTCTTCTTCTTCCTCGTGGCTCGCTGAGTCCTGGGCAGCGTCATGTAGCTGTTCGTGGCCCCTGGCACCTTGACGGTGGTGTCGATGATCAGTCTGAATTCCGTCGCTGAAAGAAAGGATAGAAATAAATTGATGATTTGGATTGTGTGAGAAAACGGTGTTTAATATATTTGTGGCACTGGTTACTCTCACGTAACATATGTGGGTCAGAAGGCTCTCTATTTCGTTATCCTAACACTGCTGACTACTGACTGTCATGTTTAACACGTAAAGAACACTGAAGAAAGAATCATATTTTATAGTACTAGTTTCTTCCTGGAAATTTAGACAGTAAGAGCACTCATTATATTTGCCCGTTATTCATTCATATTCGAATTGCTAATGCAATAAAAACGGATATTTGATCAGGTTTTCCTTTTATTTTCCTGGTGTAAGCTGCAAATAATAACCACTCAATGAAAAACTGCAACTGAGCAATGTAGCAGTATATTAAGACGTTCAAGACATCTAAATGATTATATAAGAATAACAAAACATATGGAAAAATACTTTCAAAATCCCTGACGTTACGTCCTCATGCCTATAACATTTCTGCCATGAATAATAATAATAATAATAACAATTACGCTATAAATAATTATGGAGTTTTCATATAGGGTAAACTTACGAATGACCAATGTGAAACACTGGGTAATATATTCAAAGGCTCCAACTCACAACGTACGGACTTGCTGAATGAAATCTGGCCATTCAATAACCATCTTAAGTTAATTGAAAATAAACGTCAACCTGATTCTGATTTCATCACTTTGAAGGAGAACTGTCCAGACCATACAGAGGTTAACGACCTTCTGGCAACCCATTCAGTCGCACAAAAAACGCATCCAGTCAACAGTATTTTCATCTGTAAGATATTAATTCAAAATGAATTTCTGAGGATGATACCTCGAAAGGCTTAAAATAACTTTGGTAAATAATTATCCGGATGCTGTATTGAATTGAAGTATTTTTTTATAAGAATTTAGCTCGGAAATAGACGAGTTGCTTCGCATTAATGAATAGGAAATGGCATATTATTTTTCAAACCTTCGAATGCTTCACAAACAGATGTTTTTCGTAGAGAATAAGATTTAACGTAACTGGAAAAATAACCAAACAATGGGGAGCATTCGAAGGTATACAAAATAATATGTTATATCCTGTTCTTGAATGGGAAGCAACTCGTCTACTGCCAAACTAACTTTTTATAGAAAAAAGTATTACAATTCAGTACAGCTTATGCGAGGTGTCATCATCAACAACTGACTTTGAATTTAAGATCTTGCAAATGAAAACACTGTAGAAGGAATTTTATGCATTTTAATGGGCCTGAATGGGTTACCTGAAGGTCGTTAACTCTTGTATTATTGGGTTTTATTATTGGACAATAACAGCTATCAAGCTGCACAAAATCTGCTCTTTCATTAGAAAATTCACTTCGTCTTTCCACTTTGTCATTAAGACCCACCATGTGCTACTTCTACGTCAATATTTTTCTTTTGATGTGACTCGGAGAATAAACAAGTTTGACTAGAGAGAGAGAGAGAGAGAGAGAGAGAGAGAGAGAGAGAGAGAGAGAGAGAGAGAGAGAGAGAGAGAGGTGTTTCGAGCATAATCTGAAGGGTCAAACACTTGGCTCCATCAACCAGATTCTTCGCTCTATCATTAATCAACTCATCTTCTTGAGTTCCGTATTCATTATATTTAATCATTACAGTCAGAATGTAGCTATATATTAGCTCTACATTTGGCAACAGAGACAGTGATATATACGCATTTAACAACAAAACCGCTAGTGCCATAAGCAATAAGGACAGAGACCAGAGATATAAGACAAATTCTCATTCTCTAAAAAACAAAAATCGACATTTAAGTTTGGAATTCCCTTAAAAACCCTTGGTAACAATAATGGATGCATACATGCATACAGCATATTTTTAAAAATAAATATGAATTTACGAACAATCAAGTAATTTGTTAATTTCTCTTTTCATTTATTTTTATTTTTCCTTTTCTTTTCTAAAAACTTATCTCTTATTTCAGTTACATCTTTCAAATGAAAACCATATTCCTTGGAAGCTTGAATTTCAAGCCAATGGCCCCTGTGGGCTTGTTCCATATGAATAAGGTTCATCCTGAATAATAATAAAAATCTTATCCTCAAGCGTCATAACTGTCAAGGATTCAAACAAGTACGCCCTTCCACCTCTGTGCAAGAACAAACAAATGAAGATACACAAATTAAATGTATGAATAAACAAAACACTTACATAATTTTTTGGAATATTACTGGAACCGTCAGGCCATAAAAACCTTCAGGTCTTTAAGTTTAATTCAATGCCTTAGGCCTTGGGACTAAACACTTTTTATTTTATTGGCCTTCACGCTCTGATATTCTCTAAAGACTTGAAAGATCAAGTGCAACAGAGCAGAGAATCAAAGGTACTGAACTTGGATACTCAACTCAAACTTCCCAGTAAAAGTTCTAAGCCCTCCAGCGTCAATAACAGATAACGGATGGGTGAAACAGAACTCAAGACATTCCAAAATGTGTGAATAGGATTTTAAAAGATAACTTAACCTGAATCAACACAAATGAATATACATCAGGACTTAAATTATTACAGCAATTGGCTAAAAAATTGTGTAACACTATAGTCTGTACATCATTATTTGTGGTTATCGAGACTTCAGAGAGATTTCTAATCTTTTTAAGCTACTAAGAAATAATTTCTCTCTCTCTCTCTCTCTTGAAAGAGTTAAGCACACAGTACATATACATATGGAATGCATACTAATGACTTAATTATATTATCATACCAGTACGTGAACACTGTATACATATTCGTACACAAATTATATGCATAAATATATGTATGAACTAATATACAATGAAAATTAATTATATAATCTAAAATATGCAGTATCATTGTTTAACACTAATGATTTCAAAGATATGTATATCAGTAAACTTTCGCTACAAACAGCCGACACTAACAAGAAGAAACAACAGCTGAAACAGCATTCAAGACTCACCACATGAGTCAAACATGAGGAATTCAGTTAACAAGCGATGAAAAATATCAACCATCACATTGAAGTAAAGAGGATATGAATTTACCTTAAGAGATCCATGTCATGGGTCATCCAGAAAAGAACCTTCAATACCCTATAAATGGAACTGATTCATTTTCTTTCACAATGAAAACTTTATTACAGATAAAAATCGTATATGTAAAACTTTTCACATAGCACTGTTATTTCAAAACGCTGCATAACGCACTAATATAAAATAATAACCAAGTTGTAAAAAGGTGGACCCGATTTGCACTGGCAGAGTCCAGAAGTCCATACCAGACCTCTCATTCCCCCTAACAAAGTACCATTCTTACAGTCCGCCTTTTGGTTGAATCTAAATCACCCAAAACTTTATAGCAAAGTTGTAGACCAAATATGAGAGAGAGAGAGAGAGAGAGAGAGAGAGAGAGAGAGAGAGAGAGAGAGAGAGAGAGAGAGAGAGAGAGAGAGCTCAATTCCAGTACTATTTCACCCATTAGTGATACGTGTGAAGGAAATTCAAGTGATGAACAGTGACTGCATACCGAAAAATACTCTACGGACACCACTACCTGCATTTCACTAAGTTTACCTTTGTCACCTAAGCAGTACAGGTGTATGAAAGGTGAAAATTCATAAAATACAAACTTCTGTATATTCTGTTTTGCATACAATGTACCCAGATTCTGCTTATACTACAATTAAGTTTTACCAGTTTACCAGACCCTTCTTCATACTATTATTAAGCTTTTTATCATATACCAAATGATCTGCAATCGCCTCGAATGCATAACAATTATAAATTCAACTAGTTGCAAATAATTTTTGATGTGAATAAGCTTTATATGAAAAAATTGTAAAGTGAAATAGTTTTATGAGTATATCCCAGTATCTACGACTTTATAGTTAATAGCAATAGTTGTTTTTGAAATTAATTACTTCATTATTAAAATAATTTCGGTAAGAATGACACTTTATTCGAGACAACTATGATCAGTTTCAGAGGACAGCTTGAAAAATTAATAATAATCAGACAATACACCCGGATTCTGCCTATCTGAATAGCAGCATATGATTGATTTCATATATAACTGATGTACACGTGTCAGTTCATATAAAACAAAAGGTTATATGAGTACTTTTCCTGTTTATTTAGAAATAACAGTTAATTTTATAAGCCTTCTGAAAAATTAGTTTAATAACATTTCCATCGTTACTGTGGTCTTATAATAACTAAGTTACCGGCGTCCGAGTTCATTTTTAGATTCAGTGTTAATCTGCTTCAAGATTGTGTCTATATTACTTGAACTTTCAACTTCCAGCCATGTGCAGTGTAGCGACGTCTTTCTTAAATACTTTTTTTTACTTACAGAGCCTATCGACATTGGAAAAATTGAAATGTTAAGAGGAAGCCAGTCTTGGTCCGTGCAGGAAAAACAAAACAAAATTTAAACAACTAACTAAAAGCCAACACTAAAAAAACTGTGTGTATTTTCATTAACAATATATATTTTTCTTAAACACTTTTTTATTGATTTACCTATCCTATTTTAATCATATACAAAGAAATAATAAAGAACGCCCATTTCGTTGTTTAATTACGAATAAAACACTCTTTAAACGGCCTCGAAGCAAACTTCAAGCAAGAAACTTTCGTAGCAACAGACTTTCACCCGAACGAACAAAACAAACGAATTCCAGATGAACTCACCTTTTTTCTTGACGGTGAAGACAGCGTGCAAGACGGCCGTCAGAGGCACCGGGTCCTCCATGACGAAGATGACCCTGTCTCGGTTGATCTTGGTGAAGAGGAGGAGATCCGTGAAGAGCATCACCCAGTACTGCTTCAGGTTCCTGCCCTCGAACTTGTACAGTTCGCCCCCGAAAACCCACTGGCGACGGTTGTCGTGCAGGCGGAAGGGCTGTAAAGGAATGTCGGGGTTAATTTGATATGAAGATTCAAATATCAGTTAACAAGATATGACGTTGATAGACTCAAATATAATCAGTTAATTTGATATGAAGATTCAAATATCAGTTGACAAGATATGACGTTGGTAGACTCAAATTTAATCAGTTAATGTGATACGAACATTCAAATATCAGTTAACAAGATATGACTTTGGTAGACTCAACTATAATCAGTTAATATGATATGAAGTTGGTGAACTCAAAAGTGATCAGTTAACATTACATGAAGTTAATGGACTTAAATGTAATTAGTTATCATACGCGGTTGGTAGACTCAACTATAATCAGTTAACATGATATGAGGCTGACAAATTGAAATATAATTAATGAACATGACGTGAGGAACATGACGTGAGTTTGGTGGACTCAACAGTAATCAGTTAACAAGATATTTGGTTGTTGAATTCAGATATAATCAGTTGACATGATATGAGGTTGGTAGAATCAAATATAATCAATTTACATGAAGTAAGGTTGGTGGACACAAACGTATTCAGCTAAGATGATAAGAGTTTGGTGAATTCAAATATAAGCAGTTTAAAAGATGTGAAAGTCACTAGACTGAAATACTAACAATTAAAAGGACAGTGAGTCTTGAGGCTGATAGACCCAAAATTTATCAGTGAACTAGATACTAGCCAAGAAAGAAAAGATAGATTCACCTTTAAAATGGAAAAGGCTGCAAGTGTTATAGAAACATGCAGAAAACGGGATGAATTATGTTTAGCCAATAAACGGATACTGACAGTGTGACATAATGAAAGGTTAAAAGCACACGAATATGTGGGTAGATTCATACCTTTAAAGTTCAAAAGATATGAGGTTTACTGACGATTTCAGTGAATAACATGTAAATGAGACTGATAGACTGACATGTAAGTTAGCAAGATATGAATGAGGATGGCAGATACAAACACCAGTTAAAAGATATGAGGTTGTTATTCTCAGATGTTATCAATTAACAACGTATAAATACATATGGTACATTGACAAGGTATCCGTATATAACTGAAGACAGTACACTCAAAAATTATCAATTACGAAATGAACGAAAAAACTAGATACACTCGAAAAATGTGAACAGAAATAAATATAAGGTAAAAATAATGGCACAAGTGTTTATACCTTACAGTAAAATTCGAAAGATTCATATGCTATTTAACACTCTTAGTCGTACGATGAGGAATACTGATTCTGGCACATCTGAAGCCATACGATCAAAGAAGTTTGAAAGCCAGAGAACAAAGCCCACCCAAACATTTAGTAACAAATTAATCTATGTATGGAAGCATACATTTCCACAGAAGTGGAAATCTATCTTATCTATGGATGTACTGTATGTCTGCAGGAAAGCAGTCTTCACAAGAAAGTACTATTGCTAAAAAACATTAACAAAAACAGTCTTCACAAGAAAGTACTATTGCTAAAAAAACATTAACAAAAACAGTCTTCACAAGAAAGTACTACTACTAAAAAACATTAACAAAAACAGTCTTCCCAAGAAAGTACTATTGCTAAAAAAAACATTAACAATGTCGAGATTGAATTGTTGATAATAAAAAATCCACAATTATATCAATAAAAACGTATTACTGACAATAGCTGAAAACCGAAAACAAGACTTCCGAACGCATGAACGGTGTCCCTCCTCGGTGTTTATGCTAAAAATATAAGAAGAGCATGTGGGATGTTTCTCTTAAATAAAATTAAGATTGTGGAGGGGGAAGGGTTGAGAGGATAACGACCTTTTGTTAATAAGACACTTTATTGACATGTGTGGATTTTTAACGAACAATATAATATTCAATGTGTGTATTCATAATTATTATCAATATTATTCTGAAGATGAACCCTATTCATATGGAACAAGCCTGCAGGGGCCATTGACTTAAAATTCAAGCTCCAAAGAATATGGTGTTCATCTGAAAGAAGTAACAGAAGATAACAGGAAATACAGAAAGAAGAGATGTCATAAAACGGGAGAACAATCCCTCATTCACAGAACCCAAGGGCATAGAAACTTCAACCAGAGCAATACCAACCCGAAAGAGGAGGTGTCCTAACCTGCGTGTACTTGGTGAAAACAAGGCGCTGCTCGATGTCCGAGACGGACACCAAGGGAGGCCTCAGGGCATTGCCGGCTACACCTGTCGGGGACAGCGGGGGTGTCGGCTCCATTATGTTCTGCTGACTGGTCATGCCTCTGTAACATGCCTGCAGAGAGTCGAGTTCAGTGTTTACATTTGCATTCTGCATTTCGAAACATATCTGATATATCATATTTTAGGAAAGACTGTCATCTCTTCGTCACATTACTCTTATTGGGAGGTGAACACAACATTTGCATTATATAATTCTTCGTAAGTGTAAAGAAAAATACCCTGTCGTCGTCATAAATATTACTTCATTGTGAAATTGTTACATTTAAAGCGTAATACTTCACTGGAAAGCGGTTACATTTATCACATACTCTGGGGAAGAAGACCATCATAGAATCAGCATTAATGTAGGTACAGTCAATTGGAAAGTGTTTTCATTTAATCTTTACACATCACTATTTGGAAAAAAAACTGCCACAATATCATCGCCCTGTAATTACTACCAACACAGAATGGATTACATTTATATTTGATATATTATACTCTAGATAATCCTACAATTTCATGATACTACATTGTGCTAAAATTCAAAGTTGACATATTTACTCCCTGTATGGCCCGTCTGAGAGACATGTCATATTAGATCATTCTGTCTTATACAGTATAACTTTCACTGGTATCACCAGTGGGGGGTATCTTTTATGTTACTGTTATTATGACTATCATTTTCATTTAACATGAATAAATATCATCACTCTTTCGTGGTCTCAGAATGAATGAAGAAAATCCAGAATTATATGAATGTATCCATATTCTCTCAGATAAGGAGGCTTCTCCCAACATTAAGGCTGAAGAGGCCAGCTGTTCAAGACGAAATCTCCCTTATCAGAGAATATACATAAATACAAACATATTTTGGATTTTCTTCACCCATCATTACTATTATACTAGAGAATATATACGGAGAGGCTTTCACAACTAACATAACGTATTTACTTGCATTATAACCTTCACTACTCTTGAAACCTGTGCTGCTTTTAATACTGGTACGTGTTACTGCCTCACGCAATTCCATTTAAAAAAAAAAAACTGGCTTGTGACATAGCTTAGAATTACTTCTGTTTAGCCAGTAATTTTGCCTACCAAATGAGTGTTCTAATGAATAAGCACGTATTAGATCAAATTTATTTTCGAGGAATCCTGAAGGAAGATTTGTTTGATACAAAGAGAAAATTCACCTAAAACACCTACTGATCAGATTCAGTGACATGTTCACGAGTAATTGTTGAGTTGCAATAATCAGACTTCACAAAATTTAACAATAAATAGAAGTTTAGAAAATCAAATAATGAAAAAAATTCAGCAGAGGGGACATCAACAGATTTTAAATCGAAAAATCCCATCTAAATTAAAAACGATAATCTTCAGCAGACTACAGAAACTAAGAAAGTAAGGTTATACTCCAACTTCGACCAAATATTTCACCGTGAAGAATCAGCTGCATTGCATACTACCCTAGGTAAGAAAATAGTTTTATCACTTCTTTCCTGTATGGCTGCTATTGTACCATAATTTGGTTCAACTAAAAGAAATGACCAACTGGAAAATTAAAAGAAGGAAATCCGTAACATCTTCTACCTCAATAGAGAATTGCTGATTATCTAAAAATAATTTTTCTAAAATACTAGTTCACTGGTTCAGTTCTTCGTAAAATTTTCCGAACCATCTTGTTGTAATAGTCTCTCTTGATTAGCAAAAGTTCAGACATTGCTTTTTAAAACACCGTGCATAAAATCAATCTAAGTCGAAATCAAAGATCAAACTTTATTACTATAATTAAATATACAATATAGAAATACAAGGAAAAATCTCGGTAATTTTTAACTGACAATGAATTGCTAATCAACTTCTGAAACTGAATTGCTAGTCAACTTTAAGCAAAATCCGATATTACAGCAGTAAATTCAGTCCATAAAAGGATTCTCCATTAATCACTTCCATGCAGTATCTTCAAATTGCTAATCAACTTCTGAAACTGAATTGCTAGTCAACTTTAAGCAAAATCCGATATTACAGCAGTAAATTCAGTCCATAAAAGGATTCTCCATTAATCACTTCACTTGATAACCAAATCCTAGGCAATTCAAACGGAATTAAATTGCTAACAAATTTAAAGTAGAAAGTCAAGAAATCCCTTCACTGGTTCATAATTAAAAAACAAAATCTTCAGCAACTACTTTACTGCAGATACTTGCACTTAATAATCAAGTTTTTTCAAAGTACCCAATTTATGTATAATCACCCCGGTTTGAAACCAACTTTTACTTTTATACTTATATAGTCTCACCTTTAGTCGGTCAAGCACAGTGTCGAGGTAAGCGTTATCCTTATGACCTGGTGAGGACGAGTATAACTTCGTCAGAAAGCCCACCAGCTCACGTATATGCTGGAAATACGAATGAATTTATTAAAGTAAAAGAATCTTGTGCCCAATAAACGACACCGGGACAGAATTAGTGAAAATGTCAATTGCCACCAAAGCTATAGAGTATTAATCAGGGCTGGGCAAGTTTCCTTAAAAAATGTAAGTCTGACAATAATGTGTGAATAGAAAGAATTAAGGTTGGAAGTAATTTTAACATCACAAATGTCTAACCATGATAACAATGAATATACATCTGATAATATTGCCATAAAGTGTTATTTTAATAGCAGGGGTTACGGTCCAAGTAGGACAGCATTATAATGAGTTTTTAAGACCAGCAGGATGGCACAGGAAATAAAAAAAAAATGGGGGAATAGGGGAAAACTTACACCAGATGGAAATACTGGAAAAAACTCTGAGAAAGTGAGAACTCGTTTTCCGTTCAACAAAAATATTACCAAAAGATATATATAACTAATGCCAAGCTAAAACAATCATGGCATTTCGTGGGTTTATAGATAAATTTTGCAAGAAGCTGGGAGAGGAAAAGCAATCATCATCGTCGATAGTCAGCAAAAACTGTAACAATTGTGCAACGGAGCGTCTGATTTCAGTTCTCTCCACGAAATTAAAATTCCCTTGACGTTATCTAATATGCCAATGACCTTTTCTGTTGTAACACTTCATAATCTATTTCCAGTTCATAAGGATAAATCCTAACAGATGGAATAGAATAATTCTATATACCAGGCTGAGTGAGAGAGGGTGACATTCGCTCTAGAGTACGGGCATGATAAGGACATGATAAGACCGTTACTTTGTTGGCCACTTAATGGCCTATTTTTTTTTAAGCTAATGGAATCTCTAGTGTATGATTTAGAGAACAAAAGGCATTGTGGCAGACTACAGTAAATAACTAAGAAATTATAACAGATTACATTTACATTCAAATGGCAGGGACGCAAACTACTAATCGTGAATACAACTATATAAATAATACCATTTAGAGGTGTATGTTAGAGATAATACATAAATCGTTACATAATATACCAAAGTGGTAATTTTAAAATACATTGTTTTATTGGCCTACTTATATAAAGATTGCAGTAAGGTACTGAATATGATTAATTACAAGACGAGGTAAATAACAAAACACGGAATTATTCTTAACATTATAAACATTTTCTAAAGTTTCGAATATAAACTGTGTACTGTGGCAGGCATATAAATGAGGCACTGTCCTGAATAATGAATAATTATCAGGTATAAAATATCTGAATTCAAATGGTCAAAATCTTTGAAAAATGACACTGCCAGTAAAATTCACATCGAAGAAATATCTATTCATTTATTTATTTCTCTTCGATAAATAAAACGCTCAAATCAAGAATCATTATTATTTTGATCTTGAGTAGTTAGTTGAGATTCTCGAAGTCACTACTCGTACTTCGAGTAAGCTAATGATTATCTGAATCCCGTGCATGAATGAATTACAATCTGTATGTGTATGCAGCTACAAATGAAAACCCCGTTTTCAAGAGTCACATCAAACTGGCCATTTAATCTTCTAACAAAACTACAAAGGTTGGCTGCTTTCAAAACATGAGAGGTGATACGACTGTCAAGTTTTGTAACAACCGCCGTTCAAATTCACACTAAAGGTTATTTTAGTGTGAATTCAACTATTTTTTTGCGTCTTCTCAGACCTTACGTTATGCAAGTTTAAAGGATGTTTTTTTTAGAACGATTTTTTTTTTATTTGTGAAGCTCGTGTGTGCAGTACCTAATCCTCGAGTAAACTGGTGCATGAACCTCGAGGAATCAGTACTTCAATCATGAGTGATCAGTACTTGAACCCCGAATAATCAGTACAGTAACACCTCAACTTAAAGGAATTTGGTACTTATATGCAACATTATTATCATTATTTTTTGCTTGGCTACCATTTTAGAAGTAATACATATTCAAATAGATCTCCCAAATTGAATGCTAATCATAAAGTACAGGTTAGTTTAGGTTGGGAACTTAGGAACTATGTGGAATTGCTGTTAGCTGTAACACATCTAAAACAAAATAAATATTCAAGTGCAGGCTATGATATAGGGTCTTCGTTACTTAATTTTGCTACTTATTGCAATGCCAGACCGTAAGGTCTCTGCTAAGTTGAGGTGCTAATACTGTATTCGAATCTCATGTCCGCTTACCTCGGCGGGCTTGTGTATGAAAGTGGTTATGTCAGGCTTCTTGCGAGGTATTTGGGGCGTCAGCAAGAAGTCCTTAAAATCAATCTCGTGCAGCTTGTGGGAGAGGACTTTATCGGCTTCAGGAAGCCCGCTGAAATATTTGCTGTAATTCTCGGCCATTTCATCGACCTGTAATCAAGGATTGAATGTAAGTCGACGAAACTGTTTGGAATCTATACCAGATACTGAGAAATCTTGCAACCGAATCAGAGAAGTGGAGACTGATTTTTAAACATGTACTGGGGTCACATCAATATTGGTCATCGACACCAAAGAAAACTAGTAAATTTGTCGACATTATTTCTTGTATTTTCATGTGTCATTTTACTTCATAATTCGTTGTCATACCAGAGTAACTTATCGAAATAACGATAAAGTAAAAGTAAAATCTTTAATGATCTCGTTCTGCCTTGAACTAAAAAATTTGACCTGGAAAATTAACTTGTCTTTAAATAAATAAATATATAATATATATATATATATATATATATATATATATATATATATATATATATATTTGTGTGTGTGTGTGTGCGTGTGACTTTCAAGGATTTTTTCTTGAAGATTACGAATTTTTTCGCATTTTTTATCGGTCATTTTCTCTATTTTTTTTTTTAATTACCTCTCATTTGTTACATATATTTTTCATATACTGTGTTTGTTTCTTGCGCTGTCTCTTACATTTTATTTCCTAAGAGTAAAAATACATTTATTATTTCAATAGTAACAAAAATTAAGTTTTAGTTTTTGCATAGCATGAAATATGTAACCCAAGCCATGTTGCAACAGCAGATTCAGTTTCACCCTCTACTAACTGATCAGATTAGATTGCAATTAGTTCTACAATTTGCTGCCCTAATCAAAACTGACGACTAATTAGCGGGATGCTTAGGCCTCTTCTGAAAATGACTGAAGTTGTAATTCAAGAGCTGAATTGGCGTGTACGTCATAGCAAAAGGCTAAAGGCTTTATTTGAGTTTGTTGTTTAAGTTCAAATGAAGCAGAAGAGGAAAATAAACCTGAAAAAATAATTCTGAGGCAAAATCTTTTACATAAAAAGAGTTAATCTACTGCTCACGACTTTTGTACTAATAAATCAAATTATACAATCGCTTTACAATAGTTCAACACAGACTTTTTTTCGGCTGGTTGTAACGAGTCCAGTGCTCCTCATCAGACGTCTTATTCCCTTTACCAGAAGTGCCAGTGATGTCATGAAGCCAGGACAAATCTAAACCAGCCACTAGTCTATTACATTTTCGTCAAAAAAAAAATGCATTACATAAATTAGAATTCCGGCAGAATGTACCAGCGATCTTTCACTTAACTCATCACTCGCACTTATGCGAAATGGATTCATAATTTACATAATAAAATGACATGTAGATATCCAAATTACCCATAAAGATTCATTATTAATTTATAAAAAAAATATTTCAATTTATAATTATAAACCCGACAAGAGTTTTTAAAATATCGCAAATATAAACGACAGAATATTAATCAGGCAAAATACACTGATCAAACACTCAAAAAATAAATAAATAAATAAATAAACAAAGGCGATCACAAAAACTATTTAAACTGACCATCTGGTAATAGATGAATCCCACGTTATCGCCGATGCCTTCGTCATCGTCGTTACCCATGAGTCTGTCGACAACGCTGTCCGACATGTCCACCAGCTACGGAAAAAGGAATAAGTTAATGATAAACTAGGAGAAAAGGAATAAATTCATATAAAACAAGGAAAAAAGGAATAGATAAAGAATAAACAAAGAAAAAAGGAATAAATTAATATACATGATGAAAAGGGATAAAATTATAATAAACAAGGAGAAAGGGGATAAAATAATTAAAAAAAAACAAGAAAAAGGATTGTATTAACAATAACCATGGAAAAAAGAAATAAATCAATATAAATGGAAAAAAGAAATAAATTAACAATACACAATGGAAAAGGAATAAAGTAATAAAAAACAAGGAAAAAAGAATAGATTAACAATAAAGAAGGAAATAATGAATCAATTAATATACATGGAAAAAAGAAATATTAACAACAATGGAAAAATAAAAAAATTAAAAATAAACAAGGAAAAAGGAATAAAATAACAATATGCAAAGAACAAAGGAATAAATTAATAATAAACAAGAAAAAAGGAACAATTAACAATAAACAGGGGAAAAAATAAATTAACGATAAACAAGGAAACTCGAATAAATTAACAATAAACGAGATAAAAATTGAATTCATAATAAACAAGGAAAAAAAGAATAAAAAAAACGAGGAAAAAAGGAATAAACTGACAATAAACACGGTAAAAAGTAATATAGCAAACAAAGTTAGTTAATGCGAGGTTGACGTGGTATCAAAGGTAAGGCATGAAAGCAAGGTAAAACACATTAATAGATAGATGTAGTTGGTCTGAAATAAGCTAATCATTATAAGCCTCATTAAGTCTCAAACTACGAAACAAATGGATGTACAGTGGATAACAACAAAAAATATCAGTTAATATCACTGAATGAGAATAGTCGGTGAAATGTTAGTGAAACCTCTAATCTCTAAACAGGAACAAGATAAAATACCTAGCACTAAGCTAATGTGAAATGGCATCAGCCATTGAACTTTTCATAACGTTTTTACTTACCAAACACGATGAAGTAAAACAAATTATAAAAATGAGTGACAATTTTGAATGACGTAGGTTTATTTAATGCAGTGTTAGTGGAATCACAGATGACGAAAGATGACAAAATGCCGAGTTATAACAGTGCATAACGTCATGGTAAGAAGATTACAAAAAAATAAATGACGCAGTATGTATCCTCACTCAACTCGTTTATTATATTTCAAATCAACATTCCATTTCGAACTTCTAAACATCCTAAAGGGGTAAAAGAGGGGCTAAAGGTTATGAATAAGTATACGCAATTAACATTACGGAAAAGTATAGGCAAGTAACATTACGGAATAATGTCTAAAAATAAGCGTAATATCTAACATTAAGTGTCGACGGTAGCCTGCTGGGTGCGATAAAGCTTGGAGGGAAGATAATGCCGGTGTAAAAATGCGTATATGTTTGAAAAATGCGTATATGTTTGAAAAATCCGTATATGTTTGAATCACTTGCTTGGTTTAAGAGCACTTTGGTGACAGGGTCCTAGTAGCTATTTAGCTTTTCTTTAGCTAAATTAGTTGGTGAAAGAGCGACGGCACTGATGAAAGTTAAATGGGATGAGAAAAAGAGGTTTAAAGGTGGAAGTTAGATCGTCTGACGCCAGTGAATGGCAGGGCTGAATGGAGATGATAAGTTGAACTGAGAGCAAAAGTAGTCTAGTCAATATTTCTTTTAGATTTTTATCCGAGATCTACACTGTTTAAAGACATCAATATCTCCACACCAAGAAAACATCTCTTGTTAATTACTAGCCTTTAGAGGAACTGCACTCTTAACAGTCGAAACACTTCAAAAATTATGTAAAATTATTTAAAAACGTTTTCTTTCGCTTATGCCGACTAAGTTACATGCTGGAAAGAAATTTGGAGTCGCTGTTCATAATATCAATAAAAGAAATTAACGTAATTTCCGCTTACATGTATGAAGCAGATTTGTATACTCATTTTCTCTCGGGAGATGACTTACCGAAAGAGCAAATACACGGGAAGGTGCAAGAGAATGGCGGTCAGAAGACAAGTCCTTGGAATATGATTCTTTCCTGGAAAGTCCTTTCTTCAATAATCTGTGTTATTAATCTTGATGAAACCATGGCTGTTTCTATTCCTCAAAAACGCTGACTGAAGTGACGTGGAATCTGGCCATACATGGTCCACTCACATATAAGACCTTTCAGTCATTCCAAGTTGGTATTTCTTATATTATAACAGATGTGTCATGACTAATGTTTGCCCTGCTCCGTACTCTGAAATACTACTTTGATACATCTCCTACCTAGTATTTTTTTTTAAACTAGAGTTTTTGAGTTTGTCATCAAAATTGCCAGATGTGGCTCTTCACAGTGCACAGTACCATGAGATAAAATAATAAACACAAAACATCATCTATCTAGTGTTCTTGCGTTCACTTACAAACAAGAAACATGATTTCAAATGCTTGTTTAGCATGTCGATAGCTTGTCAGTATCGGAAAATAAATCTATTTAAATTTGACACCATTTCTAATCATATGATGCAAATGCAAAGACTGACCTGAGGTTGTATGAATGTCAAAAAATATCCTGGACCTTCAATTACGCGAAACACCGAATCTCTAAACACAGCCTGGATGAATTTTAAGTGTTGGACTCTAAAGTATTTCATTTCTGCTCGACTAAAAAAAAAACACACACACACAAAACTGTACTCGCACCTTAAGTGAAAATGTGATTTTAAGGAAACTAATTATCGTGTGTACATACACACACATAAACACACACATATATATATGTGTGTATGTATATATATATGTATATATATATACTGTATATATACAGTATATATATATATATATATATATATATATATATATATATAATTATATATATATATATATATATATATATATATATATATATATATATATATATATATATATGTATGTATGTATGTCATCCCCTGTCTCTAACAGTTGCAACCTCATCTATATATATGTATATATATATACTGTATATATACAGTATATATATATATATATATATATATATATATATATATATATATATATATATATATATATATATATATATATATATATATATATATATATGTATGTATGTATGTATGTCATCCCCTGTCTCTAACAGTTGCAACCTCATCTTTCCCAAAACCCCTATTACCTTTCGCAAAATTTTGTTACAAACCCACACTTAACCTTTTTTTGCATAATTCTGCTCAACACAAACGAACAGAGAAACAAAACGTACAAACAAAGCAAACCACAAACATTACCACTTTGTCGGATGTAACTACGATGATCAAAAGTAATGTCGAATGACCCACTCTTCAGTATTCTGGTTATGGAATGGAATACGAGATTTAGGCCACAGGTCAAGCGCAGGAAACTGAGAGTAGAAAGGTTTGAAAGGTGCAACAGGAGGAAAACCTCGCAGTTGCACTGTGAAATAATTGTTAGGAGAGGGTGGAAAGCAAGACGGAGAAACAGAATATGAATGGAGGTACAGTAAAAGGAATGAAAGGGGGTGGCAGCTAGGGACCGAAGGGACGACGCAAAGAACCTTTAGTAATACTGACAGTGCACCGCGTGAGGTGTACTGACGGCATGTATTCTGGTTATGAACACTACTACTAAAATAGCAATCCCTAAGCAGCATTTCCGAAAATATGTAATAAAAAACAGAGATCCCCTTGACGTTCCGGAAACGGTCGGCGGGTTATAATCGAAGCCTATAAGAGCCAGGAGCAGCAGCAATTCGAACTCCTTAATCCTCGAATCTGGAGGCATTCCTCGAATTCCGAACTCCTGTAAATCCCGCCTACGATAGGCCCTTGTAGCACGGAGCTCCCTCACATTACCAGCTGAGGAATGATTGGAACCCGTCTGAATGAAAGTATATCCTCTCTCCTTTCGATTAAAGATGAGTATTCCAGTCGTAAGATCTATGTTCTACACAGGTTAACGTATCATAATTGAATCAGGTCGTGAATGTGTATTAAATATATTGGTGAATGTGTGTTCAGTTTTGAACAAACCACTAAACTGTTATGTCGGTATATGATTTAGTCTAGATTCTCAGTTAGGTAAGGCGTTTTATCAGAGGCTTTCTCTCGTTCCATTAAGGAATGGATGTTGTGTATTACGAATCAACCTAAATCAACAGAGCATTGCATTCTACGTCAAGTGCAACAAAATACATCCCGCGAGGTTTCCCATGTGTCTACTGTATATGTAATCTGAGTTCTTGTTTTATTTTTACACTCAATTACGAAATTTTTGCTGAAGACCCAGTACTCATCCATCTTCTAGAACTACAATAATATCCATTTCAGATATTAAAAAATATAGATTCAATTACAGACGATATATATACTCTTAAACGAGGTAAAAAAAAATTCCTCGACCATTTTTAACGTATGAGTACTGTATAAGTTCAATTCTCTCTTATAAACAGACTACCTTTAACTTCTCTTTATTTCATCTCATTTCAGAAGTTTCAGCATCTGTAAAACGTCTGTGATTACAAGCCTACTAAAGTAAGAATTATCATAAATGCCTAAAACATATTCACTGACACACAGTCGACATTCTTGAAAAAGTTGCAAAAACATTTTTACCTGGGGAAAGTAATAAGCAAACTCATTTCAAACTCGAAGAAATTTCCGCGGAAAAAATTTTATATACCGGTCTAAGACACGCATTCATTTGCCGTTTACTGAAAAAGTCCAAGTAAACATTGCACCAAAGCTTGACAGAAGAACTCGCAGCTACCTGACACCATTCACCAAATTAAGCCTTTTCCTCTTCTACTGGACTTTCATTTCCTACACTAAACTTTCTAGACTGGTGCCTCATTAGCCCTCATTCACTCGGCGGGCGACTGGCTTTATTCTATTCCATCCAACTGCAAGAGACACCCAATTACCAGAAGACTATGAAGAGGAGAGATAGGCGCCAGCCATGACAGGAGAGGGAGAAACTCCTCTGAAGTGAGGGAGGGTGATTCAAGCAGATAGCGTCACAGGACTGAAGGGTAGAAGGTTGTATGGGATTGATTTGTGAAATGTGAACTGGCGTCACAATAACTTGGGTAATGTACTTCTTTGCTCTTTACGTTTATTTTTCGATTCTATACTGACCTATCGAAGCCCCAGTCAGACAGGATGGAGTTTTACAAATCGTCAGATTTTCAGATAAAAATGGCACAAACGTTATACGCAATGAAGTTAGCTGATGCTTAATCAACTTTCACCAAAAAAAAAAAAAAAACTGTTACTCAACTAGTGTGAATTTTCTCCCTCAAAAGGGCGAAAACAGATTTTCATCACTAAAAGGATTCCAAGTTCCATGTTGGATACTGCTAATTCAGTAACTCAATAAAAGTCATTTGAGCAATTAAAATTACACAGCTCACGCAGACGACAAACTTTTGTGCCGTGAAATGTCATGAATACTCTGGCTCCTGTCGAAACCTAAACATGAAGTGGCTAATATTATTTTGTTATTTGCCACATATTAAAAGTTAATAATGAAAATAAAATTATCATCATCCACAGGTAGATAATAACAGCAGTGCTAGTAGGTACGAGTACTTTTAATTGAGCTCGTGCTTAAAAACATCGGACTTCCACAAGTTTGAGATTTTTCAATTCTTGTAACCTTCCAACATCAAAAAGATTCACTCAAGAGGATTATAAACCACCGCTTGAATAGAGCAGCTGTGTTGAGTTATTTTCCAGAGCGCTTTACTTCAGAATGCCTATCTTTCACTTCTGTTCCATTCAAATTGATTGCCTCAGTCGTTAAAAGCCTATAGCATAATCTGACTTTTGATAACTTCCTTCTAAATTCAGACGAAAGCGACTTAATTCTCCTAGACTCCAAGAAAATCATAATTTCACAAGGATCTAGACATAAAGTTGAGACTCGTCAGTCATGCAATCAATCAACAAAGGCCTAACTCTCCCAAGGACAAAATTTTGCCGTTAACTCTAGGTTTACATAGAAAGTCCTAACTCGAGTCAATAAAGTGTTTTAATTTATTTACTTGATTTTTTATGTCCTTATTTTTTTTCTTTTGCCTCAAACCTGCATATTAACTCCCGAAGTGTAATACTGGAGGTAGATATGCCCTTCGGTCATAAATATGGAATAATATAAAAGTGTCATTTTACACCTTCGATTCTGTGGATCGACATTCCCCTAGCTCATAATATAAATAAATAAATAAATAAATAAAGGCCATTTCTCTCACCTGGTCCATATTACTGAAGAGCTGAGAGTGCTGCGTCTGCGTGATGAGATCTGTCCGGAACTTGAGGGGGATGAAGTAGCGTTCGAGACCGAACCTGCAGGAGTTGCTGAATGCCTGCTCGCAGTTGATGAGGTTGTAGATTATGTTCTGACGGTCCTGCTCGCCAGCCTGCAACAGATGGCGACGTTGGAATCAACCGTTTTACAGCAACTACAGGCAGGGAATCAACCATTTTTCAGTAGAATAGAATAAAATATAGAATTCAGCACTGAAACACAAATTGACAGTAAAAAGGTTTGACAGGTGTAACTGGAGGAATACCTAACAGATGCACTGTGAATCAATTGTTAGGAGAGGGTGGAAAGTAAGATGGAAGGAAGAGAATATGAACGGAGGTACAGTAAAAGGAATGAAAGGGGTTGCAGCAAAGGGCCGAAGGGACGCTGCAAAGACCCTTCAGTAGTGCCTACAGTGCACCGCATGAGGTGCATTGATGGGGTTACCCCAATACGGGGCATTTTACGGTAACTACAGGCAGGGAAAACTCAACACTTTTTCCAGCTGTCATATATCTTTTGGATATTCTAATTTCTCAAAGAAGCAGTTTATATACGATACACGAAAACTGTACCGTTAAGTGGTGCTGCCTGAGTTAATTAAATCGCCAAAAGTGACAAAGGAAAAGAGTGAGAGTAAATTCTTGTTTTGTTATGAGCTAAGAATGCGATTCAGTCTGTTAATGTATTGTTTTGATTACTGTAATATTCACGTAATATTCTTAAAGAGATATCAAAATTGTTTCTAACAAAACTGTTTGAAATTT
The DNA here is from genome assembly GCF_040412425.1 of Macrobrachium rosenbergii. Lineage (NCBI taxonomy): Eukaryota > Metazoa > Arthropoda > Malacostraca > Decapoda > Palaemonidae > Macrobrachium > Macrobrachium rosenbergii. The sequence goes on along the minus strand of NC_089796.1, from coordinate 71,257,106 downwards.
TCCAATATATACAAAATATCTTTTACGTACCAGTTTTTCTTAATCAAAAATTCTTGAACAACAGAGAGAAAACGCACAGAAGCTTCAACATAAAATTAATACTGTTTACTGCATAGAAACAAAATTAGATTTCTATAATAAATTACAAAGGCCTCGTCTAAAACACTGTAGGATTTACTTTACACTTTGATTCATTCTACGCTTTAAATAGTTCTATGTTTGAAAAGCTTTGAATTTCAAGTGAAATTCTAAATATTGTAATATATATGTATACATATACAATTTACATATATATATATATATATATATATATATATATATATATATATATATATATTTATATATATATTATATATATACTACATAACATATATATATATTATAAAATATATATATTATATATATATATATATATATATATATATATATATATATATATATAATATATAATATATATATACACATATACGGTTTATTCGTTTCAGAAGTGACAATGGTAGCATTATCAACTGTATATGAGATACGTATAAAAGTAGCTTATTGGCTTGGTAAAGGTATGACGCTGAGATTAAATATAGGATTTAGGCCAAAGGCCAAGTGCTTGGACCTATGAGGTCACTCAGCGCTGAAACGGAAATTGTGAGTAAAGAGGTTTGAAAGGTGTAACAGGAGGGAAACTTCGCAGTTGCGCTATGAATCAATTGTTAGAAGAGTGTGGAAAGTAAGATGGAAGAAAAAGAATAT
>NC_089796.1:71216362-71253862 GCF_040412425.1 Macrobrachium rosenbergii | reverse complement strand
TATATATATATATATATATATATATATATATATATATATATATATATTATATATCTATAATATATATATATATATATATATATATATATATATATATATATATATATATATTCATAATGAATATATAATATACATATATACACTGATGACATTATAACCCGTTTTTCACTGATGTATAGCACTTGTATAACTGCCAAAATAAATTACATAAATGACCTTCAGATCTATAGAAGGATTTGAACTCGTGTTTTCTAATTTGCAAGCACACAGCATTACTGTTCCCGCTGTGGGAGAAAGCTTTTTTCCCGATCAGAAGTGAGAATCATATCAGAAGCCTTGGTGAATAACTTCCACCAAGTTTGCACTCCCGAAGTTTCAGCGAACCAACTTCATGGATAAGAAGACTTAGACGCAGCAATGCGAAAAGGGGAAAGTTCTCTACAGCAAACTAAAGAGGAAAACTTATTTGAGATCGAAGGATATGGAGGGAATTCCTGAAACAGGCGCCTGGTAAGAAAGGTGAGAAAGGTCATATCAATTTTGGTCAAATCTAGAGTAAAACTTCTAGAGGCCTATGGGGTGTTGAACTTCACTTGAAAAGGGAAGTTTGCCACTAACATCCCGAAAAGCTGCTGAAGACCAGACGGGGGAACAACATTCGCAACATGGCATAATAAAAGGATAGGGAAAAATTTCTTCAGGATAGGTTTACAAAAATCTTGAAAAGCTTCTCAGTTTACCAGTCCTTTGTGAAATTGAAGAGCAGATACACTGGATGTGATTTTTGAAGGTACAGTACGTCTGTGAGATCCAGTGTTCCAGAAGTACAAAAAATTATAATTTGCACAAGTACTTACTTCAGCTAAATCACTTTAAAAGATTCAGCAACCACGGGTCCTATGATCAAGAGAATACAGAGTACCATCATCTGCAAAACAACAAGATGATTTTCAAGGCCAAACCCCATACTGTGCATGTAGAATGAAAAAACGAGAAAAATAAAGGACCAAGATCACTACTTTGTGGGACACCAGAGATTACATTCTTGGTGTCACTGCTGTACGTATCTACAGCTACTCTGCAATCTATTGCTTAAAGATTTAATAATCATGAGAATTTGTCCACCAACTCCAATTTGTCAACGTTTGAAATCAAGGAACTCATGATTACCCCAGTCAAGATCAGCACTTACCTCACGACAAATCACACAAACTTCATGACAAATCTGGGGATTTATGTAATATACTGAGGTAAGCACGATGCCTTCTTTTGAAGGCATCGTGCTTACCCCATATGAAAAATGGGAAAAAGCACGTTAAACGAAGAAGAAGACTGAAAATTGAAAGATGAACATCATAAGGCCCCAGACCCAAGCTTCTAATTAGGGAGTAAATAATTACTTTCAGCTAAAGACGTTCAAATACTTTAGATCATATTTACTGAAACTGGGCAGTAATTGGCAGGGCTGGACCTAGCACCGCCTAACGAAGTACCAATAACAATTCTCCAACAAGCACAAAAAAAGCCCTCAAGCAAACTTACGAAAAATATCAGTCAACATAGGAGTTTTGTAATCGGCAGTTTTCACAAAAGAAAGAACAGTCATTTAAGTCTAATCTTTATAAGCACCAAGGACAAGTAAACGATTCTTAATTTCGTGGGACTAAACTAGATTAGCTCCAGAAAAACAGGAATGAAGCACATTCTGTTTGTCGTTGTTCTGATTACCAGCAAATGCAAGAACCCACAGGTCTGCCTTTTCATTTGGAACAGTTAATCCTCTCATCCAATCTTTCAGGAGCTTTCCCTCAACCACACATACCTTACAAACCCTGTTTTCAAACTTAAGTCACTTGTAATCCTATAAACTCCTGGTGTCTTTTCAAATCAATCTTTTAAGTGTTCCCTTACATCCTCAACAACCAATTTCACAAGCATACTCACACTACCCTGAAATAATCAATCTTTTTACCTTTATTAAGCCCTTCATTCCCTCATCCATCAACTACTGATTTGAATGACTTTTTTAGATGATGCAGTGCTTGTTTGGAACAGTAAAGAGAAACAGCAGAAACTAGTGAAAGAGATTGCACGTTTTCAAAAAGAAACATTTGCGAGTATTTAGGCCTATATGAAAGTCAATGGACACCAGGAAAGTAATTACTATGAATAAGGATGGTGAAAAAATAATCAAATGGATATACGTGAGAATATAAGACTGATAACGGTAGGATAAGAGAGGAGGAGAGAACTGTGGATATGCAATTTGTTTAAACTGAAACAAACATATAATAAACACTTACAACTTACAGCTGTTTTTCTTTGCATACAAGCTTACAACACTCTACGGAAACATGCGTTGTGAAAACCAAGGCAATGGGAATTTGCCGTCTTTAAAGGAATCCTGCCTCTCGTAAAGACTGAGGTCGTTTGCATCGTTAATTAAAACTGCCAGCAGGACCGTTCCACAGCTTCAGGGAATCAAAAGGACCACAAACCCAGGTCATCGATATTAAAAAAGGCTTTTCGGTGAAAATCATCTCTCGACAGTCGGCCTAGAACTAAATCCCTTAAGCGTATAATGCTCTACTCCCATTCAGTGAATATGGCTAAGGAGCTCATTAATTTAATTATCCCCTTCAGAAGTTTTTCAACCCGAGTGACTCAGAGAAAACGGACATGCCAGCGAGGTTCCCTTACAGGGATGACTCAACTATTTTCCCTTTCCCCTCTGAAATCACAAATTGGCTGATTGAGTGAAAAATCTGCTGCATGCCGAGAGAGAGAGAGAGAGAGAGAGAGAGAGAGACAGCAGGGGTAGGGAATGACTGGTCTTTCCTGTTTATTGAGCTTATCATCATTGCAGCATAGTCACTGCTTAAAAGCAAAACGTCTCAAGATATGGCAGAGAGAGAGAGAGAGAGAGAGAGAGAGAGAGAGAGTAGAGAGAGAGAGAGAGAGAGAGAGAGAGAGAATAAGAGGGGGGGAAACTGGGTCTTTCCGGTTTATTGCTTATGACCATTACAGGAATGGACATTGTTTAAAAGCAAAACTTCAAGACATCAAGAGAGAGAGAGAGAGGCTATCTTTAATCAAGCCAGACCGTCCATAACCAGAGAATAGCAAGAAAAAACATAATCACTATAACATCGAAATAATTGACCGAACTACCGACCACCGCCGCCTACGCCTCTTGGAAGCATTGCACATTGGGAAGGAGAAACCAACCTCAACATTACGTGCGAAACATTCTCTCCCCACGGCAGCCAGAGACATGCACCGAGCGATCCCCACAGTGAACGAGCGAATCAAAATTCGGCATCGGAGGATCGAAATTCTTCCATTCGTCCCCAGCACTACAACGCCGCTCGCACATCGACCTGGGAAAATAGGCTCCGCCCGAGGGTACATGCCCCGGGCAGCCAATCATAATTCAGCACCGATCAAGACCCCCCTATAAATACCAACCCAAAATCAATAGGTATGAAAAGAAATGGAAAGATTACTACAAGCTTAGGAACAAATTTCAGCTACACTATCAGTATCTGCTGAATCCACATGAATATCATAATTAACAATGGGTGTACCATTCAATCAAGAGTATGTGCCAGTTTGCAAATTCAGAAAATCAGAATTCTTCCACATATTATGAACTAAATTAATACGGCGAGAAGAAACAGTCATCAGTTAAGATTTCAAGGTTTGTCTCTAAACACCAACTAAAAATTATATATAAATCTTTAGCAAGATACAATTGGAATATCCGGCCATCGTATTTTGGTGCACTAAACCAAGACATCCTTATCAAAATGCAAGTTATACAAAGCAAGCTTTGAGGCAAGCTTATGAGAAAAAACCTCCTATTTTAATACAATAGGGACTTACCAATCATCTGACTGGAGCCTCTTAATGTCAGGTTCCACAGGCTTGGACAGAAAACCTGGGATAAATTAAGTACAGAGGATGATGACCTGTACAATACAACAAGGGAACTCACCAACAATCGAGTCAGAGACCATTACTGGTGGAGAAGACTAGAGCCAAGGATCAACTGTGACCCACCCATGCCTAGGTATATAAGTGGAGAATAAAAAAAAAAAAATTTCATTTCACTCTCACCATCATCATCATCTCTCTATAGAAAGATAAATTAACATCACTTTCACTATCATTAATCATCTAAAAAAAAAAAAAGCAAATTCATTTATTTGCAAATCATCAGTAACATTCACTATCATTTATAGCAGCGGCATCCATCAGTAACATTCACTATCATTTACAGCAGCCTGTCAACGAGCCCTCAGATTCCATCCTCTTCGGCCGTCCCTTGTTTGGGCCTTTCCTCTCTGTCTTGTTCTGGCATGATGACTACATCAACATTCAACGTCGCAAGGGGGTCTGCCCCTCACTCTTCCTCTCCTACTGTACTTCACTTTCCCCACCTTTTCTTCTTCCTTTCCCATTCCGAGTACCTACCAGGAGGTTTAAACTGGATTGTATCCAGGGGTACTCCTCCTTCTCCCCCATTCCCCTCTTCCCTGTCCTTATGTACTGTACTGTACTGTACTGTTTCTTCAGACCTTCTGCAACCACGTCTAGAGGATGACCAACGAGCTGGTCGAAACATGTCGACGGTACCTAAAATAGAACCTGAATCCAGACGAACGATTTCTGATTGGATATTTTAATAAAAGACTTCCCATATTCCGCACACTATCCTTTTCCAACATGAATATCGGCCAATTGCTGACTAACATCGCTGAGCCTGAAAAGTGAATCATAAGGAAGATAGAAAAGACACTATATAAGATAAATTTGCATAATACAGTCATCCTTTTTAATAATAATAATAATAAATTGAAATAAAGCCCACAATCTTTTGTTCGATTGTTTGGGAATCCACGTGAAGCTTCCCTGAGTGTACTTAGCTGTCATCTTTAATGAAAATTCTATGATGAAAAAGACGCAATTGCGAAGATATAAAAAAATCCTACCAAATGTTTATTTACATCTTCACTTATGAAAGAATGACAAATATAGGAGAATTACTCACGGAATGCAGAAAAGACAAAGAACAATCATAAGAGATTGAAATGATGTATGCAAATTGAAAGCAGCTAATGCACCAAGCACATTTACTTCCACTTGTTTGAAAGAGGGTCTTTTACCTGCTTAATAATAATAATAATAATAATAATAATAATAATAATAATAATAATAATAATAATAAAACCACCCAGTCGAATGGGATGACTGCGATAGACCAAAATAAAATAATAATAATAATAATAATAATAATAATAATAATAATAATAATAATAATAATAATAATAATAATAATAATAATACTGATGATGATCAGATGAAACTGTATTTCCACTCGACTATTTTTGTTACAGTTTACTGAATTGTATAAAATATTTAACAAAAAATATTATTGTGGATTTAAATTTTTCAAAAATAATATAATAACAATATTCGGCATCATCAATGAAATTAATTCAGCTTTGAAAAAAAAGTTTTGAGATTGCAAAAAAATTTTGCTGTTCCAGAACCCTGTTTCACGTCCTATTAATTATTATTATTATTATTATTATTATTATTATTATTATTATTATTATTATTATTATTATTATTATTATTATTATTCAGAAGATGAAACTTATGCATATGGAACAAGCCCACAGGGACCACTGAACTTGAAATTCAAGCTTCCAAAGAATACAGCGGCCATTAGGAAGTAAAAGAAAGTAAAGGAAAATACACAAAGAAAAGATCTCACTTATTGAAAAGAGAAAAATAAATTAATAAATATATAAAAATGCATTAAAAAGCAAGGTGAATAGCATTAAGTTAGTAATGCATTCTATCTTCGCTTGAACTTTTGAAGTTTCGGTTGCACGACATCCTCTGGGAGGAGACTGTTCCACAGTCCAACGGTGTGAGGAATAAAGGACCTCTAGAACTGAGAAGTTCGACAGCGAGACACATTTACTGCATATTGATGCTTGTGCCGATGAATTTTGGCTTTGCTAGAGCCACTCGTCATCATTATACTTTAAAAAGCGTAAGATTATCTCTCCTTCTCTGGTGCTTGAGAACTAAAAAGGATTGTCCCTTCTTCCCTGGTGCCTGAGGAGTAAACACGATTATCTCAACTTCTCTGGTGTCTGTGAATTAGAAAAGGTTATCTTTTCTTCTCTGGTGTCTGAGAATTAAAAACTATTATCTTTTCTTTTATGGTGTCTGTGAATTAAAAACGATTATCTCTTCTTCTCTCGTGCCTGTGGATTAAAAACCATTTTCTCTTCTTCTCTGGTGTCTGTGAATTAAAAACGATTATCTCTTCTTCTCTGCTGTCTGTGAATTAAAAACAATTATCCCTTCTTCTCTGGTGTCTGAGAATTAAAAACGATTATCTCTTCTTCTCTGGTGTCTGAGAATTAAAAACGATTATCTCGTCTTCTCTGGTGTCTGAGAATTAAAAACTATTATCTCTTTTTCTCTAGGGTCTGAGAATTAAAAACGATAATCTCTTCTTCTCTGCTGTCTGAGAACTAAAAACGATTATCTCGTCTTCTCTGGCGTCTGAGAATTAAAAACGATAATCTCTTCTTCTCTAGTGTCTGGGAATTAAAAATTATTATCTCTTCTTCTCTGATGTCTGAGAATTAAAAACGATTATCTTATCTTCTCTGGAGTCTGAGAATTAAAAACGATTATCTCTTCTTCTCTGGTGTCTGTGAATTAAAAACGATTATCTCTCTCATTCATCTTAGCCAAGGTCTGACTCAATTCTACCATATAATTACGACAGCAGTTCGGTAAAGGGCTCGTTGTGGAGAGGTTACCTAGGTAAACCCTCACATCAAGGCCAGATGACCCTACGTAGGGGCACACTACAGAGGTTTCGCCAATCCCAGTTTGATTAATCTCATAAAACTCGTTACAAGTATTTAATCATAAAGTTCTTAAAGGACACCTTATTATAACTTATATTTCTTGGAAACTGACGCCAAATCTGGTTCACTGTATTTATAAGGTAAATTCTAATCTGTCATCGAAAGAAAGGTAAATATGTACCTAAGTAATGAAAACGAAGTGAGTCTCAATTGTGAGAGCGTTGTTGTATAATGAAATTATGTAAAGCTAATTAGCAAAGTTGCAAAAGATACCTTGAAGTTTAAAACTTTTGACGCCTATCGCGGCCTGTTTGCGCTAAGTTGAGAGAGAGAGAGAGAGAGAGAGAGAGAGAGAGAGAGAGAGAGAGAGAGAGAGAGAGAGAGAGAGAGAGAGAGAGAGAGGTAGGGGGCCTGCCTTGTGGGAATAATCTTGAGTAAAGTTTCCTAGTGAAAACTTCAGCGCCTAAATACCGTCAAGGTGTCTAAAAGTTGATGAAGCATGAGGGGTCAACGTCTTTTGTTACTCGAAGAAACTGTGTGCGTACATATTTTCATAATTAGTAATAATTTTTTTATTATTATTTTAGTCCACCCATATCCTTAATACTGGAACATAAGAGAAGGCCGTGACTGCACGTCTCAACCCACCATTCTGCCGATAAGAAAGCCTGGATTGCACTTGTGAAAAACTGAGGAAGTGTTTTGCCTTCCATGAACTAACCGGAAACAATACCGACATTAAGAACCTTGCCTCTCATCTGAGAGAGAGAGAGAGAGAGAGAGAGAGAGAGAGAGAGAGAGAGAGAGAGAGAGAGAGAGAGTTGCGGGATGATTAAAAGTAGTCTAAGTTTAATCTGTTAGTTACATCTGAAATACGTTCAATTTACTTCAGAAATTTGTGCAGCTACAAATAAAATCCTACGTGTAATTAATTTCCGAAACGTAATTAAAATTTCTACATCCCGAATTAGCATCTTAATGACATGACGAATTGGGATTTCCCATCACGAAATTCGTATTAACGTAGATGTATCTGAAATGAGACTCATTAACACTAATTATATGTGCACATCACACCAAGTCCATCATTTTGCGAGATCGCTAGCAACACCCGTGAACTACTAACTACTTTTACCAAAAATCGTGAGGATGAATATTATCTTTACGGGCTGTTCTATGAGCAAGAGCCCGTGCTGGCGTAAAGCTAGCTCAGTAAAAAAAAAAAAGATTATCGCATATATCTAACTGACAACATCCGCATTATGTTCTCAAATCATAGTAATTATTGGCCAATAAGCTTAAAATTATTATATATTTGCTATCAGGTGTAAGAATAATTGTACATAACTGACCTGTTGACAGTCATATGCGCTTGGTCATATCTGCACAAAAGAGCAAGGAACTCAAATTACATTTAATTATATTTTTCACAACATTGTACCAATGTAACATTCAGTCTTCCTGTGCACCTGTATTCTTAACAATTCCTAAGCTGATAGGTTAATCTTATGCATTATTTTACTTAATAAACAATTACCAACAAAAATTTCATTTATAAAATATAAAAAAAATGATAAGGGGAAAAGTACTTTTAACATGTAAGACAATTTTTTTAAGAAAAAAAATCCAACGGTTAAGGTATAACCGAGGAGATTTTATAAAAAATTAAATCAATAGATTGTGAACAATTTTCTACTTCAAGAATAAACGTTTGTTATCTAGACAAAATGGAATGCAACTCGTATCTTTCACACAAGAGGATTCAGATATAAAGAACGAAACTAAAAAAAAATTAAATAAATCTTTGTTAAATGAAAACATTCAGTTTCGGATAAAAAATAAAAAGCACTTCCAGTGATATTAACCATTCAAAATCGCTTCTTGTTACCTACACGTACTTAAAACCAGGTACCTGAGTGACCCACAATACTCTGTTATCACCTGTGATATTTTTTTGGGCGTTAATTGATGCACCTTGTCAAGAGTCAAGTAACCAAATTACATTCACTAAAAAATTGGGCTGCAATTTATACCCTTAACAAAAACAATATAGAAACGGCACAACAACATGCATATTGTAGCAAACAGTATCAGTGATCATTTCATACATCTGGCAACCAGGGGTTGTGTAACGCTTAATTTCATCCTTACAAGAGACATTTCGCTTCCAAAAATGTGGGTATTTATTGGCTGTCTCAATGGTAAATATTCAAGGGAAGGTTCTCATCTCGAGACGTTTCTAACCCATATATTTTCCATAGAAAGGCAAACAGTCGGTTGAGAGCACTTCGTTAAAAATACTCTTTTTGAGGAGAGGGGAAAAGGGGGAGGGTGGAAAGGGGAGGAGGGAGAAAAGGGGATGGGAGATGAAAATGGGAGGAGGGGAAAGGGGGAGGGGGAAAGGGGAGGGAGGGGTGAAAAGGGGATGGGGAAAAGGGAGGGGAGTGTGGAAAGGGGGAGGGGAGGGGGAAAAGGGGGACGGGAAGGGAGGGGAAAAATGGACGGGAGAGGGAAAAGGGGGAGGGGAGAGGAGGGAGAAAATGGAGGGGAGTGTGGAAAGGGAAGGGGAGTGGGAAAAGAGGGATGGGAGGTGAAAATGGGAGGGAGGGGAAAAGGAGGAGGGTGGAAAGGGGGAGGCGAGGGGAAAAGGGGGATGGGGGTGAAAATGAGAGGGGAGTGGGGAAAGGGGGGGGGGGGGGAAATGGGGAGGGAGGGGGAAAAGGGGATGGGAGGTGAAAATGGGAGGGGAGGGGGAAATGGGGAAGGGAGGGGAAAAGGGGAGGAAAGGGGGAAAATGGGGAGGGTGGAAAGGAGAGGGGAGGGGGAAAAGGGATGGGAGGTGTAAATGGGAGGGGGGGGGAAATGGGGAGGAGGGGAAAGGTGGGAGGAGGGGAAAAGGGGGAGGGGAGCGCTTTCCCTCGCTGTCAACACTTTATGGGGTAATTCGCCGGTTATAATTTTCTCAAGAGCCGAGCATAATTAACTACCTCCTCCAACATTAAGCGGAAAGCATTTAACCAGACATTACCTCAACCTATCACCTAGGCATTCTCTCTCTCTCTCTCTCTCTCTCTCTCTGAGCATCAGCCACCCGGATCAAACGAGCCAAGGTCGAGTAAATGAGAGTCGTCGAGGCTAAATGAGAAGGAAGTGAAATTAAACCGAACAGAAGCTAAATTGCTTCTGCTATATCGTCCCTTTAAAGTCCTAAGATTACAAATAGAAACCGCGTTTGATCTACAGTCTTCAGGGCTCTATCTAAAACTGAAATGGGAATTATTATTCTTCACGACTGATAACTCATAATAATTTATTAAGATGGTAATAATAATTATAGCTTGAGTTTTGCTATTCCAAATAACATGAGCTACTGGTTCAACTGCGCCCTCCAGCTCAAGTGCCACTAACAGCAGGCAGACAATGCTGTACTGAATATGAGGTGTTAACGAGTCATTTCTGCCGCCCTCAGAGCTTTTAATGGGCGTGTTGCTTCTGCGGCTTCAAGAGCCCCCGTCAGGGTGACGTCAACTGAAGACGTTCCATGTTGCTACCGAAGATGAAGGTGCTTTTGGGTGTCATAGTAAACATCCTTTGTTATGTTGCAGGAGGAGGAGGAAGGAGGAAAAGAGGTTGGAAGCAGGGAAGGAGGGGGAAGAACGTTGTGAGAGGGTGTGGAGAGTCAGGGTGCAAAAATGGGGCACCTGAGTTAAGAACTATAGCAACGTAAAGGACAGAGAATGCATCCACTCTCAACTTTTGGCTTCCCTACTATTAAGACAGTAGTAATGATGCAATTCGTTTGTTCTACAGTGAATGAAAAGCTCTTTAATTGGTGTTAAAAAATCTTGTAAGAACTCATTAAATTTAATAAGTTTCAGAAGGGTAAATCTAAGCAGGGTAATCATTCTTATTACAGTTCACACTCAGTGTAGAGGTATGTCGTATATATTCACTTATTTACCTCAAGATTTTGATCCTGCTTTCCAAACTGTGAGGTTTTTTCGGTGACAACCAGATACGAACAGGTATCAATATTTATCAGCCAATTGAAAAAAAAGCATTGGAGAAAAACACAGCGATGACACGCTCCAATCCGTCGCTAGGAAACAAGACAATAACTCTTTACTTCTTATTCCGAATTGGGATTTATTCAAAAACCTCTACCTACCCTAGTAAACTGTCGGTGGTTAAAGCTACCTTCGCCCTAGACCAGAAACCGTCTACCCCATTTCAAACCCCAGGACATTACTTATCGTAACCATTTGCATTCGTTTTGCTTCAGATCTACGTAACTGGCTTGGAATTAGCTTCGCTCCACTTTCCCAATCCATTATTAATTTGCTGCACGACCGACGACCCTCTCGAGTCTTGCTGAGCTATTAAAAGGGCTTCGCCAGTCCCTTCAATTAACCAATGATGCCATAGAGATTATCTGATGAATGGCTTCATCCCGGTGACGTGGGGATTTACCTCGTCGAGGCCATCACGTTTTTAAGTACGAAATGATGGCAAATACTTTTTTGAAGAGGCGCTCATTCTCTTCTCAGAAGCGGTTTATTTGAAATATTCCTAAGCCAAAGCCCAAGCGCTGGGACCTATGAGGTCATTCAGCGCTGAAAAGGAAACTGACTGTAAGAAGGTCGGAAAGGTTAAGCTGGGGAAAACCTCGCAGCTGCACTATAAACAATTGTTAGGAGAGGATGGACATTCAGATGGAAAAAAGAGAGTATGAACCGAAGTACAGTAAATGGAATGAAAGGGGTTGCAGCTAAGGGCCGAAGGGACGCTGCAAAGACCCTTAAGCAATTCCTACAGTGCACCACGTGAAGGAAATCTTGCATAAATTTAATAAAGTGATTCCTATTACACCTTGAAGTTTGGCTCTTGGAATCAGAGGGATCTTGTTACTGTCACCTCAGAATGGGTGTACAATATTATTATTATTATTATTATTAGAAATGGAGTGTGCACCCATCCCGTCAATAATAAAGATAATTTAAAGTAGATTCAGGCTGGCGATTCCTATTCATAGGGACGTTGCGTACCGTCCCAAAGCTTGGACTCAGGTACCTTTCATTCTTTGTACTAACAGGAGAGGGTGGTGTAAGAGACTGGACCCGTGCTGGATGACGGCAAGTCTAAAGTTTGGAGTTACCCGTAGAATATGACTTTCACACAAAAAAATCAATAGATATATGCATACTGCTTTTATATTAACTACAATGGTAGTAGTAACTGAGGTACATTTCAGAACTATTGCAGCTGATTGTTCTATTCTTAAAGTCTCATTTTATACTTAATACTCCCAGTATACTGATGAAATATGACCCCAACTCCTTCAGTTGTCTTTACTGGACATCGACAGTTTTTTGTTTCTATTTCTGATGGGGGGAGGGGGCAGGGGGTTGTGATATGGCCTGCTTTGACACAAGTGGCGCTTTAAAACTTTCGTTTCCAAGCACAGCCTTTTTACCGTCTACAATTTCAAAGCCCATTCTCCATAAAAAAATTTTTTTTAATTATTCAAGATCAAAATCTCGAGCTGAATACGTGAGCATTTACAACATGCCTTTACACTGAGTGTTGACTGTAATATTAATAATCACCTGAATTATGAAAGCGATCCGGAACATTTATACCCAGTGAACAAGGCTAAATGCCCGACACGAGCATTACAAATGTCGGGAGAAATGTCCCCTGCCTAAGCTTTAACGGCGCAGTAATAGGCGTGACAAACGTTACGGCCGTCAAATAAACAACGAACTTAAAATCATTAAGACGCTAAAATCCGGTTAAACATTGAAACGACGGCGACACTCAACATGCTCCATGCAAACACATATATACGTAACATTCAACTCGCTGCTACACACGAAAATGGAGCTCTCAGGTAATGGAGACATAGTAGGGAAAAGATTTTTATGCATATTAAGATTTTTTTTTTATGCGCATTAGGACATCTGGCATAGTGGTTATGATACTGAAATTCTTTCGATAAGTTTCGTATTTTGGAGAAGGAATCTAGAGCCTACTTAATAATACAAATCATGCTTCCAGGCCTATGTTTAATGAAAAAGTCTAATGGAAATATAAGTCCAATCGAATATGCTATTGATTTATAAAAAAAAACACACATTTACTTGTTAAGGACATTCAAAGTCAAAGTGATTACAGCAAACGAACACATCTGAATATATCTATTAATTAAATGGATGGTCCTGGTAATGCATTCCATGTGTATGTATAATCAGTTTTACAAACCCCCCCCACTGCAAAAAAACAAAATTATACGTAAAATGGCTAATTCTCAATATTCCCCAGTTTAACCGACTAAAACAATACTACTGACGGACTAAAAAGTCGATTGTGTCTCGCAGTAATTTACAAAGTTTCTCTCTCTCTCTAAGTGTTTGCGTTTTCAAAGAATAAACCTCATCGGCAATAAACTGTTGCGAAAAATTAGAAAGAAACATTTTCGAGGTATTACTTATTACCGATCAGATCCACTAATCGGGAGTGAGAGAGAGAGAGAGAGAGAGAGAGAGGGTGGGTAGGGCGAAAATTAGTGCTAATGTATGTTTAGAATACACGTGTAATACGAGTTAACTCTCCCCCAAAAAATGGGAAAAATTAAAATGTCGTTAAACTGTGTTAAACACAACTACATGATAAATAGACTGTCATCAAACATTAAATCACTATCACTGCCAACATATTATATGGACCCGAAATGAAATGAGACTCATTATGGATAATGAAAAACCTGGTTTATCGTGAATCAGTATGTTTTGCTCAATTCTAATCCATGAAGACCCATTTTAAAATTCAGCTTACTTTCCTTACCATTGTCAATTAACGTGAAATGATCAACCCCCTACTTGCAAGTAGGCAAAACTCTCTTAAAATCACTTTACAGTATAGAGAACATTTGTAAAATGACAATTTTGCAATAAAAATGTCATATTTTCCCCCAAAGAATAATTGTCAAACATCGACAAAAGGAATTGTCATACATCGATAAACAGATATAACTCGACCAAGAAAATGGAAAATGTAATGACGACCAAAATATCACTGAAATGACTTTTTAAAAATAAAATTTTCACAAAAATTAACCTCTAACAATGGACCATCTCATAACCCATTAAAGACTGCGATACCACTTTAATTCAACTATCATCGAGAATATACAATTTAGGCCGAGGGCCAAGTGCTGGGACCTATGAGATCATTCAGCGCTGAAAGGAAAATTGAGAGTAAGAGGTTTAAAAGGCGTAACAGGAGGAAAACCTCACAGTTGCTCTATTAAACATTGTTAGAAGGGGGTGGAAAGTAAGATGGAAGAAAGAATATGAATGGAGGCACAGCAAAAGGAATGAAAGGGGTTGCAGCTAGGGGCCGAAGAGACGCTGTAAAGAACCTTAAGTAATGCCTACAGTGCACCGCATGAGGTGCGCTGACGGCACTACCCCTTTGCAGGGTTCAATTGTCATCAATTTTCTCTTCGTAAATAAAAGTGTGACGAACAAACAGAAGCACAAACATATAAGTCATTTGGTTTGTCTCCACTACAGCCTTGCAGTGGGATTAATATATATATATATATATATATATATATATATATATATATATATATATATATATATATATATATATATATATATATATATGTGTATGTATATATGTATATATATATATATA
Source organism: Macrobrachium rosenbergii (assembly GCF_040412425.1). Lineage (NCBI taxonomy): Eukaryota > Metazoa > Arthropoda > Malacostraca > Decapoda > Palaemonidae > Macrobrachium > Macrobrachium rosenbergii. The sequence goes on along the minus strand of NC_089796.1, from coordinate 71,239,259 downwards.
TATATATATATGTCTGTGTGTATATATGTATTTATAAGACAATGTTGCATTTATTGCAAGCATATTTCCAGTAAAATGTTTAGGACGAGGTAATCACATTCAAGAACAAAGGGTTCCAAAATTCACCTACGTACATACTTTTGAAATGAATTTTGATTCGTAAGGACCAAAACTTCAGTTTAAAATTTGTACAAAGTCAAAAAACGCGTGTCTCTGATGCCTCAAGGTATGTAATAACAATTACTCGAATTACGGCGAATAGTGTTCAATTTTTCCTTGAAACTCGGACTCCTAAATTAATTAAATCCTTCCTACCATTTTATGCAGACGCTGAACGCGTCCATTACTACATTACAGGTAATTAGCTCCATTCAAAGTTTTATCCAAAGAGGGTCTGTTCCAAAGGCATAGGAATTCTCGGGTACTGAAGGCTTTAGAAACTTAAATTTACAGGAAAATTGCACTTTTCTGCCTGTAGCCAACTTAAACCTTTTACATTAATCGTGTTAAACCTTCAGAAACAGCAGGTGTAAGTGTTCTCGTTTATCGTTTCTTTTCGAAAGCACGAACTTTCATGCAAACACCGCAATATAAAGCATCAAAGGTCATAGACTTGTCACAAAGTTTCCGTATTTAATAAGCACATGCATCGGTATCAGTTAACACTTCAGTTCTCTAAAGAATAAAATACATAAAAATGAGGATTTCAAGTCCTGCTGTAGACATCTGAACTTAGGCAACAGTATTCTCGGGCTCTCCTTCTATTACAACATTCTTCGATTAAAGAATAAGTGGTAGCGATGGAAAGCCTATGGTAACCATATGAAGAATGTATGGGACTGCCCTTATTCTTGACACCACCTACGGAACACACACACAGACAGATATATATATATACATATAATGTGTGTATAATATGTGTATATATATATATATATATATATATATATATATATATATATATATATATATATATATATACATACATACACACACACACATTATTTTTGACATTCACAATGGACGCCGGGTTGGTCGAGAATATCCAACTAAATCTATCATTATCATCATAAAGATAAGAATGGATTAATAAACCTTAAGACATGGTTTCAAGATGGTTGACACACGTTTGTTAGAATTATATAAATGACTTTCATATTAGATGTCTGGCTAAATGGTAATTAGCATATTTCATTAACGCATTACAGGACAGGCCCAAGGGGACATGCAACCGAATGCGCTAACATGAAGCATACCAGGGGATGAAAATTAAAGACAAAGAAATAAACTACGATAAAAAGAAAAACTTGGCGTAACAGCTCTTGGAAATATCTGTATATAACTAAAAAAAAAAAAAAAAAAAAAAAGTGCCTTCATTAAAATATGAAACATTCGATTCAGCTGTCGACAATCGACCTAAGGCTTGACCTGTAAAAGGTCATATGCATTTCGTTCCTCAGTTTCTAATGTAATCACCTGTGGGTTACCAACCTTTCTTCGTCTGATGAAACTTTACGAGACGCTTTTCTCTTGTTAATTCAATTTCCTAAGTTTTACTCCTCAATCTTATCTCTCTGCCTTCCCTTAGTGTTAATATTTAGGGATAGAATGGAAAAGAATATAAAATTTAGGCCAGAGGCCAAGCGCTGGGACTTACGAGGTCATTCAGCTTTGAAAGGGAAATTGAGAGTAAAAAAGCCTTAAAGGTTTAACAGGAAGAAAACCTGGCAATTGCTCTGTGAAACCATTGTTAGGAGAGAGTGGAGAGTAAGGTGGAAGAAAGAGAATATGAACGGAGATACGGTAAAAGGAATGAAAATGGTTGCAGCCATGGGCCAAAGAGACGCTGCACAGTAATGCCTACAGTGCACTGCGTGAGGTGCACTGACGACGCTACCGTTTTGTTAAGCGGTAGTGCGGTCTGATGGGACGTCCCCAATGCCACCTGTCTATTCCATGCTTCTCACCGCTGAGAGGTAGTGCTAACGGTGCACCTCACGCTATGCACCGAAGGTGCGATAAAAGGTGTCTGAAACGTCCCTCTGGCCCCTAGCTGCACCCACTATTTAGCCTTTTACCTAACCTCCATTCCCGCTTCCTCCCCCTCCTCCCATCCTGCTGTCCAACCTCTCAAACTATGACTTCCCAGTGAAAGTGGGTATTTTCTCCCACTTTCACCTTTAGATCCTTGTACTTACTCATTTATTTTTTGGGGACATTTTATCTTGAACTCCAAACAACCCAAGCTCCCTCTTTTCAAAGTCTTAAGCGTCTGGCTTTATAGCCTAATCTTCATGACTTCATTCATTCAATCATTCCGTGCTTCCCCCCTTCCTTCGCCCCCCTCCCCCCAAAAAAAGACGATAAAGCCCACGACAAAGTGAATGAGAAGACATCTGCGAAAGTTAGGAGTCGTAGGCACAAGATGAGACCGTAATGAATTTAAATGTGACTGAAGCTCAAGTCCCTTGTACTGTTTTTAAATCGAGTCTTTCCACTGAAGAGAGAGAGAGAGAGAGAGAGAGAGAGAGAGAGAGAGAGAGAGAGAGAGAGAGAGAGAGAGAGAGAGCTTGCAAGCCCAATGTTTGTTCAGTAACTTCACTGGCCCTTCCTGGAGAAAAATAGAGCTAAAGTTCAGCAAAGCCCTTGAAATAATAATAATAATAATAATAATAATAATAATAATAATAATAATAATAATAATAATAACAACAAAAGCACTACGAATTCATCAATAACCTACAGCTGCTCGTGGGAAGATGACTGGTCGATTTTTATAATCTGGCGTCGCGACACTTCTAGCCAACGACGAGAAAAGAGGAGGTTAGGTAGAGGATTAACGGGAGGAAGTGGAGGATGAGGGGGGGGGGAAAAGAGGTATTAAAGGTGGGGATGGTGAAAATGTAGGATGAAGAGAAGGATGATGTTTGGCCCAAAGTTTAGGAATGCAAGGAGCAGGAATGACAGTTTTCAACACCGAAGGACTTTCGTTACAAATCTTTATTGCAATAATCTCAACGTTCTTTTGAATCCCTGTTGGTTATTAGTCCACTAGTTTTAATTACGTCTAACAACGCAATTTACGGTAGGTGGCTGTAAACGCACGTTAGGAGACGGGGAAAACTCGAATTGTAGATATGCAATTTATTATCACGGCAGGAAAGCTTTACTAATTTGTAAATTAAACTGCGTGATCATTAACCCATTCCATATGCTTGCGTGTTTAGTGTAACAAATTACTTTTGCATTTGTAAAAATCAAATTACATTAATGGCCATTTTTTTTCTCTCTCTCTAATACGATAGTCTGTTCATTTCATTTCATTTCTGCTTTTGCAATATATATTTTTTTTTTGCCTGAATCAATTATGTTTTAACTTCTTAAATAAACCTTTAATACCACGATCTCTCTCTTTCTCTCTCTATCTCGAAGAGAGAACGATCGTCGTATCAGAGAGTTATTTACGAATGCCACAATAGTTCAGACAGAAGGACGTACCCAGATCGCTCACTCCTCCCTCGGGAATCGAACCCAGACTTCGTTTAGGCGAAGAGCGTGCTCTCACGACACCCCCAAGGACACGAGGAGAGAGAGAGAGAGAGAGAGAGAGAGAGAGAGAGAGAGAGAGAGAGAGAGAGAGAGAGAATGCGACATGGTACCAATTTATCTAAAAATTTGGGTCACAGAAATCACCTTTAGGCAGAACCAATTGTATCCACAACTTAAAACCGCTCTCACTGTTACCGATATATTGAAGACGAACTGATAAAAGTCAATGCAGGCATGAAATTGACTGCAAAAGAATAATGCTAAACAGTTCACATATATAAATTCTAAACCTCGACACCATACAAAGCTTAACAGCTAATGATTATTTACAAGTAACAATTATTAGCTATAAATTAACCTCTTCCTTCGAGCCTACATCTCCATTTTTCCCAACCCTCCTCCCCCTTGTTCTTCATCTTTCTTTTCGACGAGAAGGTGATGTTGCCCTTCCCATCGGCCTTTGCAGTCTAAAACCTGAAATCTCAGTGTACCAAACATTCACGTATTGCCATGTACGTACTTGAGGAATCCGCCCAGCATCTCAGCATTTCGTCTTTTATAATCTTTTAGTAAACACAAATACTGCTCAATATTAGCGTAAAAGAAAGAATAATTATGGGGAAAATTGAAAGAACTCAAAATAAAATTAACTCAAATGACATATATAGCCATCCTATTTAACAGGACTTGTTTAAGACAGGGCCTACTTCCTTCTAATAATAATAATAATAATAATAATAATAATAATAATAATAATAATAATAATAATAATAATAATAATAATGCCGTCATTATCAGCTTCCTTTGCAACTCGAGACTCCCACTGGTCTCCTCCATCTTAGAACTTTTAATGTACTTTTGAGGAGGTGGGGGGAGGGGGAGCCCTCGTCGAGTGATGTTACATGAGCGTTAATTATTGACAATAGAGGTGAAGTTGCTCTCAGGGGTTTTGGAGGAAGAGGAGGAGGTTGAGGAGGAAGGGAATGAGGAAGAGTAGGAAGGGAATGAGGAAGAGTAGGAAGGGAAGATGAAAGTGAGGAGGAGGAGGGAAGAGGAAGTGGGAATAAGAAAGGAGGAGGAGGAGGAGGAGGAAGTGGGAGTAGGGAGGGGGGAAGGAGGAAGTGGGATAGGAAGGGGTGAGGAGGAGGAGGAGGAGGAGGGAAGAGGAAGTGGGAATAGGGAGAGGGCAAAGGAGGAGGAAGAGAGGATGGAGTTGGGGGAAATGGGAAAAGAAAGAGAGAAGTAAGCAGAAAGAAGGAAGAGAGGAAGAGGAAGAGAAGGAAGATGAGGAAGAGCAACAGCAGTAGGTGGTGGAAGATGAGGAGTGGTTCGTCTCTGAGGAGGAGGAGGAGGAGGAGGAGGAGGAGGAGGAGGAGGAGAGTGCGAAGAAGGAGGGGGAAGAGGAAGATGAGGAGGAAGGAAGAGGAAGTGGGAGCAGGAAGAGGGGGAGGAGGAAGGAAGAGGAAGTGGGAATAGGAAGAGGGGAGGAGGAGGAGGGAAGAGGAAGTGAGAAGAAGGAGGAGGAAGAGGAAGATGGGGAGGAAGGAAGAGGAAGTGGCATTAGGGAGTAGAAGGAGGAGGAGGAAGAGGAGAGGAAACAGTAAGTAAGTTTGACACCGTGTTAAGTTCGTAATTTAAACTTTGTAATTTAAAGATTCAAAAAATTAAAATTTCAAACATTTAAGCACATGCAGCAATAAGTTCAACTGATTTTAGTCTCCGTGAATTCTCTACATACATTATTGGCCTATTCTTTAAATTTTCTTTTTATCTAACAATGGTCTTTTGATTTCAATACTACTTTTTTTTTTATCTCAGTTGCCGAAACATTATTTTTCACGATTTTCTTTTTAAAAAAAGTTGTAGAAGATTTATTGATCAAAAGGATCCATCTAATAATTCCTTAAAAGAACCTTTAATGTAAAGATTTTTCAGAGAGAGAGAGAGAGAGAGAGAGAGAGAGAGAGAGAGAGAGAGAGAGAGAGAGAGAGAGAAAATGGCATCACTTCCATCGCAACGGCGAGATTACAGCAACTTCTGAATTATGCTAAGATCGACAAAGCACATCACGCTTTAGGAAGAACGTACCCATGAAGTTCCTTCCTCCCACGGGAATCGAACGCAGGCCTTTGTGAGGCGAGTATGCTGTCACTACACCGAGAAGGCCCAGAGAGAGAGAGAGAGAGAGAGAGAGAGAGAGAGAGAGAGAGAGAGAGAGAGAGAGAGAGATATCTTCTTTTTGTTTCCTTTAAACTTAGCTAGATAAAAGTTGCCTATCCCTCTCCGCCAGTTATGTCATATTACATTAATTCTTCCCCCGAAAATTCATCATTATTCATGCATGTGCAACAGCTCGTTTGTTTTAATATCCTCGTTTATAACGAGCTAAACTTCCAGTATTTCACAACCACCAAAATATTTTCCCCCGTTTCCCATTAAAACCAAGCATTTACATTATACAGAGCACATACGCATACCTTCAATGCACCTATATGTCGTGCAATAATTAATAAATGAAACCTGACCGGGAAGCAATCGCCTTTTAAAAACACTAGATGGGAATCGGATGGCCTTTTCCTATTCTCGCACAATTCTGCAATCGTAATGGAAATGAGGAGTGAAAGAATTGGAGATGGGACTGATCTATCTTTTTCATAGCGAGCATATGTGCGTTACATAAGAGAGAGAGAGAGAGAGAGAGAGAGAGAGAGAGAGAGAGAGAGAGAGAGAGAGAGAGAGAGAGAAAATTTGAAAATCTGCCTCGTGAGGGTAGGAATCTAAAGAGTTTTCAACCCGATGGAGATGAGAATTACCCTAAATCAGCCAACCCTTCCTCACCCCCCCCCTTTCCTCTTTTTTTTTTTAATTACAGTGAGGGTAAAGACCATTTCTCTCTCCATATTGCGTGGCATCCCTTACAATTAACTGGCCACCACATACGTAATTCAAACACAACAGGATTAAGAGAAGATACCCAGCCGGTTCTTTCTTTGTTCAGCAACTGAACCCAGACCTGACATTTGTACGAGAGAGAGAGAGAGAGAGAGAGAGAGAGAGAGAGAGAGAGAGAGAGAGAGAGAGAGAGAGAGAGAGAGGGGGAAGGAATGTCCTCAGTTCATTCAACAATTTCAGTAATAAAAATCGCCATTATGTAAAAACCAATTTTATCAAATGTATAAACTTCTCGCAAAGTTATCAATATGGACAAATTGCAAGCGATCTGGTGCTAGCAATGGAGGCGTGGAATGGATTACGAAACGATCATTTTTCCAATTAGACCTCATCACTTCAAAATATTGGCTCTGAAAATAGAAGTCAATATCACGAAGTTAATTTTATCGCTTCTTCCGGGTTTAGATTCACACCTTTTCTCTTTTCTACCTATAAGCCTTGATTACGTACGGGTATGAAGGTTGCCCAATTCTAATGTCGCTACAATACATGTCCGAATTTCTCAGATCGACAGATATATCTTTGTGAGTATTTATGTAGGCATTCCTGTGTATGTATGCACGTATGTATGAAAGCAGGACCACTCTAGTAGTCTTGAACTCAAAGGGCGTGCCTTAAGAAATTCACAAAACGCAAAATATCTAGTCATCGTCTCTCACTTTATACGTAGTTTTAATACACATATATACACATACACACATATGCATACACACATATATATGCATATTATATATATATATATATATATATATATATATACATACATATATATATATATATATATATATATATATATATATATATATATATATATATATATATATATATATATGAATACAATCGACTGAAATCTAAGCCATGACATCTACTACCATAACCCTAGAGAACCTCTTGACAAAAGGAATTATCATATTTCTTTCTTTCCCCTCTTTCCCAAGCATTCTCGTTTTATCTCCGGTACCTGCAAACGTCTTTAAACGTCGAGTATTTTCGCAGGTTTTTTTTGTATATCTTTCTCTTTTCACGTCGTCAAACACGGAATGAAGTCACATTTGCATTCGGAAAAATGTAGGACGAGTACCAGATTGCATTTTAGTTCGCTCTTGCAATTCTGCAATGACAATGGGAATGGGGAGGTAAAAATGGGGATGGATTTTTCATACCATATAAGTATCACATACAGAGAGAGAGAGAGAGAGAGAGAGAGAGAGAGAGAGAGAGAGAGAGAGAGAAAACCTGATGGGTGGTTTTACCATGATGGGTTGAGAGTTACCTCGTCGAGGCACTCCAATTTTTTTATATAATGACATGTTTTGACATAGTGGTGAGCGCTCACATCTATCATTTTTGTTTTTTTGTTTTCTCGCTCTGGTTCTTCTTTCTCCGGCGGCAGACCACAACAGTCGACTAACGGATAGGTACATAATTCACCGCTAGGATCATGAGAGAAATAAGTGACATTAAAAGAAACGCGCCAATACCGAGAAAAACAAAATTTTTATGAATAATTACATCCCGCTGTTATGGACGTCACCCTTTCATTTGCGGTGTCATATGAATAGACATTTTGCTTTCTGTTACACTCTCCACCCGGGTCTGCATTCTTCAACAGTGTACCGACCACCAGGTACACCTCCACCTCATTAACTACCAATGTTAACGGAAACAGGACCGTTTTCCCGAGACGTTGCTCAAACGGTTTCTTTCTCCCCCGGGATTCAAACCCAGATTTACCTAAAGAGACACTTACACATACCGAGAGAAAGAGTGGGTGAGAGAGCGGGGAAGGGGACGGGGGCTGTTGCAGCTGCACATTCACCTTTATTTATTCTTGGGGAAATTTAATCAAAGTGATAATCAAATAACTTATCTGTTGGCGAACTAGTTAAGCCAGTAGTTCAGTAAGTCCTATTGCTCATAAATTTCTCAACTGCTTAAAAAAAAAAAGTCTAGATTCGCTTCCAACAAACAGGAAAAAATATAAATAAAACGGCTAGAGTAGCAGATATATGAAGAGCATTTGTAAATATAAATAAATGAATAAATAAAATGGAGGACGGGAAGGGAACTTCACTATCTATCACCAAGCCTCTTGAGAAATCTCAGGACTAAAAGGGAATAGTCGGTGGAAGTAAAAAACACTAGAAATATTTCCCTCCACAGCCATTAAATGCATGACGGCCCCTCTTGTGCTAGAAAGCCATTCTTCTTCCTGAATCCATCCGATTCAACGAACCTCCGATGGGTCATCCATCAAGCAAGGCAGTGTAAATACATGCGGCCTAATCCATTGGAAAAAGGGAGTGGAATGGAATATAGAATTTTGGCCAAAGGCCACGCGCTGGGACCTGTGAGGTCCTTCAGTGCTGAAAAGGGAACAGAGAATAGGAAAGTTTAAAAGGTGTAACAGGAGGAAAACCTCAGCGTTGCACTATTAAACAATTCTTAGGAGAAGGTAGAAAGTAAGATGGACGAAAGGGAAGATGAACGCAGGTACAGTAAAGCGCATAACTACTATAACTATTTCTTATTAAATAAAAATTATTACAGCTTACTGGGACAGTATTTTCGAGGAAAATACGTCTAAACAGTGTTTCACATTTTTCTTCTTTCTGTTAAAATACGGTGACTTCCTAAGATTATATAGATGTAATGCTTACAAAAATGCCTTTGCTTATGGAACTGTATCGATAGTCAATTGCTTACAAAATTTTGAAAACTCGCCTAACTTTGTAAAAAAAAACTGACAAATACGTGACCCCATGACAAGATAATGAACGTTATTTATGCATGTTACGACAGGACTTGTAAAAAGTTAATTTTTCATCACTACCTTTTCAAATCCAGTATGTAGAACTGACTACCAGTCCTACTCTGACAAAATTTCACCAATTCTGATTGTTAAATAGCCCTTGATATCACAATATATACAATTACAATAAGAGCCATTTCTAAAAATCAAACATTGAAATGATTAGGTGATAAAATACCACGCATCTTACAAACCATATAACGAGTCGAAAGGCAGAGAGAGAGAGAGAGAGAGAGAGAGAGAGAGAGAGAGAGAGAGAGAGAGAGAGAGAGAGAGAGAGAGATATAAAACTGCTCTTAAGTAAATAAAAAAAAAAATCACTATATGAAGTTCTACACGGACAGTACTGTCTCGTCACATTTCTTGATGCCAGATTCAGATTCAAAGTGAAACAAAGACTTTGGAATGTACAAAAAAAAAATAAATAAATAAATAATAAAAATAAAAAAAGGACTAATGACTCTTCAGCAGTCTCAGATATTGCCCACTGACACAGAACCAGATACAAACGAGATGCAGTAAACGCAAAACTTGAATAAAAGCTCAAACAACACCACTGAACATTCGAACTTATTCCACACGACGAAGCCTCCGTCAATTATCGCAGGGCCAGATCCGTTTCATTTATCTCTGTCGCAACTACGAATCGGTATATTTGTCACAGATGACTACATTCGAGGCTGGGCCCTTTTGGAATTCATTTCATGACAGAGGAAACTAGACCGCCATTTCGAGCTGTCATTTGATAAAAACATTACCTCGTCGCGGGAAAAAGCAGCAGTTTCTGTAAAAAAAAAAAAAAAAAAAAAAAAAAAGGCGAAGTTTCTTCGGCGCAATGGAGTTTTGTGTGCAGCGTATAATCAAGGCCACCAAAAATAGCTCTATCTTTCGGTGGTCTCGATATAATGCTGTATGAGCCGCGGCCCATGAAACTAACCACAGCCCGGTGCTGGCCTGTCTTATATAGTTGCCAGAGGCACGATTATACTAACTTTACCCTTAATAGAATAAAAAAAACTACTGTGGCTAGAGGGCTGCAATTTGGTATGTTTGATGATTGGAAAGTGGATGATCAACATACCAATTTGCAGCCCTCTAGCCTCAGTAGTTTTTAAGATCTGGGGGCGGACAGAAAAAGTGCGGACGGACATACAAAGCCGGCACAATAGTTTTTTTAGTTATTTTTACACAAAACCAAAAATCAAATCCTATACCTGATTGCCAATCTTTCTGTAATAACTGATAACTCATTTACTTCGCCAGTACGTAACTAAAACCTTTTTGACATGATAGCCAATATCCTTTCCTTAAAAAGTTGCTGAATAATAATTATAATTTTCTTATCTTAGACCTCACTACCAATCTTTCTGGGATAATTAATAACACATTTATGTCAACAGTAATTAAAATCTTTATAACAATACAAGCAATAACCTTTCTCTCAACAGTTGAGTAATTTTCCATTTATTTTCTCTCGTTACTTCATCAGCATTGTTGCCCAAACAGGAACAACCTTCATGATCGTAACCCCTAATGAAATGGTTCCTAAATAACCTTCGAATGGATTCCGAATCTAATAAAAGCATCTAAATCACGAATAAGTGACGCAATAATCGTTATTGCTACCAAGCTTGGCGGCAGTCGCAAAGTAATAGAGATAAGAATCCGTAGAACCCAATACACATCGAATTATCATAAAAGAGCAGTACAGTATCCGTAGGTACAGTACGAAATACCAAATGAAAACGAAGGGACCCATTATCCACCGATACGCTGATGTGATTAACGATTAAACTGATATATTCATTCATTTATCGCCTTTTCCTATAACTTGTCTCCCGCTGCGGGTTGATTTCCCTCTGAAGCCGTCTTGGGTTTATACTTTGTTGACTGTCCATAAGCGGTTTCAGCTGGAGGTTTCAAGAAAGAAATAAAGAAAGAAAAAAAGAAAGTAAACAGGGCTCTCGGGTCTCACTGTAACCCTCTGCTCCTTCGACAAACTACTTCAAGGTCTGTTCCAGTTTTCGAAGCAAATGTCTGCTGGAATGACGTTGCATGACCCAAGGCCATATTTCATGGAGTTTTGTTGGTTTACAGTATAACTTGGAGTGGAAATAAAGACGTACGAATGAGCGACGAAAGTTAAAATGGCGATTGATTGGTTTCTGTATACGAGCATCGCAACCATTAAACATTGCAGAGGCGTAATTAAACAGTACTTTTGTCAAATTAAATTGGCCGATAAAATATTCGCTAGGGACTAATATAACTGGCATATTCGACTGTTTAATACACGCACAGGCTTATTTACAGACGTTTATTTGCATGAAATTAATATCTTTGCCGCTGTCAATATTGCAGATAAATAACTATTGATGATCAACATAAACATGTTGGAGAAATTCACACTGAATTACCGATAATTTATTTTTATTTCTGTTTAAAGGAAAAATAAAAATATAACTTCTTTCTTATTTTATCGTAACTTTACGTCCGCTTCATAAACCGCCAATGTAAAAACTCGTCTTTGCAGAAGAAATTCAATTACGCGTCGAAATACCATTATTGCTCAATCCCTTCACGTCAAAGTGAACAATGCCATTTACGAATTATACATTTCCGCATTCCGCAGCAGTTTATTATAAGAGAGCGTGCTCTCTCTTTCTCTCTCTCTCTCTCTCTCTCTCTCTCTCTCTCATATGAGAGCGATGTCGTTAGACTTTCTTGGTCCTAATTTACGGTATGAATATATATATATATATATATATATATATATATATATATATATATATATATATATATATATATATATATATATATATATATATATATATACATACCTCCTCAAAGATTTAGTCCGTAGTCATTCGGGGACTGCACGAGACAAACTATTTCTGTCACCGCAGACGAAAGCGACAATATACCTTACAGGAACTCCTACGCTAAATTATGGCTCATGCTCCACGCAGAAACTTCGAAGTTTCAACTGAGAGAGAGAGAGAGAGAGAGAGAGAGAGAGAGAGAGAGAGAGAGAGAGAGATTCATTTACCACCGGCGAAAACAAAACCTACCTGTCCTATTGCCAGTACATAAACACAAGCACCAGGGTCAATCTCATTCACCTAATCTGTCTAAAAAAAAAAAAAAAAAAAAAAAAAGCGTCTGGTTTCTACCTTTATAACGGCTCCCTTGCCGAGAGCATCAAAGAAGAGGACCAAGATTTAAACCACCGTAAGCATTTATATCAAATTCGATGCACACAGTGCAGTCTGGGGACACAAAGCTTTATTAACGTTGAGCTGATAACAGGATTAGTGTTGTCTTTCCCAGACTGCTATGAGCTTCCCTTATAAAATTCATGCCAAACGAGAAACAAAGGAGAGAGAGAGAGAGAGAGAGAGAGAGAGAGAGAGAGAGAGAGAGAGAGAGAGAGAGAGAGAGAGAGAGAATCGTGAAATTTAGGCTATAAAGCCAACCACTATGGCACTTTCGGCCATTCAACGTTTAAGATTAGCTAAAGTGGTTGGATGGCAAGATAAAGTGATCCAGAAAATAAATGAGGCGAAATACGAGGATCTAAAGGTGAAACTGGGAGAAACTGCCAAAACTGCACTTGAAGGTAATAGTTAGAGAGGTTGGATAGCAAGGCTGGAAAAAGAAAAGAGGAAACTGAGGTAAAGTAAAAGGCTAAAATGTTGGTGCAGCTGCGGGCCGAAGAGATGCTGCAAATTCTTTAGTGATGCCCACAGTGCTCCACGCCAAGTGCACTAACAATGAGAGAGAGAGAGAGAGAGAGAGAGAGAGAGAGAGAGAGAGAGAGAGATCAATAAGCACGGAAGTAACAATTAAATATGTATATATATATATATATATATATATATATATATATATATATATATATATATATATATATATATATATGTGTGTGTGTGTGTGTGTGTGTGTGTGTATATATGTATGTATATATACATGTAATTGTTATTCCCTTGCTTATTGATTAATCGTTCTCTCTCTTCTCTCTCTCTCTCTCTCTCTCTCTCTCTCTCTCTCTCTCTCTCTCTCTCTCTCTCTCTTTTACTGTGTGTGTGTGTGTTTTTGCAAAAGTTATGTATGAAGTCCCAATTATGATAAAATCATAATTTCTAAACCACTAATTAAGGCAAGAGGAATGAAAGCATGGGAATACCTTACCTTTCGTGAACTTTGTTCCCGCTCTTAAACAAAACTGAAAACTCAAGCATTAACCGAGAATTCCTGTTAAAACTGCATCCGGCAATTAATAAGACAGCTATTGTCAAGTCATCAAAAAGACTCTTTTTAATATGTTGTCAAGGTTGTTTCACATGGAGTCGCTGCAACTGCATCACATGGCTTCTGTACTGAACACAAAAATACAGTAATGAGAGAGAGAGAGAGAGAGAGAGAGAGAGAGAGAGAGAGAGAGAGAGAGAGAGAGAGAGAGAGAGAGAGAGAGAATCCTCTCGTCGAGGCCTTCTCGTTTTTAAAAGTAATATTTACTGTATATGGTGACAGGACACTGATCAGTTGTCTACTTTTTCACTAATATCTTCTTTTCTTCACACCCGGCTACAACCCACCGGCGTTAGCTGACCATCGTTTGCATAATTCAATGATTGGGCTGATTGATTGATTGATTATAGCTACTAAAATTAGCGTCGCAACACCTAGTTTAGAGTCAACAGAAGGGCGTTGTGGTCCCTTATAATTGCTGGATATTGAGGGGAGGGTAAAACTCAAAAATGAGTGATTTGCACTCATAACATTAGTTAGACATGCATACGACACAACATAACCAGTCGGAAAAATACGTGGTTCATGAACTTGGTCAAGAATTAAAGGTACCACAGAATTATCGTGATTTGTGATCGAGGTAGATTTTCAATTTAAACCAAGTAAGCTTTCCGGAGCTAAGATTGACACTAACCCTATCTTTTAATGTGCGCTTTGAACGTTTCTGACGTTCGTTACTTCAGCAAGTGAGCAGTTTTTGAGATACCGAACTCCTCCTCTCCACTTTATATCCTATGATCATGAAGGACCACAATGGGAAAGCAGGGTTTTTGAAATGGGGGGGGGGGTACAAAAAAAGTGAAATGCAAGGATGTAGTTCACCTAACCTAATTCATCTGGCTGGGGAGTTTAGCCTGCCCTGGACTACCCCCGCACACCCGACTTACCATACCCTAGGCAGTGTAAATAAAATTATTTAACAGGTAAGGTTGAGGGGGTCTTAAACTCCAGAAGGAAAATAACAAAAAGGCGTTCAAATATACTAGACATCTTCGCCCAAAATACACTGGGGTAAAAAAAAAATCAGAGGCCGAAATCGCGCGACCTTCGAAAGAGGGAACTTGGAAAAAGTACAACTTGGGTAACAACATTTGTTGGTAAATATCTCGGCAATAACAACTTTGGGATAAATTTTGTATATGTGTTGTAGTTAGTACACAGAAGACAAAGGCAAAGCAAAAAAATCTCAAATGTCGAGGACTGGTATCAAAGAATTCTTAAGCCTTGAGCAAACGGCGTATTCTATTATAATGAAAGCATTTAAAGTCATGTTTACCTCCGTTCTGAATTTCCATACATATGACAATCATCTTTGCAGGCTTCTACTAGCTCACACAAAACTGTTTCGTTGCCCCCTGCCAAGCCTCCCAGAAATACTTTGCAGAAATGATTTCACAAGACAAATGCGGCGCTTAATACAGATACTCGACACCTATTCATCTCCAGTTCCTTAATACATACGAATACGTATTCCTGTTTCTCTTGGCAACGTTTTAACGTACCTATAAAACGAACAAGGTACCATACCTTCCTTCAACACCGACTGTCTACGTTGTATGTAAAAATCTTAATCAAACAATGTTTACATTATATTATACCAATTACACAGAAATCAAATTCAAATAGGCACCAAGTTAATGTCATAAGATACCTTTTCCAACCAACAACCCCAATTCCATCTCTCTCTCTCTCTCTCTCTCTCTCTCTCTCTCTCTCACTTGGAAAGTTGCCAATAACGATTTATGCTAATGGAATCAACCAAGGTTCCCCTTCATAAATCATAACCTGTCAGTCAGTCAATAACCAATTTCATCTCCGCGATTTTAATGGACGCTAAGGTAAGTGACAGGTGAATTCGATAAATGAAATCGTGACCAAAAAGGTGAGTTTGACAAATACTCATCTTCCATGGAAAACTAGCCTTTTTTTTTTATTCGTTTACCATGATTTTATGGAACGGTCTTAAGGTACGAACATACTGCATTTCTTAGGCAGTTTGATCGATAATTTTTACTTTTCTATCGAATTTTTTTTTTTTTTTTTTGAGAATTCAGTTATCGATGCAAGCTTTATGAATATAGTCTACCTTACACAACGGAAAATTATCAACTCATAAAAATAAAAATTTTCAAAATAAAAAGTTTCCCCATGTTTCTGAAAAAAATATAAGCTAAAAAGAAATATGTTTGTGCAGAATTAAAGTCCCCTGAATAACATATACATTTCATGGATAACTTATACCCCTGAGGAATTCCTTATTACAGTCATAAAGCTGCACAATTTTTTGATTACAGATAATCCTCTTTCATTACTATTATACGTAAAATATAATAAATCCCATGTTTAATTTATGAACACTCATTTAATACTGCTACATAACTTTATTACTGTTATGTAACATATAACACATCCAGTGTTTTAAATTCATAAACTCCAATCTAATATTGCTGCTTAACTGGCCCAAGTGAAAGACCCTTATACTTTCGTTGAAGTCACGAAGACGTTGATTTGTTGCTGCAGATTATATCTGCAACATACACATTGCATGGCAATTTCCTTTATGATTAAAAATGTGACATGTCAATTATTTTTAATGTCCAATGTACATTATTCATTGTAGGTTTTTTCTACTTTAGGTTACAGAAATTGAAACATTAAATGCCTGATTTTTTTTTTTTTTTTTTTTTTTGCTAAACTCTAACACAAACGTTATTGGTTGCAGGTGATTCTTTACGAAATCTGAAGACATTTCGTGTCTTCCTAACATCAGTTACGAAACACGTACGTACATGAGATTTTTGCAAAGATAATTTTTTTCCCTGCACGAAAATCAAAAAATCAAAATAAAACTATAAAAACGAAACGCACAAACCCGCATACACCCGACAACACCGGATGACACAGGCATGAGAATGTTACAGACGGCAATGCAAAGTCGACACATCGCCCGTTAAATCTGACCCCTTGCCGGAGTCTGGGGCAGGAGGCCAATTTTTATGGCAGATCGTCCCAGTGCAATATATGGTTGCTGGATCGCAGCAGTGGCCCGCAAAGTGTTATGGGTGATGCAGTCTGCCTTCGTTATTTCCTTCGTAAATTAAACTAGAACGACGATCTACATTTAACACAATAGTAAAGGCTATAAGGGTTAAAGACATTTATAGTTTTACGCACTTCATCGTCCCTTGAAGTTAAATGACTGGTCTTTCGCCATTTGCGCAAAGCCATTGCGACTGTGCATCTGCGTCATACAAGTGTCAAACTACTCATTTTCTCAACTGGTATACTTACTTGAACAAATACGTTTAAGAAACATTACACAATAAAAAATCTACGTGTTTTCAATTCAATACTTTTATACCATAACATTATTTATTGTTAGTATAACTTATACTTAACCAAACTACCAAAATCAGAAACAATACCAATCATAATTATAAAACTGTTATTTGCTATTGCAGAATCACAAAAACTCAAATTCTACGCGATAACTCAACAAACGGGGAATACAAAAGGTGTTAGCAACTAAAATAATAAAAATACAGTAATTATTTCTTAACAAAACTACAATAATCCTAGAACTTAAAAGGTAAATATAACAAAACTACAATAATCCTAGAACTTAAAAGGTAAATAAGGATGAAAACAAACAAAATGATAATACGTGGGTGTCTTATATTTACAAATTATACAAAATATATTACACTACTGGCGAAAATTACAATAAGACGTGTATGTGTCAAAAATATATTTCAAGCTATACACTATATACAAAAAAAATATTACAATGGTCTAAGCAGTGTGCAATAAGGTACAATCGACACAAAGAGTGACGTGTAACTACGTGCGTGGATCGCAACTTAATGAATACAAAATGAGGGAGAATAACTAAAAACAAATAAAAAATAATAAAAAACGGGGAAGTGCAAATAGGTAATGATCAGGTGGATAACAACTAACAAAAGCTAATAAGTACGGAGAACTCTATCATGTTAGCTTATACTGTACTGGTCAAATTCTGGTACATATCTTGCGCTCCATAAAATGACCTCTTAAAATTCTATCTGTTCTGCTTACGATCTGGTAAACTGTTTGGAAATCATAAAGGAACTGATGCAATACTGTCGATATATTGTATACTGGCTCATATATGGGTGTCCGCGTGGCTTCACCGTATAAAAATATAATATTATTCCTAAATATATACTCTTCAGTCATAAAAAAAAACTTTTGCAATACGAAAAATCTATGATAGACAAGGAAGTGGAAGGGACCACCTGACGCGGTTCGTGGAAGCTGACTACATAAGACACCAACCGGGGTCATACTCTCTTCGAGCCAGACACATTCCTTTGGAAAAATGACTCGGGAAAATGTCTGGTTTAAAAATTCACTCGAGAACGTCGAGATCATTATTGATCGCAGTGACATTGCTTGTTCTTATAGCTCCAGTCTGACAACGTAACGATTACTTACATTGTATCTCTAAGAGGAAAATATAAGAAGGAATAATCTGGTCATTCAAATAACTGGATTTCGAGATGACTGCATCATTATCACTGCGGCGTTAACCGTTTGCCGTCAATGAACGTCAAGAAATTTCTGAAATACACAGGGTGTAGGTTATTGCACGTAGAAGGTCCTAATCGACAAAAAATGGTTGAAGTCATACACAGGGAGTTAAGTTAAAGCGGCACATTCTCGTCATTTTTTTTTAAATCATAAGTCCCGGATTCGCGTGAAACAGGAAGCCATCGAGCTTTCCGAGATCTATCGAGATAAAAAGGGCACCTGCTACTCTCGTGCCCTTAGACATTGAGGCCCCAGCCTACCTCCGAGTTGAAGGTAATATGGCTCAGTCGTTTCCTGGGGTGAGATTCGCTGGACGCCGTAGACTCGCTGATGGAAGCTCGGTTAGCGTAGCCGTTGGCCAGACCGCGAGGGACCTTAGTCATGCCCCTGCGGTACACCTCCATGATGAGGGTTTCACCACACTCTCTGGGAAAAGAGGAGAAACAATGACATATTTTTCGCTTTAAAAATTATATTTTGCATGTGACTGAAAACTATTGTAAACTTCTTTAAATGATAAAAAATAGTATACAAAATCAAGTAAAATAATTTCCAGAACAGACCAGATTATTTGGAGAACTGCATACAAAAACAAGTAAAATCATTTCTACAACACACCTGATTATTTGAAGAACTGCATTTTCGTCGTACTTGACGACGTTGTGTTCACCAATGAAGATGATGTAGTCTCCGGCCCTGAGCCCGGCTCGGTCGGCTGCAAGATCTGGCTCCACCCTCTCCACTCGGGGGGGTTTGGTCCATTTCACGCTGAAGCCGTACCCTGAGGGCGGGGAGAGAGATTCATGAATATGACTGATGTAAACCTTAGAGTGCGGATATGTATGTATGTATGTATGTATGTATGTATAGATAATGTGTATATATATATATATATATATGTATATATACATATATATATATATATATATATATATATATATATATATATTAAATTAAATAAAAATAACACTTTAAAGGCAACAAAAATAATAAGGACAAAACGCCAAGCATTTTAAACTAATAACACTAACCTAATCCAATGTGAACAGCAGATCAGAATTCTCTGACAATAAAAATGAAAAAGTAGTAAAATCAGTCACCAAAACAAAACCTGCATCATTAAAAGAGAGAGAGAGAGAGAGAGAGAGAGAGAGAGAGAGAGAGAGAGAGAGAGAGAGAGAGAGAGAGAGAGAGAGAGCGAAAATATGCAAGAATTCGAAATATTTCACTAAAAATGACAAGGAACGAAAAAATCTACAAGGGCGCACAAACTGAATGAAAATCCGATACGACTCGTATGAGGGAGAATAAACTTCAAGAAACCCCAAAACAAATACATTTCCCCTAGAATACTTCTATTGTTTCCTTAGCCAAGGGGAGAGCCGCATTAAATATATGTGCAATTCCTATCGTTACTGTAATTATTAAAGGGTATATATATTTTTAAAGTGAATTAATTGAGGGCAGGACAAACTTGGTCCTCTATGTTGCTCATGCCACGTGAAAATAATTAATAATTTAGATACGTACATATATATATATATATATATATATATATAGTTATATATATATATATATATATATATATATATATATATATATATATATATATATATATATGAACTCAGTGAAAATGAAAACTTGTTTTAGGATTTGGTTTGAATCTTTGTTTTGCTAAGGACAAAGTTTAGTAGCTAAAGGTTTCATAAACTTAGATAAAACCAAACATGAAAAAAGCAACCTGACAATATTTTGATTGAAGGGATATGTATACGCTATGTCATTCGAAATTAATATATATATATATATATATATATATATATATATATATATATATATATATATATATATATATATATTTATATGTATGTAAATATATCTATATATATATATATATATATGTATATATAATATATAAATACATATATACAGTATATATACATATTAAATTTATAGATAGATAGATAGATAGACAGATTGACAGGCAGATAGATAGCTCCCGACCAAATAAATGAAAATGAAGCAAGACTGAGTGCACATACAAATCACGTTTTCTTACGCCCAAAATGCATTACCAAAGCTCCGCCCACGCTACGAAGAAACAAAATAATAAGCGCTCCCACCCTCTCTCTCTCTTTCTCTCTCTCAAACACAGACAATGATATATCAACACCATCCTAAACCCATGCCTCCTTCCCCGGGTAAAATTCTCCTTGACGAAACGGCAGAATTAAAGAGAGCAGCGCCGACAGTCAGCGCTATATTTTAGGAGCGCTCTTCCAGGAGGCTGGTTCGTGGGTCATGGATTCCTGGAGGGGTGGTGGGGGCTGGAGAGAGAGGGGAGAGGGTTGTCCTTGCCACAGAGGGATTTTCCGGGGAATGATGAGCCAGGGGGAGAAAGAGAGGGGGAAGGGGGAGAGAAGGGGAGGGGATACCAAAACTAATGTAGTATTGGGCACGATTCCAGAATATCTTCGCGGAGGAATAAGCGGGAATGGTGTCAGGAATGCATGGATGGCCTTCGTTGGTGTTTTGTTATAACTTTCTATACATCGATGGAATTAGAGTATCCACTATTTTCTCGGAATTTAGAGAGAGAGAGAGAGAGAGAGAGAGAGAGAGAGAGAGAGAGAGAGAGAGAGAGAGAGAGAGAGAATAATTACGGAAACATGTCTGCAAGAGATACTCCTCTCTCATGTTTCCATTCACGAGTTGGGTTGAATTACATTTTGCTAACAGTGTACTGTGATGATCTTTACAAAATTGAATATTACAAACAAAAAAAGTCTTAAGTTTTCTCGGGTTCGAGTCTAACCATACAAAAGCTTCCAATTAGGCAGATCAACACAGCCAGTAAACATTCTCTTTGTTCCGCCAGTTTATGATAATAATAAATCACCGGGGGAAGTGAAACCTAAAACCTCCATCAAATGGTAAAGACAATTAACCTGCGCGATTCAATTACCAAAACTCCAAAGCAATAACTGATAAGTTGATTTAAACCCCTAACCAGGCGTCACAACGAGTACGGTCAGTGACGCAACCGCAGCAACAACAACAAGAAGAAAAGAGAGCCCTCGACGGGCTTCTAATGGCCCTTGCAACTTCAAGTAGCGTGAAGTGATCGGGCACAGTTCCCTCCGATAAGCTCCACTCAACGGCACATGATTCGCGCGAATCCCCGGCACATTAGGAGGGAAGGAGGGAGGGAGGGAGGGAGAGAGGGTACGAGGGAGGGATACAGCTTCATTGAGGCCCTCGTCTCTGTCTCGTCAGTGACACTGAAACGTAATGGCTCGATACAAATGCCCTGGGAGTAAGCTATTCAGGGGAGTAGTATTGGCATAACTAAGACGGAGAAATCCACTACAGTGATATAATAGCTTCTTAAATGTATGAGGGGGAGCAGCGTGCGTGCGCACACAAACATGCACGTATATATATATATATATATATATATATATATATATATATATATATATATATATATATATATATATATATATATATATATATATATATATAAAATATATATATATATATAATATATATATATATATATATATATATATATATATATATATATATATATATATATATATGTATGTGTGTGTGTAAAGTGTATATGCATGTCCTCTAACAAATGATGGCTCTCGACAGAGAAACATATGGCTCTAGACAGAAAAACAGAACATAAGTCAATGCCACATTCATCCATAAACAGGTGAACCAAGGCTGTGAGTCACCTTGCAGATAAAAAAAAAAAAAAGAATCCACAACTTTCACATATAAACACAGGAACTCCATTTTCAAACGGCACACCTCGATGGTCTTACATTTGCCCGGTTTACCGAAAGGATTAATTATCCAATAATGTTTCAAATTCTCCCACAGTGCAACGTCTCTTCTCCTGGAATCTCAACTGAGAATCTTGTTCAAACGTCGTTTCCTTACGGGCCGGGAATTCGCCACATAATGTTAATTAATTGGGAGTTGCTTGGAATGACTGTCTTGGAATTACTAGAAAGACGCCATCTGAGGTTGAATTTATTTTCTTTCCAAGATAATTTTCTTAGAATATTACTGAGGATAAAATGAAGTGCAGGTTTTAATTTCTATCTCTATATCTTTCTGTCTGTCTCATTATTTAAATTTCTCTTGGTCTCTGTTGTCATGATCAGTTATTATTACCATTATTATTAATCTCTTCATTTACCTTTTGTAAAATGGATAAACAACTGCTGGCTCCCTCCCTCTTCACAAAAACAACAATATATTACATTAATATCTTAATCACTCTATCCTAAAATTGAACCAAACTTTTGCTCGTTCTCTCTCTCTTCTCTCTCTCTCTCTCTCTCTCTCTCTCTCTCTCTCTCTCTCACAAACTTCCACCTCAGGGTCCAAGCCCTATTTCTCCTGTCCCCCCACCTTCCCCCAAAAAACCCCCGACACAAACCCAATTTCCTCTTCATTCACGTCTCCAAGCATTTTTCATTTCATTTTTTTTTTTATTCATCTCCTGGTATATTTTGTACCTAAGGAACAGAGAGACACTTTACCTTGGTTGCCCTTGGAAATGCAGATGGTGATGGTATAAGGAGTCTGTCCTCTAGGTTTCTGGGGAGAGTTGCCCACTAACTCATTGTCGTTCGCAGGCTGATGATTTGGGAGAGGCGGTCCTGAGGAAGGTAACGAAAG
>NC_089796.1:71181362-71208862 GCF_040412425.1 Macrobrachium rosenbergii | reverse complement strand
ACATTCTGGCTTTTAAACTTAGTATTATATCATCATATCATAGTTATATTATCACACCACAGAAAAGCTTGCACAAATTTGTGCATACTTTGGCAGAAGCACAGTTCTGAAGTGGCCCCATGATCCCCCCAAAAAAGCCCACTTCCGTATTGCATACCAGAGTGCATCTGCATGTGAATATGCACGCATGAGATTATGAGTATAGTATCTGATGGTTACAAGTTTGTCTGCAAATTAAATACACTTATACTCGCTTATGCGCACAAAATGTATGATTCCACATAAAAATAATGAATTTGTTTCAATATACAAATAAATAATACAATTAGCTTTCATCTCTAAATTGGGCATTTGTTGTAATTCACGAATAAATACACATATTCTCTGATTTTTTCTTTCAAAATTTGTTTTGAAATAAAAATAAATACATTCTCATCTACAAACACTATTAGTTTCAATATACAAATGAATACTATGAAACGGAGGACGTATATTTGGAAATAAGAATAAATATATTCTCCCATCTACTAATTGCATTAGTTTCAATATATAAACAAATACAATGAACTGGAGGATGTATAATTGGAAATATAAACAAGTATATTCTTCCATCTACAAACTGTATTAGTTTCAATATACAAAAAAATACAATGAACCGGGGGGCGTATATTTGGAAATATACGTATATTCTCATCAACAAACTGCATTAGCTTCATTATACAAATAAATACTATTAACTTCCGGACGTATATTTGGAAGCATATATAAATATACTCTCTCACCCACAAACTGTATGTTTCAATATACAAACAAATACAATGAACCGGAGGATGTATATTTGGAAATATAAATACATACACATACTCTCCTCTAGAAACTGTATCAGTTTCAATACACAAATAAATACAGCGGACGGGAGGAAGGGGCAAGATGGTATGTAGCCTGGTTATACGGCTTCCTT
The DNA here is from genome assembly GCF_040412425.1 of Macrobrachium rosenbergii. Lineage (NCBI taxonomy): Eukaryota > Metazoa > Arthropoda > Malacostraca > Decapoda > Palaemonidae > Macrobrachium > Macrobrachium rosenbergii. Next base: position 71,207,901 of record NC_089796.1, on the reverse strand, counting down.
CTAACTCCACTTCCTCCCAGAAGGGCCTCTCGTATTTTCTCACTCCCCCCTCCCCTTCCCATTCCCCTCCCCCTCCCTTCCATCCTTCCGGGGTCACCCCCCCGGCCCAACCCCTAACTAAAACCTCCTTCCTTCCTTCTCCTGCCTGCAGTCTCTTCCACGCCGGCACGCCCTCTCAATGGCAACTGAAAATGGGGAATAGTGGGCGTATCTTCCTCTCTGCCTTTTGTCCAAACAACCTCCGGGTGGTGGAGGATAATCTCTCCCCCTTCGGAGGAATTCTTTTCTTTTACTTGTGATTGCTTACAGGGGGGGAAAATGAGGCAGAGGTTTTTATTTTCACGTTCGTCCAAACCCTTCGCAGTAATGTCAATATTTTCAGTTTCATCTTCACACTTCATAAAATAATTAATTTGCCACAGGTTACTAAATAGTTACCTTTAGCGGTCTTTCAACATTTTCATTTCCCTTTTTTTTCATCTCCATGTTATTAAACTTCTTTTATAGCAGTTTTATTATTTCATGTTTCAACAATTATTCAAATATATTTCTCCATGTTGAAAACCAAGCACCCTGGGCACAAGCTGTCTGGAAATAAAACTCGCGAGCAAAAGAAGTTTCTTCTTTAAGGATTTTCAATAGTCACGTTTTAACTTAAAAAAAAAAAAAAGAGCAAATAGAAAATGTACGAAATCTATTTCATTTTTTTTTTTATAAAACTGGGAAATTTTAAGCCCTTTGTGTTTTCCTCTGAGAGGAAACAGACATTAACCGCGAGCGCCCTATCGGCCTATGACGTCATGACGTTCCATTGCCCTATATGGCAATGGCATTTTGCGGTCGTAAAAACAAAAAGAAGGAAATAAGCGTAAAGATAAGCTGAAAGTTTAAAGAGACTGAACGGCAACAGCAACAGAAACAAGAATACAATACAGTAAAACAGCAGAAAAGCGGTAAACGAACAGAACATTAAACTGTAAGTAAAACGGCCCTTAGCCACAGGTCCAATGGATCCTTGAAAGAGATTCCGAAGAGATGTTGTAACCAAAGGAAAACATTCTGGTCTGGGAGGCTGGATACTTGACTTGCAAAAAGCAACAGCTTCCAATCTCCCATTACCTGATAGTTTACAAACATTATGCAGGCATGCCTAATTCGTGGCGGCAAAATTTGACTTTAAAGCACTGTCACGTTTCGGACTTCAAAATATCATTTTCCTATGCTGTAATGCGTGCTTGGAACGTTTCTGACCTTCGTTTCTTTCGCTTTAAAGCTTTGCTTTAATACCAGCACCACTCCCATGAGTGGTAAAACAAACAACAGACGGCATGTATATCAATAACAAATTTTTCGATAGATTGGAGCAAGAGTTTCGTACTAATCACTTTAAGGACACTTAAGATCACAGCATAAAATATCCAGTATCAAATTACACTTTAAAGTTAAATAATACCTTCGTGGCAAATGGTACTTCTCTTTACTTGCAGATTAAGAAGAGACTGCACACTGAAACTATTACCTCTCAAAACCAACCCGGTCTCGAAAGCTGGGGCCTTAATGTACAGGGTCAAACTTCATACCCACCACATCTGAGAATTTACAAGCGACACTCTAGCAGTTACTGCTACTCACTGGCGCTGGGTAACCCTCTCCATCCGAAGTTAGAGGAAATTCGAAGAGAAATTATGACCCTTCATATACATAGGCAAGTTCCTGACATGCCACACGGAGTGCCCTATAAGCAATATACTAGCGAACCTCAAAAGTTCAAGCTAAGGTGAAAAGCGCTAAAACCAGTGCTTGTATATTAATGATTTACATTTTTATCTATATATTTATTCATTTTATTAATTTATTTTTTCTTTTCTAATAACTGACCTCTTCTTTCTGTATTTCCTATTACCTTCTGTTATTTCTTTCAAATGAACACCATATTCTCTGGAAGCATGAATTTCAAGTTAATGGACATTGTAGGCTTGTTCCATATGAATAAGGCTTATCTTCTTAATAATGATAAGCAAGATTTGCTTGAAAGAGGGTCTGCTACCTCATAATAATAATAACAATAACAATAATAATAATAATAATAATAATAATAATAATAATAATATACAAAGCTTTTCAATTCTTTTCACCATTCTCTTTTCTTCAAGGCTGATATCTGATAAGAGCATAGTGAGAAGACATTGTATAAAATCAATTCTACTGATGTCATTCATTTTAATAAAACTCCCTTAAAAGTGGGTCTACTCCCTTCAATTAATAATAATAATAATAATAATAATAATAATAATAATAATAATAATTATAATAACAATAATAATTATAATAACAATAATAATTATAATAATAATAGATCAGCTGGCCCCCGGAGCTAGGAAACCCTCTTCACATAAGAATACGCGAGTTATATTCAACTGGAACTGGAAGCCTAGTTCGGGGTTTGAACCTCCCCCCTCTTCCCCCCATGCCATCTTAGTATGCACGGTGTATCTTCCAGACCCCAGGAACACCAGTTATTTTCAACTGGCCCCCCTTCAGCCGCGGGTGTTCTTTGAACAACGGATTTTTCTTTAGGGTTTCAATGAAAGTAAATGAAACTCAATTAACAATACCAATGTTCTCTTCAAACTGATACAAAGTAAATAGAGAACATCATCGCGTATTGGCAGGGAAATATGAATGGGATGGAAATGAAGCCACCACAAGATGGAAAGTCAATAACAATTCCAAACAAGTGGACACACTATATAAATACATGAGCCCTGGTACATTTTATAATTATATATATATATATATATATATATATATATATATATATTATAAACTTTTTATATTATATATTATATGTATTAACTTTATAATTATATATATGTGGATATATATATATATATATATATATATATATATATATATATATATATATATATATATATATATATATTTGTGCATATTTTCTATCTGATGCAATTTCTTATTAGGAGTTAATGGCATTGTTGCAGATACCATCTTTTTTATCAAGTCTTTAAATCAGTCTATGCTTCTTTTCCTGAGAAGCTAGCCTCCTGAAGAGAAAAAGAAGTTTAGACTGATTCAAAGTCTGAGTAAAAAGATAGTGCCTGGGAACAATGCCATTAACTTCAAACATTAATATATATATATATATATATATATATATATATATATATATATATATATATATATATATATATACATATTATATTATATATATATATATATATATATATATATATATATATATATATATATATATATATATATATATATCCGTTGTAGCCAGTAATTACATCCCCTTATAAATAACGCGAAAACTGAAAACACTCAGATTTAATTGTTATATAAAGCTCGGGGAACATTTTACTTTCCCCTGTGGCATATTGCCACATGACTTTAAAAATTCAAGGACTAATATTTTGTCCGTTTCATTTAACGATTCCCCTCTCTCTCTCTCTCTCTCTCTCTCTCTCTCTCTCTCTCTCTCTCTCTCTCTCACACATTCACCCATTTTTCAATGACAAAAGTCACCATGATGTTAAAATATATAAAGGTAATGTTCATGCAATAGTCATCACAGGTAAATAGCGGAGATAAACAACCAGAAGAATGACCTTTTACTGACTTCTGTTACGACACAAAATAAAAATTGAAAAAAATAAAAGGAAAAGAAAATGCTCACTCAGCAAGGCCGTAACAAGAAGCTGTATAGGCTATTCTCGGTAATAATCTCTCTCCTCTCCTCCACGAGAAAGAGGACGGATTACGGTACTCCTAAATATACTTAAAAAAATCCTTGACTTTTGCTCCAATTCACGTGCTCGACACTGAGCTAAGCCATGTCTGTGGGCACCTTCGTCTTTGGAGCGCTGACAGTGCAGTTTTCTCGCGGAGATTTCTGTCATCTCTTAGGTATGTGGTAGCCTGTCTATCTGTCTGTATCTATTTGTTGATCTAACTTTCTCTTTATCTTTCTTGCATGCACAAACGGTAACAGAATTTATCGCTATACGCACTGGATATAATAAGCACCCCCAAATTGTTCTACACACACACACACACACACACACACACACACACACACATACATATATATATATATATATATATATATATATATATATATATATATATATATATATATACATATATACCCTATGTATATATACATTTATAAATATGTACTACACACACATACACACACACACACACACACACACATATATATATATATATATATATATATATATATATATATATATGTATATGTATATATATATGTATATATATATATATATTTTTATATTATATAAATATATATATATATAATATATATATATATACATATATATATATATATATATATATATATATATATATATATATATATATAAAACAGATTACCTGAAGCTCGGTCCCACCCCACCCCACCAGAGGGTGAAGGATTACCTCGTCGAGGACCTCCTAACTGCAACAATAGATAGCAATGATGTTGGGCACGACTTGGGGAATGAATGCACCTACCAGGTCAAGTCAGAGTGACACCCTGTAATAAGATCGCTGAAATGATCACTGGCGTCGCATCCTGGCTTCTCTGGTAGGACCAGGAACTTGTTTATTTTCCCCTAGAACAGGTCCGTCTAATCCCATACCCGTGGGCGAAAAGTGGCCCGTTTGATTTTGAAAGTGGCCCGCTAAAGAAAAATAAGTAAATGTATATTTCTCTTTTTTATATACATACATACACACAGGTGGCCCGCATGACTTTTTGTTTTTTCAAGAGTGGCCCAGTGGCCCTCAAACTAAACTACTTGGACGGTTCTGGCCTCGAATATGCGTAAGAGGCCGTAAGTGCGAAGAGAGACTTACGGCCGATCTCCTGTCAGTTATGAGCTTCTGACAGCAATCCTAATATTGTGGTGGAACTGAAGAATAAATGTTCCCCCTTTTTAAATGAGTTTGTCGGTAGATCTGGAGCCAAGGATTCTTTAATTTTGTAGATGTATAGAATTTTGTAGCGTTCGTACCTACGCTGGGAGGCTACTTAATTTCATCGTAATCACGCGAAGTGCAATACCGACGATATTATAAATAAAAACACGGAAAGAAACAAAACGATAGACAAAACGAAAAGCTGAAAATAAAGTGGTAAAATATTTTAGCCATCACTGAATACACATTCTATCAGTCACAAATACATCAACGGCGCTACTATACACGGTTTGAAACGTAAATGCGATAGACATTACCATAATACATCTCTCTCTTCTCTCTCTGTATTCATATATATATATATATATATATATATATATATATATATATATATATATATATATATATATATATATATATGAGAGAGAGAGAGAGAGAGAGAGAGAGAGAGAGAGAGAGAGAGAGAGAGAGAGAGAGAGAGAGATTGTAAAGGGAACATACATAAATGATTTAATCAAGAAGAGAGAGAGAGAGAGAGAGAGAGAGAGAGAGAGAGAGAGAGAGAGAGAGAGAGAGAGAGAGAGAATCTTTTTGAAGTGTCCTTCATATCCCAGGTAAAGATGACGGTAAGGGGGAAGCCATAGCTACTGTAAGCTAGCTTGAGTTGAAACGGTAAGTTATTCAACACCCTTTCTCTCTCTCTCTCTCTCTCTCTTTCTTCTCTCTTCTCTCTCTCTCTCTCGTTCTGTCATTCCTTTTTCGAGAGGTAAGCCTTAAAAATTCAGACCCAAAGTACCATCTTCAAGAGGAGGAAGAGAGAGAGAGAGAGAGAGAGAGAGAGAGAGAGAGAGAGAGAGAGAGAGAGAGAGAGAGAGAGAGCACCTACAGTAACCACCTAAAGGTAAACACCAAGGCGCATGGGATCGATTTTTATCATTTCATTCGAGGTAGAAGACACGGCAGTCAGTGACGAATAAAGGCCTTTTCAAAATTCATTTTTCAGTATTGATATATTTATGCTGATATTGCTATGCATAGCGGCCAACCACTAATCAATGTTGGTCATTCACTTTTAAGAATACGGCCCTGAAAACAATAAAAAATGACAGATTTTTTTTATATTTATCTCTCAATATTAATATAGCAATACTGAGAGTTCTCTGCAAAGCAAAGTAAGAGCAATGGCAGCAATGATATTTAACGAATCTATGCAATATCTATCTTTCAGTATGACCATGAACATTGAGTCTTTTTAATACGTACTTTATATGAATGATAATATGTTTACACAAATGGTTTTATGGGCAGCATAGCTACAAAACCATGAGTACTACATTCTTTCATTTTATACACAGTAACAACTATCAACCTCATGTCGTCATTCATGAATGAATATTATCTCCAACAGTTATTCATCATATTTAAAACAAAGTGTGAATAAATAATAATAATCACCAAACAGGTGAGGAGGAATAGTAGGAAACGAAAAAAAAGCATCAGACGTGCTAAGGAAACAAAAAAAAAAAACAAAAAAATTTAAAAGCGGCAAAACTGGAAATATTAGTCAGATATCTCTGTGAAAAAATATTTTTAATGTAATTTATGACCATGACTTTTCTCTACTCATCATGCAGAATTCATGTTTGTGCCAAATGCGTCTGTAAAATTCATACGATATTAATATATGTAAATTCTCAGAGCAACACTAATTTACGTGTCTCATCAAACTCAACTAGCGAAGTATCCATCTATCTACAAAAACACGCACGCAAGCTCTCACTCATGCATGCACAAACACAAACACAAGCGCGCGCGCACACACACGCACATATATTTATACGTGTGTGCGAGTATATCGTACGTGTGTGTTTATGCACATAAGTACGTTAAGAAGAACGCATGCATATAATGGTCAGGTGTAAGGGTAGTAAACTCACTCAGACACTCACTGTTATTTGTCGTAGAGGGGTGGTCGTCCAGAATCAGAACTTCTTCCATCTTGCTTCCTGCAAAAGAGAAAAAACTTATATATTTTCTCATCCTCGATTCTGAACCGAAAAGGAACAGTATTGGCGAGTAATTTGGTTATATTACAGTCAAATTGGATAGCGTTCCTTCTTTATTTAGTGAACGGGTGTGTGTGTGTGTGCGTGTGTGTGTGCATGTATGTATGTATGTATATATACATATGTGCGTATGTATATATGTATATGCGTGTATATATATAAATATATATATATATATATATGAGAGAGAGAGAGAGAGAGAGAGAGAGAGAAAAAATATTAATCCGGAAATGGGAACTTTAGCCCTTGCCTACTAAATATTTCTAAATTTAGAAACATCTCATACTCTCTACAAGGAAACACTACATACAACCATATGTACACATCACACTGGGACCCTGAATTGGGTCGTAATAGTTTGCATGTACTAGCTGACGATAAACCTATAACTGAGAAAAAGCAATTTCCTTCGACGCTCTGAGTGGAAGGAAGCTACGCAACATTTATGACCAAATACAGCCAAACGTAAAAAATTCAGTTACGGAACACAAGTCAGTATAGGGAGCCGTTGAAGGTTCGTGGTAAGGTTTCGAATATGCATTTCGAGAATCACATTTTGTGATACTCCAATGTTTGCAATATTACTGGACTACACAAATGCTGCTCTATAATTCTATAACGATTTTGATTTAATCACTGTACTTGCCCGGTCGAGAAAAAACTCAATAGTTCAAAACCACCTAAAATACGTAATAAAATATTATTATTATTATTAGTTTGTAAAAGAAAACTATTGTGCCGGCTTTGTCTGTCCGTCCGCGCTTTTTCCGTTCGCCCTCAGATTCTAAAAACTATTGACGCTAGAGGGATGCAAATTGCTATGTTGATCATCCACACTCCAATCATCAAACATACCAGATTGCAGCCCTCTAGCCTCAGTAGTTTTTATTTCATTTAAGGTTAAGGTTAGCTATAATCGTGCTTCTAGCAACGATATAGGATAGGCCACCACCCGGCCGTGCTTAAAGTTTCATGGGTCGCGGCTCATACAGCATTATACCGAGACCACCGATAGACAGATCTATTTTCGGTGGCCTTGATTATACGCTGTAGCGGTTGTACAGAAAACTCGAATGCGCCGAAGAAACTTCGACGCAAATTTTACTTATCATTATCAATATTCCTCGCTTTGCCAGTGGGGAGACCCAGGCTCGAAACCCGAGCAAGGACAGGCGAATAAGGCACACTCCATTTAAAACTAATTAATAGTGCCTCTGTCGACCTAAGAATCTAATTAGATACCTGACAGCCTGACGACAGCAGTTGGTCGCAACTTCATCCCAAAAAGACTTGCTGCGACTTGAAATGTGTAAGGGAAAAGATTTAGGAGAAAATTAATATAAAAAATATTTATATTAAAAAATTAATATAAAAAATTTTTATATTAAAAATTAATATAAAAATGTTTAGATTTTCATGTAACAAGTCAAAATATATAAAATAATTATAACACGACTTTCATTATTTAACAATTCAGCCACGCGACTGAGAGAAAATAAATAGGATCCGAGGAGCTCCAAAAGAACTCGAAGAGGAAAGGATAAAAAATGGAGTCTTTTGCCCAGTGTCCTTTCTACCCTTGGCCCGATTTTTTTTTTTCTCTCTTTTTTAAATTGAATCCTCAACGTTACCTTTTAGGAACCATGCCGTGAAAGGCAATAAAGACACAGATGTGCATGTGCACGCTCTCTCTCTCTCTCTCTCTCTCTCTCTCTCTCTCTCTCTCTCTCTCTCTTGTCGTGTGGAAAGGTTTTTCACTTCAAGTCTCAAAGTTGACCTGAGCATTTTACTTTAGTGTCTAAGACCAGTATGTGTGTCCGTAAGTGAATATTTTTTATCTATATATACATACATATATATATATATATATATATATATATATATATATATATATATATATATAATATATATATATATATATATTGATTGTATCAGTATATGAACATGAAAATGAACATGCTTATTTAAAACAGACTGAGGTAATTCGTTCATTCACTCATTGCCTTCACTATTTCCACTTCTTACATAAGTAAAATAATGAAGGCAATGAGCGTACGAATTACTTCAGTCTGTTTTAAACATGCATATTCATTTTCATGTTCATTTAATGCTACAATCATTGCAAGCCACGTCTTTACAATTATGATGTTGCTGTTACTAATTTTACACAAATGCCCATTCATACGCAACAAAGTAATGAAGGTACACATCAAAGTAGATGTCTCGCAAACTGAGTCAAGATTATGTCAAAATTCTTAGTAAGACAATATTCATATCTTAAGAATAAATAATAAAGGAAAGAAACTAAGAGAGAGAGAGAGAGAGAGAGAGAGAGAGAGAGGAGCAGCTTTCGTAAGGATTTGGTTTCGAGAAGTTATTGTAACAAACGGCAGTTCTTGGCACACTTTCAGAAAATTAAGAGACAAAGGGACCGCTTGCAGCACTCCTCCGGGGGAAGGCGCGGGGGCGGGGTGGGGGGGGGGCTCCTAAACCCTATCTTCCAATACATTCCCTCAACACCCCTTCCCCCACCCCGGCAAAACAAAGACTCTTTTAGGGTTCGCTCGTGCGATCTGCAGTCCCTAAGTACGTAAACTTTCTCCAAATTTTATTTAATATATATTTTTCTCTTTTCTTTGAGACTTTGACTGATCAAAGACGTGGTTTACGAGCAGGTAGACTTCACCCTATCAAAAATCCCCGTATCTCGCCAATTACTTAATTAAATCAGGATATCAAAACAAATTTTCATCACGGAGAACGAAGCACTAAAATACATGAAAACCTACAAGAATTTCCTATTAATCACTGGCACCGTTCCGGAAAAAAAAACCACCAGAATAAAAATGTTCAACAGACATCTCTATATTTTTCCCTGAGGATATAAACCTATTTCAGTTTTTTTTTGGTATTTGATTAAAATAGCTTGCGAAATTGATGATACTGCAGGTTTAACCCCCCCCCCACAAAAAAAAAATCTATAAAATTACTTAATTTCTAAAAACTTGGCCCAATAACAAGCATCAACCTTTTTACAAGTACCTGGAAAACTTAGCTGTTCCTCTTAATTTTTTTTTTTTTGTTTTATGCATTCATTCATTCATCCACTTAATACTGCAGAGTGGAGTGGGAGAGATTAAATAACAAAGCCTCCAAAACCTTGCTTGAGTTGTAAAAGTTTTTTGCTATTCTTTCAAGTCTTATGTATAAGCCCAATAACGACGGAAGAATGCATTAGATTAGAATAGTCACTTCACCCAGTTTAAGCAAGTCAACCTTTATAGCCTTCCCTAATTATTATTATTATTATTATTATTATTATTATTATTATTATTATTATTATTATTATTATTATTATTATTATTATTATTATTCAGAAGATGAACCCTCTTTATATGGAACAAGCCCGCTACAGGGGCCACTGACTTGAAATTCAAGCTTCCAAAGAATACGGTGTCTATTAGAAAGAAATAACAGATGGTAAAAAGAAATACGGAAAGAAGAGGTCAGTTATTAAAAAACGAAAAAAAACACAAATGTAAGTGAATTAATAAACAATTACTGAAAACAAAAGCCCCATGGGGTCCAATACTCATCTTAGACACCTTGCAGGCCGTGCTTGCAGGAATGTTCTCTACATTTTTCCGATATATTCCAGTGTGAAACTCTGGTACTTATTTGTGTCCCAGCCCTGGTTTATAGGGTCATGGATTGAACAAACAATTTACACATGAGGATGGTTGTCTATTCATTTGACAAACAGTGCCTGTAACCACTGGTTTAACATTTCTAAAGCTACACTACTGTGCATGGAGTGGGGTGGGGGTAATATTTTGCACCAACTTAAATTTAGACTTCATAAGGAAGGTTTCACTCAAGTGCTCTCATTTCAGACTTCGCAGTTCTACAGGAGAAGATTTCTGATAACCCTGTTATCAGTATTTCTTATCCCCTAGAAGGGGGCGTGGAGTCTAAACGACAAATCTTCACGGCCCTTTACCCATTTTCTACTAACAAAAAATGGCAACTTTTGAAAAAGACATTGTGAGGTACTGCCTTTTCTTGTCACAAAAAAAAAAAGCAAACGAAAACTCGACAGGTATTCACGTTTTCCAGTACCACAAATGACCACGGCCAGTCCAGAGATGGTGCTCCCAAAATTAAGATACTTGAAATCATTAGAGTCATCTAAAAAAACAAGCAACTATTGCCCTTACATCCTTCTAACTACCATGCCAAGTACCAGCCATGAATACCCTGGGAGAGAGAATAAGAGGTAAGGAATCTCGAAGCAACACCAAGAATTCATTTAGCCGAGAGCTAGCTCAACCTTTCTCTCAAAATCTTACTTACTGCATTCTTGCCTCTTCACTCAAGGCTACGAGAGAGTACGCGCCAAGACACTGAAATAACTTGGAAAATCCTCCATAGTAATATTAACAGGATGAAGACCGATTCACGAGCTGCATCCGTTACGTGCTCATGAATGAGAAGGCTGTTCGTACATTTTCATAATCCTTCACGCTGTTAAGTTGTAAAAAAAAGGAGAAGCCCAAAACTGTATATTATTTGTCTTCAGCAACAGTTTAAACCCCCTAAGGCTTACCTGTCGAGGAGATGTAAATAATTCAACCTCCACAATTTTTCTAATAAAAAAAAAGGTGCTATCAACTTGTCACGCCATACCTAATAAACAACAAAAACACACACAGGCTACAGTCATTCAGAAAAAGCAAAGGTAAAGGAATACAAAATGTAACTTAGGATTCAGTAGACGAACCTTGGGCATTGCGGAGTCTTTTCACAAACTCAATAAAGATTACTCAAGTCTGAGTCTCAACCCATGTGCCTGGGGACACGAACCAGCCTGATAATTGCGTCAAAGACAGTACCCGAGAAAAACAAAATATACTAACCCGCGCTGGTGTTAAGAGAAATAGAACTAACGTCTCTCTCCGATGCCTAGTCTGCTTGAGTTCTGTGAAATATATATATATATATATATATATATATATATATATATATATATATATATATATATATATGTATGTATGTAAAAGTATATATATACATATTTACATGCATACATACATAGTATATATATATGTATATATATGTATATATATATATATATATATATATATATATATATACTGTATATATATATATATATATATATATATATATATATATATATATATATAAATTTGTAAATATATATACTAAGAGTAAGTTACTTACCAGGGAAACAGAAAAAAGTTTTCAATCCATAAACTGGCGATAAACTGACCTCATCATTAAAAGAATATTATGGGAATCAGGGAAAACCAATCCAATGAAAGAATTCCAACGCATGGTAGTAGAAGCACAGATACTAGAGCTTGAGAGAAAACGTGAGACGTGGTAGCCTGACAAGTACTGCATGACCGAAATAGCCATTTGAAGCACAGACGAGGACCATCCAGGATGAGAGTAAGAGGATATCACAAGAGTGGGCGTCTCCATTTTGGGACTTACCCCATATTACTATATTGTGACCCAGCCTAACCTAAGCATCCTCGCCTAGCCAAGGGTTGACCCCGTGCACCAATTACTAACAGCGATACCAAGGCAATCCCTTTATATGATACTGTTCTCCTTGCACTTTAATACATTTTTATCTATTTATTTGTCTACTTTTTCTTTTTTAATACGTGAGATTTCTTCTTTCTGTATTTCCCTTTACCTCCTCTTCCTCCTTCCTCATGAACACCATATTCTTTGGAAGCCTGAATTTCAAGTCAGTGGCCCCTTCAGTGGGCTTCTTCCATATGAAAAGGTTTCATCTTCTGAATAATAACAACAAGTCATCCCTTAGTTAACATCAGAACCTTTGATTAGACGAAATGCGCGCCTGGAAAATTAACTTATAAATGTACCTTAAATGAAACGGCAACGTTCCAATAAGGAAAGACAATAAACTTACTAAAACTGTGATAACAGGTTAGGTAAAAAGTAAAGAACATAAACAAAACATCTAAACATAATCACGAGTCTGAATGTTTGAAGAGTGAGGTCATTTACGCAACCAAAATAAAAAAAGGGGGAGGGGGGTGGTGAGGTTGTATTTCATTTTTCATTAAAGATAACAGAAGAATTGATAGGAAATAATTATAGACATGAGCAGAACAACTAAACAAAATAATCCATCCGAATGTTTCAAGAATCAAGTTACTTATGCAATAAAAATAAAAAGCTGTATTTCATTTTTATCAATGATAACAGAAGACTCGGACTGAATAGAAGAGAAAGCAGGGAAATCGATAGAAACTACGCCTTGGCGCTAAAGAACTTCTGCTCTTAAGATCAGAGATGAGAGACGAGGAGATATTCTACTGCTGCCAAGTTCGAACATAATGAAGGAGACTCAATGATGGATTAAATAGAACATAGAATTTAGGCCAAAAGCTAAGTGCTGGGACCTAGTCATTCGGCGCTGAAACGGAAAGTGATAGCAAAAAGGTTTGTAAGGTGTAACAAGAGGAAAGCCCTGCAGTTGCACTATGAATCAATTGTTAAGAGAGGGAGGAAAGTAAGAGGGAAGACTATCAATCAATTGTTAAGAGAGGGTGGAAAATAAGAGGGAAGAAAGAGAACGTGAACGGACGCTGCAAAGAACATTAAGTAATGCCCACAGTGCACCGCATGAGGTGCACTGACGGCACTAACCACCCACGGGGAATGATGGATTAATTCCTATAAGGTGTCGCCCCAAGGGCAATGATCACCGAGGCTAGGAGATGCTTGAAACCTTGTACAGAAGGAGAGGTCTGGAGAAGAAAAGGATCCACAAAGGACTACACTCCTATGTACACTCCGGAATAAACAAAGAAAGTACGTGAGTTTTCAGCCCCATGGCACACTAACCTTCACGGATTCAAAGCCGTAAAATGTTGTTCAAGTCAACATTAATGTAAAAGCTATTACGCCGACCTTCACCTTACGAGGGCTTCCTCGAGGTACTGCAAGTTACGTAAACGAACTATGAGGGAAGACATTACTCTAACATTTTCATAATCTTGGCGGATAAGCAAAGGAAAGGTCCGGTAAAGGAGATATAGATAATACAGAGGATTGGAGTGTGGAAGAAATAAAGGAAAATCCTGCAGTATCAACAATATAACATCTTTTATACACACACATACGTGTATATATATATATATATATATATATATATATATATATATATATATATATATATATATATATATATATATATATATATATATATATATATATATATATATATATTCAATTACATTAACATCTGTTAAATACAAGTTATGCAAAATGAATCAAAAAAGGCAATTCCAGCAGATTCCGAACAATCAGACACTAATAGCAAAGAGCACGTGTTTTTTGTGTGTGTATATATATATATATATATATATATATATATATATATATATATATATATATATATATATCATATACAAATATGTGTATGTATGTGCGTGTGCACAAGCGCGCACGTGTTGCTCTCCGGCGACGTTATTATTGTAGCAACTAGTGTTCTTGAGATTAGTTAAAGACTTGTTATGCTGACTTCTACATTTAAAGGTTTCTTTGCGGCATTGGTTACATAACTTTTAAGGGAAGTTGCCCCCTTTTTTTTACCTATTTAGCGTACATATTTCTCAGCTTGAGGACCCTCCACACTAATAATAATAATAATAATAATAATAATAATAATAATAATAATAATAATAATAATAATTTATTATTATTATTATTATTATTTTTATTATTATTATTATTCTTTAAAATATGAAATATGTTTACTATTTTATGTATTCATTTGTTTCCTTGCTTGATTTTTAATGTAGTTATCTTTTCAGGTTAAATTATGAAAGTTATGAGAAATAGTTTTAAAAACTGGTTTCTATAAAATAACTCTAACACCCTAAAATGTGAAATAAAAGTATGAACAACAATTATCATAATTCGATACATACGCAAAATTTAAAAACCGATGTTTAGATTTGGATATACAGAAATAATAATAATAATAATAATAATAATAATAATAATAATAATAATAATAATAATAATAATAATAATGGAGAAACAAATCCAGAGTTATGTGAGTAAAACTATATTAAAAAAAGTTAAACAAAAGAGCTTTCAGGAGAATCTCCTCGATTCCCCTTTTTCAATAAAGTTGTACCTACACATTACTGTGGATTTTCTTCTCTATTAATAATAATAATAATAATAATAATAATAATAATAATAATAATAATAATAATAATAATAATAAAAGAGGAGACCTTCTCTGTGGGCAGTAGCATTGAAAATAATGGCTGTTCCTACGGCAATCAATTTATATAAGGGTGTTCTCTATTCTCCTGTCATAGGTAATAAAGGAAAACTTTATTATAGTGTCCTTAGGGAACTTGATACACCAGCTACACCCTGACGAAAAGACTGTATAAAGAATAGAGAAGAATCAATATAAACTGAATACCGTAGAAACAACCATTATTTTCAGTAATAATAATAATAATAATAATAATAATAATAATAATAATAATAATAATAATAATAATAATAATAATAATAAATATTTTCTCTGCTTTATAAAAGCCTTGCCGGACCGGGTACTCTTGGGGCATCTGAAAAAGATGTCCTCTAAAAAGTGTGATTCGTCTCTTTGGGTTCCAAAGGACTTCACGAAGGACTCCTTCAGATGTGGTCTTCACGGTTTCCTTGGTTTTAGCAACTGGAGAACCTATATCTCCCATATGAGCGATGTGGAGTAATATATTCCGTGTAAGTTATGTGAATGTTTGTGTTATTAAAAAAAAAAAAAAAAAAAAAAAAAAAAAAAGGCTACTAAATGAACGTATATAGAACGTGAAATTAATAACTTACAAAATGATGTTGATGATTTTCTTTTTCACTACAGAATAATTTCTAATTCCAATATAAAACAAGTAAAAAATGCGCCGAAGTTTCCTCGGCGCAATCGAGTTTTCTGTACAGCCGCTAGAGTGTATAATCAAGGCCACCGAAAATGAATCTGTCTTTCGGTGGTCTCGGTATAATGCTGTTATGAGCCGCGGCTCATGAAACTTTAACCGCGGCCTGGTGGTGGCCTATCCTATATCGATGCCAGAAGCACGATTATGGCTAACTTTAACCTTAAATGAAATAAAAACCACTGTGGCTAGAGGGCTGCAATTTGATATGTTTGATGATTGGAGGGTGGATGATTAACATAACAATTTGCAGCCCTCTAGCCTCAGTAGTTTTCAAGATCTGAGGGCGGGCAGAATAAAGTGCGGACGGACAGACAAAGCCGGCAGCATAGTTTTCTTTTACAGAAAACTAATAAAAGAAACCACATACCGTAACCGGTTATTATTCTCTCTCTCTCTCTCTCTCTCTCTCTCTCTCTCTCTCTTTTCTCTCTCTCTCTCTCTCTCTCTCACAACCGGTAGAGCGTTCATTAAAAATTCGTTTGCATCTAATTATCCAGAGAGAAACACACGCACACACACACACACACACACACACAGAAAAAGCGAAACTTTACCCGCAACTTGGCGCAGTCATAGGAGCGAGCGATGCCAAAAAGAACACAACGGGGAATGCCCAAATGACCGCTGGAAGGGGGAAGAGGGAAAGGGGGACCTAATAAGATTAAGAAAGCATAATGCGAGAGGAAGAATAAGACAGAGGCGTAAAAAGAGGAATAATAAAAATAATAATAATAAAAACAATCATAATAATAATGATAATAAGTTTTATTATTATTATTATTATTATTATTATTATTAAAAAGGATGGCTGAATTATCTGAATTAATTTAATATTGAATTGAGAACACTCAATATAAAATTAACTCGCATGATGCAGCCATCCCCTTCATGAGGACATGTTTAAGAGAGGGTCTCTTCCTCACTGTTATTATTATTATAATTATTATTATTATTATTATTATTATTATTATTATTATTATTATTATTATTATTCAATCTGCAACCCTAGTTGGGCAAGCAGAAGCCACAAACCGATTGGGCCCTATAGGATAGAAGCCCAGTTTGGAAAACAATACAAAAGTAAAGGTTGAACTGTGTAAGGAAAATAATAAAGGGAAATAACAAAGAAAAGAAAACAAAATGAAACAAACTATATGAGACTCACGTGAATCGGAGGGAATAGCAATGACGTTGATGTGAATGAGGGAATAGGACTTATGTTGACTCTAATCAATAAAGTGGAATAAATGTCATTGTAGAGTAAAATTTTAGTGAAATATGCCCCACACTGAGTTAGCGGCCCCTCTAAAAAAATTAAATCAGTATATTTCAGATAACGTTACCTTTCTGGGCAGTTTACGAAATAAAATAAAAAAAATCACGAGAACTAGCTGTTAAACGCCCGAATTATACTGGACAAATCCTCACTCTCAGAAAACAAAATGATTTAAAAAATTCTACATCTTACAAACATTTCCCTGAACTTTTCTTTAAAAACGTATTTTTATTCTAGGTACATAACCGACCATATAACAATCCATTACAATATCGTGCGATTCACCATGCTCATCATGATCATTATATCGTCATTACCACCTCTTCACATTGCTTCATCATTATAAATCGCAGCCACCGTCTTCAGTATCCTGTACTTCTCTGGATACAGTTATAATTAACTTTTATCTCATTATAATAATGACCTTCTCATAATCGAGTAAAATTCCATTAACCTCGTTCTTTCGTTGATGATATCATTCGTTATGAGTCTCTCTCTCTCTCTATAATATATAAATATATATATATATATATATATATATATATATATATATATATATATATATATATATATATATATATATATACGATATATATATATACGATATATACACTTGAGAGAGAGAGAGAGAGAGAGAGAGAGAGAGAGAGAGAGAGAGAGAGAGAGAGAGAGAGCTCGTACTGAGACAATGTCAACGAAAGAGTGGGATTTATGGAATATTATTCTCTCTCTTCTCTCTCTCTCTCTCTTTCTTTCTATATATATATATATATATATATATATATATATATATATATATATATATATATATATATATATATATATATATATAGAGAGAGAGAGAGAGAGAGAGAGAGAGAGAGAGAGAGAGAGAGAGAGAGAGAGACTGACTCCCATATACACAGAAATAACTCCGTCCCCGTCATCAGGTAAACATGTATAAATATCCCTCACCTACGAATGTGGTTGACCAATGTAAGCGAAGCCAGCCAAGATCTAATTGAATTACTTTATCCTTCCTTATTCGTATCGTGGGGGGAAGAACTGACGAGGAAACCCGACAAAACATAAAGCAAACATGACGGAGTAAATACCAGGTAATGAGCCCTCGCTTACTCACGCAAAATACATTTTTTTTTTTTTTTTTTTTTTGCCTTGTACTGGGACGTCGAATCAACACCATGGAGTAGCTGGTAACTATGCAGTGATAATACTAATAATAACACCGTGATAACTGATAATGATGATGGTACTTATATGAAAATCAATAGTAATAATTATAATGCTAAGACATTCACAACGTCTTGATTAAGCAGATGTTAAAAATCCTGTTATATCAATGATACAATTTGTCAAATAGTGCAATTTATTGATATAAAATTGTGGGTCTTTATTGTAATTACGATGATATGAAGAGGTAAATATTAATAAATTATTAGCATCTCCTTTTAGTAACATGCACTGCAAACCCGTATATTTTTCCTACATGGCAACGATAGTCTACGGGTAATAAACTTCCAATTCGGTCTTGCCGTCGTCCATCCCGGGGTGAGCCTCTCCCACCACCGGCCCCTGTATTAACCCCCAAAATGAATGTACATTGGACAGAGTCCTGGGACATTAAACACCAGCCTTACGGTAAGAGCTTGAACTGTGAATCCCTTTGAAGATACCATCATTTTTGACGGTATGGATACATCATCAACAAGGCCCTGTAGACAGACAGATAGATAGATAGATAGATAGATAGATAGATAGATAGATAAATAGATAGATAGATAGATGGAATATAGAATTTTGGCCAAAGACCAAGCGCTGGGACCTATGAGGTCATTCAGCGCTGAAACGGAAACTGACAGCAAAAAGGACTGAAAGGTGTAACAGGTGGAAAACCTCGTAGTTGCACTATGAATCAATTGTTAGAAGAGGGGGGAAAGTAAGATGGAAGGGAATACAAACAGAGGTACAGTATAAGGAATGAAAGAGGTTGCAGCTAGGGGCCGAGGGGATGCTGCAAAGAACCTTAAGTAATGCCTACAGTGCTCCGCATGAGGTGCACTGACGGCACTATCCCCCCTACGGGGAGAAGACCCTGTAGCCGGACTTATGCCAGAACGTACCCTAAGCCCTACGACGGTCTGTGAAAGTGGTAAGGTGCTGAAGGCAATACGGAGGACTGATGTGAACGTCTGGACTCTTCCCAACCAACGGAGGAGATTCCCCGAACTCGCACGAAGCTGATTCATGTTTCTTGGCGGTGAATTTCAAGGACAACAATCTCTCCGCTCGCCTTCTCCCTTCCCACGCACAGGAGACAAAATGGATGATGCTATTACTTCCGCTAACTTTACATGTCGAGAGCAACTTTATGCTTGATGATGATGATGATGATGATGTCTTTATGCAAAGGCCCCTCACCCTCTCAAAGGGCGCCTCTGATGCAGGAAGGATGAATCGCTTTGGTGGTGTCTTCCCAATTCTAGAGACGCATTGAGATTTTTTTTTTATTTGGGGGCATCTGGGTTTCTGTTGATACGTATACGTGTACTTCTCTACCCTTGTATTCTCTATACATATAACTGATTGATACATAATTGACTGACACATAATTAATTGATGTATAAGGTGCCCTCTGTATGCATAAGTCACCATCAACAGTATATATCAGTCAGTAAAAAAAACAAAACCTACCGCAAGAACTTATCGGAATCCTCATTCGAATTCCGACAATCTCTGAAATCTTTGCGAAGACGGAAGAGAACCAGGGGCAATTAACTGCGATGAATGCGGTCACTGGCTTATAAAAGACCCAGACATTCGAAGCCTCAATGAAACATAATGAGATTCCAAACCGACGGTTCGATTTGAGAAAAAAAAATAACACCCGAAAACGAGTCTTCTTTTCGCAATTGCATTGCAGGGTACAAATACTTTCACCCAAATATAAACATTCAATCCGCAACTTCATTTAAGGATAAAAAACACAAACCTCAATTCTCTCTCTCTCGCTCTCCCTCTCTCTCTCTCTCTCTCTATCCATCCAGATCAAAGCGTTGAGCTGTGTCGAACCGGAAATAAAAGCGACTATTCCAAAAACCGAAAAAGGAAATGATCAGGTCGAATGGGGTGTCAACAAAAGTCTGCACTGATTGAATAAAACAGCGCGGTTGTTGTATACGCTTTGTAAACGGACCGCCGCCGTTATGCATGAATGAAGCCCAAAGCCACCCGGCTTGATGACGAATTCTAATCGCTCTCCGTGGCGCTTTCTGATGCTCTTATGTTCTGCTCTGTGACGTTTGAATTGAAAGTCCTTTACACTTATAAAAGAAGTGTGCATGTGTGTGTGTGTGTGTGTGTGTATATATATATATATATATATATATATATATATATATATATATATATATATATATATATAATGGAAAGATAATGGTAGAAGAAATTCTTAATGGTTTATTGCTCTAACATACATAAAAACACAAATACAAATTCTATGTATATATATATATATTATATATACATATATAATAAATATAATTTATATATATATATATATATATATATATATATATATATATATATATATATATATACACACACACACAGTAAATTCTTGTATACTCTCATCTTTTTTTCCACAACTTAAACTGTATACACTTGATCCGGACGATACAATGCAAAATAGCATACCCAATCGCTTCTCTTTTACACACACGCGCGCGCGCGCGCACGCACACACACACACAAAAAACAAGTCATACGTCCAAAACAATCAAAAACGAAATATAAAAACACACACACGCAAACAAAGGAGGGTGAAGGCAGCTGCAGTATATCCAATAACCGTTTTCTTATCTTCCGTCTTATTGATTCTCTCTTACCTCCTGGCGATCTTCCTCTGATTTTCTTCCCATTCCACTTTCTCTTTATTTTACATTTTGCCTGGACCTCCTCCATATCACTTTTTTTGGGATACGCGTCGGTTTTATCACCTCTAACTCATTGCCAATAATTCCTAGATGTTATCAACTTCAATTCCCATATATCGATTTTACCGCCGATAATTCCAGTTGGGTGTTCATTTCCTGCATTTCTACGTCCAATTGTTTTCTCGGTAATTGTCTCACCACTAATACCTACTTGCCCCCTAATTGACCCTTTCTCGTGGTTATTTACCATCTCTCCGCTCTATTTTCCTCATTAACTTTTAATTGATATAGAATTCTTTTCGCTTCCTATTTGCTGCTTTAAAATCAATCTTTATTATTTCATGACCTGTCCTCCTTATCAAACTTCTCTAGCTAATAATTTTCTAAATAACTAACCAACGGCTTCAGTAATCCTGCTCATTGTAACGCCAGAGAACCTACAATCAAACAAAAATTGTGCAAACTGTTGCCTATCTGCCCTAATTGGCTCATTTTCTCGACCAACTTCGCAACTTGTACCTGACTTTCTATTCATTTTATTACCATCTATTTTAATTAAACTTCTCTGCCTAAGAATTTTTCCAATTACCTCTATTGCCGATAATGTGCACTTTATCCCCTAAATGAGTCGTTTCTGCCAACTGACCAATTTATGACTAGGAAGAAAACTTAAGGTGTCTGCACTCATGTCCTCTTTCAGCCTCTCTCTCTCTCTCTCTCTCTCTCTCTCTCTCTCTCTCTCTCTCTCTCTCTCTCTCTCTCTCTCTCAACCTCTTTATTGTGGCAGTATTTCGCTTTCTAATGACCCAGTTTGAGAGGTGTTTAATCCCTCCTCGTTTTTGTCTGCTTTTACGAGCCTTGCGCCTTATCTCGCAACTTTAATCATTCGCGTAATTCTCTTCTCACCTCAGATGATTTTGCGTTTTCTCCCTCCCAATGCAAACGTATGAACATTTACGTATTGCTTGAGAAAACATATTAAATATTACATTTACCTAAATATGAAGTTCTCTGATGTAACGTAGACGTTTCGCCATTCTCAATTTTTATCTTTACTTAATGCCAGCGCAAATCTGAGTAAATCAAGGGTGGGAACATAAAATGCCTTGGTATACCAACCTCCGTTGGTATATTTTCGTTTCTAAAATTAATTAATCACTGGGATTTTTTTTGGCGTCGCAACTACTAATTGTATATTGCAAAGAAAACGAAAAAGTGCTAAAGGAAACACAAAATCTAGTTATTCCTCCCCCTATCCCCCACAAAAAATTGTGTACGGTACTTGTCTTCATACATCAACAAATCTTTTTAAACAATTTCAAGTGCTAGAAAGAATCGACAATGTAAAATTCTTTAAGCAAAGCGATGTCTTACGAATAGAATTCCCAGGGATATCCTACTTTATCAGGTACTTTATCAGATGACTCCCGTACTTTGGACTACCTCGCGCTTAAACTTACTGACTTTCTGAAGTCAAGACTTCCTTTCATCACATACTGCAAAGTAAGAAAATCCCGTATTACAGAATTCCTTTTGTCAGGTAATGATTGAGATTACAGTCACTTCCAGATACTGTGAAGGAAGAAAATCCCGTATTACAGAATCCCCTTCGTCAGGTAATGATTGAGATTACAGTACGTCACTTCTAGATACTGCAAAGGAAGATAATCCCGTATTACAGAATTCCTTTTGTCAGGTAATGATTGAGATTACAGTAAGTCACTTCCAGATACTGTGAAGGAAGAAAATCCCGTATTACAGAATTCCCTTCGTCAGGTAATGATTAAGATTACTGTATGAAGAAAATCCCTATATAAATTCCTGTCAGGTAATGATTAAGATTACAGAAAATACCGTGAAGGTGTATTACAGAATTCCCTTCGTCAGGTAATGATTAAGATTACAGTACGTCACTTCCATATACTGTGAAGGAAGAAATCCCGTATTACAGAATTCCCTTCGTCAGGTAATGATTAAGAATACAGTACGTCACAGTGCAAGGGACGCCTGTATTACAGAATTCCTTCGTCAGTAAACATTGAGATTACCGACTTCTAGATACTGCAAAATTCCCAGAATTCGTCAGGTAATGATTGAGATTACAGCATATCACTTATGCGGACTACCCGAAGGCTTCCCTACGCCAGGCACTCGAACATTCATGATAATGCCCACGTCCTTTGAACTGGTACTTTGGACAGATACATATATAGTATACTTACTGGTTGTGTCGTGCGATGCGTTCAAGAAGGAGACAGCGAAGTGTTTTCTGCGCCCGAGTGTCTCCGTCAGCAGTCGGAACCACCCATGGACTCGCTGCAGATAGAACAAGGGTTGATTATAACAACTGCGGGGAAAATCTAAAGCGAGGATGATGATGCTACAAGATAAGGACAAGAGTCGTTAATATAATGCAAGATAAAGACAAGAGTCGTAATAAAATATAATGCTGGATGAAGACAAGAGTCGTTAATAAAATATAATGCAAGATGAAGACAAGAGTCGTTAATAGAGTATAATGCTAGATGAAGACAAAAGTCGTTAATAAAATACAATGCAAGATAAAGACAAGAGTCGTTAATAAAATATAACGCAAGATAAAGACAAGAGACGTTAATAAAACATAATGCAACATAAAGACAAGAGTCGTTAATGAAATAAAATGAAAAGTTGGATAAATAAGGACTCAACGTGTTAGTGATGCTGCTACAAGACAGGAGTTGTTGATAAAATATAAAGGAATATTTAGCATATAAGTGATGCTGATGTAGAGATGAAGGACAAGAGGAAGAAATGAATAACACAGTTAAAAAAATTGATGGCTTGAAGGCCTATGAATAACATACAATAATAAAAATTGCTAAGAGCGAAGTGAAACGCTTAGGCGGAAATGAATACCTTAAATAGCCATGAATAGAATATCATGATAAGAATGACTTAGAAGTTTTGTGAATACTTCAAGCAAAAGGACTGACTTAATTACACTGATAACATTTAAAGATAAGATTGACTTACGAGATTATACAGGGCTTCATTGAAAACGAATGACTCAGAATAACCTATAAAACCACGCGGTGATAAAGTCCCATGAATATGAGCGCTTCTTAAAGGAATAAATTGCTGAAAGAAAGATCTTACGAGAGAAATTAAAGGATATGGGGGCAAAAAATAATAATGGCGCATAAAATCAAGACAAAATACGAATGAATAATAAGATATTTTCTTAAGGAATACGATCGTGCATGAACGGGTAAGAACCACCTCACATTCAAAACATGTGAATGTGGGCGATTGTTGATAAATGTAGAACTGTAAAATTTGTGTGGGGACCTATTCAAATACATGCCTAATAATAATAATAATAATAATAATAATAATAATAATAATAATAATAATAATACATTTCACGAGAGGCGATTGTGGGCTATTACTCTGTGGACTTCTACTCTCAGATAATAATAATAATAATAATAATAATAATAATAATAATAATAATAATAATAATAAATAGTGTTTCCTAACTTCTCTTCAAAAACCGTACAGACAGACTGACAGAGACAGACAGACAGACAGACAGCCACCGTCGTGAAGAATATGAAATTGTGAACTTATACTTCCAAATAATAATAATAATAATAATAATAATAATAATAATAATAATAATAATAATAATAATAATAATAATAATAATAAACAGTGTTTCCTAACATCTATGTGAATGACGTGCTGACACACACACACACACACACACACACACATACCTTCATGAAGAATATGAAATTGTGGACTTCTACTTTCTAATAATAATAATGATATTACTAATAAACAGTGTTTCCTAACATCTATGTGAACGACATGCTGACAGATAGACAGACTGACAGACAGACACACACACACACAAACACACACACACACGCACCTTCATGAAGAACATGAAATAGTGAACTTCTACTTTCTAATAATAATAATGATATTACTAATAAACAGTGCTTCCTAATATCTATGTGAAAGACGCGCTGACACACGCACACGAGCGCACACGCACACACACACACACACACACCTTCATGAAAGACTATGAATATGAAATCTCCCCAAGAACGAAAAGCCATTCCTCTCGCACGTCCCCAGAGAAGAAGTGGTCGACGGAGACCCAATAACGGGATTATTAATGGCTCTCTTTACGCTGGGATAAAACCGACAGATGCATACCTTTATGACCACCGCATTTGTCTGAGGGAGGGCAAACTCGTTGGGGCGCCCCGCGATCATATATTCATATTGGATGGGCTGGGCGGAAATTCATATTGGGCGGGTCGATGGAAAACCCCCACTGGATTATGGACCGAGATTTATAATTCGCAGATGAATGGAATTCTTATTGGGTGGGTCGAGGGAAATTCACGTTGCATAACGGATGGGATTTCACTTGCTAGATAAATGGGATTTCATATCGAATGGGTCGATGGAAATTCACATTTAACGTTGGGTGGGATTCCACACTCGGGAGAAATGGGCTTTCACATCGGATGGGTCGGTGGACATTCACGCTGCATAAGGGATGGGATTTCACTTTCAAAATAAATGGGATTTCACATTGGACGGATTGATGGAAATTCACATTTAATAATGGACAGGATTTCACACTTGGTGGATGGGGATTAACACAGTACAGATGAAAGGGAATTCGTATTGCATGGCTGGATGGATGGATAAACGGAAATTCACATCGGATACACGGATTATTGGACGAAATTCCATACGGGATGGATGAAAAAGGGACAAGTAACATTCAGTGCAATGAGGATAAACAGCAGTAGCACTTATTCTTTGAAAAGGCAATCGGTCAGTATGACTTAAGAAGTAAACAATCACTCAGAAAGGGAAAGAAATAAAAAAAAAAAAAAGTACTCAGTGTGTCATCGGGGGCAAACTAACATTCATTCCATCTAGCTGATAACCTTTACATGTGTCCGTGTCGCGGTCCCGCCCCCAAAAAAAAAAAAATTCATTTCCTTATATTTCCGTCACTCACTGATGTCTCCAAGAGCAGGATTCATCCTTTCAGATATACTGGCAATCTCCTAATTTAATGTCGTCGTTACGACATGACCCGCCGTTGGGATGACGTTAATGATGCGGGGAGCCTTTTATTCTCCAGGTGTGTGTGCGTGTGTATGTGTGTGTGTGTGTGTATGTATGTATGTATGTATGTATGTATGTATATATATATATATATATATATATATATATATATATTATTTTTATATATACAAATATATCTAAATACATACT
>NC_089796.1:71156362-71176362 GCF_040412425.1 Macrobrachium rosenbergii | reverse complement strand
ATATATATATATATATATATACATACATACATACATACATACATACATACATACATACATACATACATACATACATACATACATACATACATACATACATACATACATATAATATATATATATAAACATATACATAAACTGGTCACTTACCAGTATGATTGTGGCTCTTATAAACCATATGTTTATAAGAGCCACAATAACTTAACTTCTTTATATCTTTGCATATCAATCTAATAACAATTTATTAATAAATGCTCAAATGTATGTGAATGCAGTTTCATGTAACGTCCGAAACGATTATTCTATTACATGCAAATCAATCATTTAGCGCACACGACCCCTGGCTTCACGAAGCCAAATGTGTGAAAATACATTTTCCCCCGTTTCTATATCACAACTTTTTCTAGGTCCCTGTGTACATGTGAAAACATCAGTTTAGAACACGACCAAATAAAATTTTCGATATACATCCGTACACATACACAAATAATAATTCAATTATATTTTATTAATCATTTATATTCTATTGCTCGTTTGGCAAAAAATCTATTACTCAAAGTACCTAAGCTGCCCTTTCCTCATTCCAGTTCGCTTAATATGGGACATGTATGTATGTATGTATGTATGGATGTATGTACATAAAAGGAAGTTATAAAATGCACCATTAACAATAGTTTCTGATTGCTTTATCTTGGTAACGTAATCATGCCTGCTAAAGGCAACTTACGCACAAATGTCTACTAAAATGCTAATAGCATATATTTTGCTGAATAATAATAATAATAATAATAATAATAATAATAATAATAATAATAATAACACACACACAATACCATCTATTAGTTCCTAAAGCACAAATGTCTACTAAATAGCTAACAGAATATAAATTCCGCATCTGAGGATCGAAATTCTCCCATTCATCCCCAGCAATACAATGCCGCTCAAAAATGCAAGACCAGCCCTGAACATCAACATGGGAGAGAAGGTCCTCCTGAGATGACCTGGCCTGGGCAGGCAATCATAATTCAGCATCGATCAAGACCCTATAAATATAATAATAATAATAATAATAATAATAATAATAATAATAATAATAATAATAATAATAATAATGGTTTCATTGTAAGAGTACCTGTTAAACTCCATTAACAAAAATGATGCGGATAAAACCGAGAACTGGTGTACTTTCAGCCATTCGGCCCCTTAGACAGTGAAAAGTTGCTGACAACCTGGAGTGGCGGTGAAGCAAGATGATGAGACCTAGAAAATGAATGAGATGAAGTACAAGGGTGCAAATGAATGAGATGAAGTACAAGGGTGAAAATGAATGAGATGAAGTACGAGGGTGAAAATGAATGAGATGAAGTACAAGGGTGAAAATGAATGAGATGAAGTACAAGGGTGAAAATGAATGAGATGAAGTACAAGAGTGAAAATTAATGAGATGAAGTACAAGGGTGAAAATGAATGAGATGAAGTACAAGGGTGAAAATAAGAGAGATGAAGCCCCATGAGGGTGAAAAATGGGAGGATGAAGTACAAGAGGTGAAAATGAATGAGATGTGAAGTACAAAATTGAAAATGAATGAGATGAAGTACAAGGGTGAAAATGAATGAGATGAAGTACAAGAGTGAAAAATAGATGAGATGAAGTACAAGAGGTGAAAATGAATGAGATGAAGTACAAGAGTGAAAATAAAGATGAGATGAAGTACAAAGGTGAAAATGAATGAGATGAAGTACAAATGCAGAAATGAATGGGATAGTCATGTTGGTGAAAATGAATGGGGATGAAATACAAAGATTGAAAATGAATGGGATGAAATACAATGGTGAAAATGGAATGGGGTGAAGTACAGTGGTGAAAAATGAATGAGATGAAGTACAAGGGTGAAAATGAATGGAGATGAAGTATGTAAGAGTGAAAATGAATGGAGATGTGAAGTACAATGGTGAAAATGAATGAGATGAAGTACAAGGGTGAAAATGAATGAGATGAAGTACAATGGTGAAAATGAATGAGGTGAAGTACAAGGGTGAAAATGAATGAGATGAAGTACAAGGGTGAAAATGAATGAGATGAAGTACAATGGTGAAAATGAATGAGATGAAGTACAATGGTGAAAATGAATGAGATGAAGTACCATAGTGAAAATGAATGAGATGAAGTAAAAGGATGAAAATGAATGCGATGAAGTACACGGGTCTAAACGTGACGCTTGAGAGGAAACCCCCCCCCCCACCTAGTTGCACTAAGAAGGTAACACTGATGAGAGGTTGGAGAGCAAGATGAAATGGAATGGAATATAGAATTTAGGACAAAGGCCAAGCACTGGGACCTATGAAGTCATTCATCGCTGAAACAGAAATTAAGAGTATAAAGGTTTGAGAGGTGTAACAGGAGGAAAACCTCAAAGCAGTTGCACTATGAAACAATTGTTAGGCGAGGGTGGATACCAAGATGAATAAAGAGATTATGAACGGAGGTACAGTAAAAGGAATGAAAGGGGCTGCAGCTAGGGCCTAAAGGGACGCTGCAAAGAACCTTGAGTAATGCCTACAGGAGAGCAAGATGGAAGAAAGGAATGAGGAATGGAGGTAAAGTAAAAGGCTACAAAATGAGAGCAGCTAGGAACCTAAGGGGTGCATCAGACACCTTTTAGTAATGCCAATTGGGGACCAACAGAGATCTACACTGGTCTTCACAGATTCTGAATCTCGTGAAATACCCAGTGGCGCATGATGATCGAGCTTCCGGAAGAGGATGGCTGATTTTTGGCTTCCTCTTTCAGGCTAGTCACAAAAACAACAACACCAATAGTAATATTACTATATAAATAAGGACATTATCAAGTTTATTTTCTTTATGGTAAGATAAACAAATAATTTATTTACTCCTAATATATTTCTTATCTCACAGCTGTACAGTGTTACGTGTCAAAATAAGACTCAATGCCTTTTCCCCCCTCTTTTAGGTAAGTCACAAAACGAAATAATAATAATAATAATAATAATAATAATAATAATAATAATAATAATAATAATAATAATAATAATAACAACTGAAAAATTCCCTGGATACTCAGAAGTCCCAATGCACAGTGCTCATACGGAACTAACAAATAAATGAAGAAGGCTCTAACTGGCATTTTTGTTTTCTCTCCAGTGGGTTACTTGCTAAACAGAGATGATCCATGTTAAGAATATAACCAACAGTCAAAAGACATGATTTCATACAATACCTCCAACAAAAAATAAATTCCTTTACGACCCCGTTCCCACCTGAAGTTACCAAACGAGATTAAACGATCCTCTCTCACACACACACACACACAGGTATAGGTAGCACAGGTAAATTTCCGGAAGTGTTCGCGAGGCTCCAAGAACTAGGTTGAAAACCACATATTAACTTAATTCACGACTAAAAAAAAATATTTACCTACGTTAAATTGCACAAGCCTTCGAAATAATCCTTAAGAAATGTAAGAAGTTCTAAGTTCTCCCTCTACAGAAGGAGGTAATTGCAACTAAGAACACAGGCGGTGGGGTGCGGCGCCCAGGGCCACTCTTGGCTTACTGGAAGCCTATGAGTTCTCGGCTTCTAATTCCAGCTAGCCTGGAGTGGGCCGACCTTCAGCTCCTCCGGAACATCTACCATAACCCCCAACCCCCTTTTCATCTTTGAAAGTATGGACTCCTTGAGGATTCTGATATATTCGTAATGCCTCGAGCAAGAAATGACATACGAAAATATAAAACCATAAGCATTGCTAATTTGAGGAAACGCCTTTTTACCTGACAGTATTGTTAAGGGAGATTAGAAGCACCTGTAGCCAACACTTGGAGAGTAGTCGAGTTATCAGCGAAAGGCGGTCTTCACTTGCACTCTTTTACAACTTTATAAAACGTTACGGAGACCGTGCTTTCTAAACCTTAACTGAACTTTTAGGAAGAGAGGCATCATAGAAGCATAATATAAACTATATAACTGGCTGGACATTCCGGCTGAAACGGGTAAAAATACCCTCACTGGTAACCTTGAAGCCCCACATGTGCACGTTGGGCAAGGTTGCTGACGGATGGTGCATGGATGTACAGTTGAGGGGAGAGGGACCGGAGGGGGGGAGGGGATGCCGTGGAGGGGAATAAGTGTCTAATGCTGGGGGAGTAAGGGGAAGGGGGAGAGTAAGTTTGGAACATTCTTCAGCTTATTGATTTTCAGAGAAGTACTTCTGGCGCACTGAAACAGAAGTGATATCAGCAAAATTTTCTACAGTTCTTCTCTGACAGATGCTGAAACCTATATCCTTTTTTTTACCATATTCTAGAGCAGGATAAGAACTAGAGGCGACACTAATTCTGTCAGAGTCAGCGTAACCTCTTAACATGTTGCTGTTTATGCTTCACGGCCCGGTGTATTACCCTTAAGCACATGAGAAAAGTGGAAGGGAAAAGGTGAGAAGATTAGAAACCTTGAAGCGATAAGGGTTTCTGGTACTTAGATACCTCAAGGACTTTGACAGTTGTTACATAACATATGAAGAATATAAAAAAATATTTCTTATAATATATATATGTATATATATATATTTATATATATAAATATATACTTACACACGTGTGTATGTATATATATATATATATAATATGTATATGTGTATATACATAAATATAAATATATATATATATATATATATATATATATATATATATATATATATATATATATATATATATAAATGAAGAGAAAATACGATCCGAATGCGATCCACGCAAGATCAATACTTATGCTCACTACAGATTCAGTCATACAACAGATAATCTAAGACATTTCACCTGTATATTTCAATATCTGTCACTCTATCTTGCAACGCCAGCAACAGAAACCGCATAAAACTCTTACTGACGCAACAATTTCACTCTCAGCAATACAGAAACTAACAGTGCCTTCTACACTCGATGGTAACTACAAACTGAAGGCAGCTCACTGATTACGATAGCTGCAGCCATAAACGCAGACTGAATCGGCGGGGTCAGTCAACACAGAATTTAGCAGGATCGGCTGAAATAAAATACACTGACCTCTGAGTGAGACGTGGAAAAAAAAGGAAGAAAACAGGATGAAAAAGTGAAAACGAAAACGACGAGAGAGAGGGCCAGCGGCTCTTTTGATTTCCATTACGAGCACTTTTCGGCGGCCGTTTAAAGTCTTGATTTACCGCAGTTTTGAACAGCAACTGACCTTTGACTCTTTTTGAGCAGCATCGGCATTCGACCTTGCTTTTAACAGAAGCAACTGTCGGCACCGCCTTCAAATCTGACGGTTGCAAATGCTACAGAAAGCAGGCATGGAGTCCATACCACCTCAAATAAGATCAAAAACCGTTTCTCCTCTCACAGGCTGTGCGGATAATTTTCATTCACATTTTACAGTCTTTTCTTTTCTCCATCCAGCGATACTGATCTGCCTGGCGTGTCCAGGAATTGGAATATAAAATTTAGGCCAAAGGGCAATGGCTGGGACCTGTGAGCTTATTCAGCGCTGAAAATTATGTTGAAAGAATTGTTAGGAGAGGGCGGAAAGTAAGATGGAAGAAAGAGAATATGAACGGAGGTAGAGTAAAGGGACTGAAAGGGGTTGCAGCTAGGGACGACGCTAATAAATAATGCGTACAGTGCACCCCACGAGGTTCACTGGCGCACTAACCCCCTACGGGTTCAGGAACCAAGCAAGAGGAAGTCGATGAATATGAATTTACTTCAGCTAAAGAACAAAGTTTTGATCTATACGAGTCGATATAAAGGACATTAATTAAGAGCAAAGTTTAAAAGTATTCATCTCTGCTCTTAACGGAAGGTTAGCCGAAAACTTGATGATAAGCGGAAGACTGACAACGACAG
The DNA here is from genome assembly GCF_040412425.1 of Macrobrachium rosenbergii. NCBI lineage: Eukaryota > Metazoa > Arthropoda > Malacostraca > Decapoda > Palaemonidae > Macrobrachium > Macrobrachium rosenbergii. The sequence goes on along the minus strand of NC_089796.1, from coordinate 71,170,461 downwards.
TGGAAATTAAATAAAACAGAAACTAAATGTGCAAAGGGTTTCTTGAATTTAAGATATAACAAATAAAAAACAGCACCGAAAGTTTCTTCGGCGCCATCGAATTTTCTTACAGCAGCTACAGCGTATAATCGCCGCCAACGAAATAGTTCTATATTTCGGCGGTGGTCTCGGTATATCGTCTGTATTATGAGCCAAAAAGCTCGATTACAGCTAATCTTCTTAACTTTAAATAAAATAAAAACTAATATTGAGACTAGATGGCTGCAATTTGCTATGTCTGATGACTGGAAGGTGGATGATCAACATACCAATTTCAAGCCCTCTAGCCTCAGTAGTTTTTAAGATCTGAGGGCGGACAGAAAACGTGCAGACAGAAAAAAACGCGGATAGAATAAAGTGCAGACGGACAGACAAAGCCGGCACAATAGTTTTCTTTTACAGTTGTTTTAATGGCTGTCATTATAAACGAAGCTTCTACTCTTCTTTAGTAAACCTACGAAATTTATTTCTATTTTCAAGCAGTCAGTGTGAGAATAATTAAGACGAAATAAAACGTTACTTCGATAAAGGTGATTCGTTGATGGCGTGACGAGAAGTTAGCTTATAAGAATGGCTCACATTTTGCATTTTTATGGTGATGTGAGATTCGTGCTCTATATAATTTCCTATTTTGATCTGATTTTTAGTTTTCTGTGTAACAAAACTATTGTGCCGCACTTTTTTCTGTCCGCCCAAAGATCTTAAAAACTGCTGAAGCTAGAGGGATGCAAATTGGTATGTTGATCATCCACCCTCCAATCATCAAACATATGAAATTTTGCAGCCTCTAGCCTCAGTAGTTTATTTCATTTAAGTTAAGTTAGCTACAATCGTGCTTCTGGCACTATAGGATATGCCACCACCGGGCCGTGTATTAAAGATTCATGGGCCGCGGCTCATACACCATTATACCGGAGCTCACTGAAAGACAGATCTATTTTTAGCTGGCCTTGATTATACGCACAGCAGAAAACTCGATTGCGCTAAGAGGCTGACGCATTTACTTGTTTTCTTTTTACGCCATAATTAATACGCCGAGTAGTGGTGAGAGTAACGAACGGTATAGTCGGGATTTTATTTTCAAACATACTTAAATACATAAAATAAGCATTATCGCTTATTTATTACTAGCATCCTAAATAAATTAAAGCATCCGCATTTCTGATCTGGGCAGTTAATGTTGTATTCATCTAATATCACGAATGCACTTTAAAACTGACCTAGTGTCAGTAAATGGCTTTTTAAGTGTTCCACTAGAGGACATTAATGGCCGGTAAAAGGCGTTTTCTCGAGTATCACATCAAAGAAAACACAGTTTTAGTTTCTGAATTAGAATTATACTGAAAAACGAATTAGGGGGAGGGGGAGGTGAGGGAGGATGATGGAATGAGAGTGAAATGAACAAGAGTAGTAATAGGCAATAACTTATTCTACTTTATATTCAACGTTAAAAATGATGCTTATTACGGGATACAACAACTGAGTTGGGTGTCAGGATTCAAAATGGCTTTATGTATTTACGTCTGTACTAAAATGAAATCCTAAGTGTACTTTTCGTTGCTTTCACACATACACCGAACAGTATATCCGCGAATTAACTATAAAAAAAATCGAATCAAAATTGGAAACTATATGGAGCATAAATCTCACATCACCATAAAAATGCAAATGTTTTATAATACTGCAGAGTATTATTAAGCCTCAATGAAAGCAGCATTTCAATGTTTAATAAAAGAAAGCCGAATGTTTAAAGATTTCTGTACGTAAAACGTGTTATCTGGGGTAATTCGGATTATTATATCAGCCAAAATGGGAAAGTATTTTCAAATGCATGAACCCGAAAGGAAAGCGCATCTGAACACCCACCTCTGTGTACAATCCTGCTATTTTCGCCATGGCGAATACCTTTTGTGGTTTCATCTAAGCTGTTCAGCTCCTCCTACAAAATGAAACGGTGGCTCTTAAAACAAGGATCCATTTTCAGAGGTGGCCTTGCAAAGGACTTTCTTTGAGGCGAAGAAGAAGGGAAGAGGGCGTCGATATAATCGACTCCGTCCTACAGACGATTCATCAAAACTTTCGGCGATCTGACGACCCTGTTGGGACCAGGACAACGTCGTTTGAGAGTTGTTGTTGGCGTTGCTCCTCCTTCGACAAGTCGTCGACTGGTCTCACAAGCCCTCGACAAGGTCTTACGATCCTTGACAAGACTTCGACCTGACTCACAGTTCTACTATACTTCGACAGGTCTTGAAACGCTTCGACAATAAATCAGCCTGCTAGTCTCACAGATCCTCGACAAATCGATCTTTCGTAAAGCATTTCGATTTCAGGTGGAGCTTGGGACACTGAGCGTCTTCCGACATGTCCTCTCGCGAGAGGATATGAAATGTTTGACGATTCGGATGAGTAATTAAGCTAAATGGTTCATCGGATGAGTAATTAAGCTAAATAGTTCGTCTTTGTGGTGATTCTGATGGTTCTCATTTAACTATCTTGATTGGCCAGGAATCTTCTAAAGGGGCTTCGAGAAGCTTAAAAAAGTGCATGAGAGGTTTTTCACATTTGAAATTCCCAGTTGCCTTTTATTTAATCTTTCGAATTCCTGGTTCATTGAATGAATGAATGCCGGGTGAATTCCACATTCACAACCATCCAAAACCAGTTGTAAATGGAGGGGTTCGAAAAGTGGTGTCTAAGACTTACAATGAGTTAACCTTTCTAGCCAAGGTCTGGGGTTTATCAGTAATGTTTCACTGCTTTTACAAAGCTTCAAATTTCAGGCTGACAAACACCTATAAAACTTCCTGTCCTTGTTTCGAAAACATCCTCTTTGGTCAACGTTTTTTTCCTCAGGTCCTAAACTTTTCCTTGTTATTGGAAGTTTACAAAAAAAAAAAAAGAGAAAAAAAAATAGCCTTGTGTCTTCGTCTGTCAGTTACTTTCACACTGCAGATCAGTTTGGTTTTGTTAATGATGTTTCTCTGAGGAATTCAATAAACAAGGCATATGAAAGTAAATTCTGCGTTTCCACTCAGTTTTTCAATGACAGAGTTAAACTTCGAGTATAAGGGCGATGTATTTTCTTCAGAAAACTGAAAGTCTGTTCTTCACTGGAATGCTTCTTGTTACATCAGCTGTCAGAAAGGAGCTACACACCGGTTCGTAGAGTTCTCGGCATCTCGTCAACAACGAGGCACCTGTAGTTTTCCCCGACCTATTCGCGATCTTCTTCCTTCCGTCGTCCGAAGTTTTAAGGATAACCTTCTCTTTCCATTCTTCAAATTCGACGTTCCACAAATCGCTTAAGAATAGAAAGAACGGGTCTCTTTCTTTTTCCTTCCTCCCTTTCTTTTATTCTTCCTCTCCGGCCGGTCAAAAATACAGCATCGCCTCGGAAGGGAAATGTTATTGCGTCCTCCCTGTGTTCTCTCACTTCAGTAGCCTGATTTACGGGGCAGAGAGATGATGAGGAGAGAGGAGAGAAGTTGGGGGGGGGGGAGGAAGGGGGTTGCTGGGGAGTCAGAGGAAGGATCCCAAACTTCTGGCAGAAGTATGTCCTGAATAAAAAGCAATTTCAGGCTGAAGGCAAGAAGGGCACGCGGGTCGAGTCAATTGTTAGGGAGCAGTGTCATAATTAGCAGAGAACTGCTTTGATGTATAAACGGGCGGATAATTTATAGCTGCATTCATGAACTTACATGCCTAGATTCCTTGCCTTTGTCATTTCTCATTCTTCAGAACAAAGAAATAAGGATTATACACGAGTAACGTATTACTTCATTTATGCGGGCAGTGAATAAGGCTTTTTATATTTAAGCAGCAGACTTGTTTATCTATCGAGTTTTTGAAACTGTTAACACAACGGACAAAAACTCACGTATACGAATCGCATAACTTGGAAACTTCCTTTGTGGAATTTCTGGCAAACGCCCTACAGGGCTATAGGACGTGGATCACTGTAACACCCTCGAAGGCGAAACCCCACTTCGGGAAACCGCACGGGTTATTCAGACGCTGAAGGAGAGGATAGGACTGGCCTCCTTCCTCCTTTCATCCTACGTCCCGCATCATCTTGGCTTATAACTTTAAGGACACCAAAAGGATAAATGTTTAGCTGGATTCCTTCGCCGGGCGCAACATCTCCGTCGGGGGTCTTCGACTAATTCCATTCGACTCTTCTTCTTCTTCCTCCTTTTTCGCGGTTCGTCGACATCCCTGGCCTTTGTCTGGGGCGAAAAGAGGATTAATGTATGCTTGATGGTTCGGGTTCATTCACTTCCCCAAGTGTGGGAGCGCAGAGGGGCCTCTTGAATAAAACACACAGAAATCGCTGTCTTTCGGAATGTCCAACTTAATTTTCTGTCTTCAAGTTAGCGAAACCGTATGCACGCATATTCACATACACACACACACGCAGTGTTCGAAAGTCATAAAGTACCGGCATATCATTGTTTAAATACGCTGTCAACAACAACGAGTAACGGAACTTAAGATTTTCCACGTTCATCAGAGACGCAAATTATCAATAAAAGCAGGAATAACTTTCGGGAATGAAGTGTTAATGCCTTTCATTCAGTTGACCTCCTAAATGAATCACGACGGAGTCTACGGGGAAAGCCCTCCTGTATTCACATAGCGCCAGTTAGGGCCACACTGCGGCGAGAGGATGCTGGGATGTCCTACCAGGTCGGAGATGTGTCCATACTAATCCCTGCCTTTGGCTCGGGCTTCAGCTTACCGCTGGATGCGAGAACCGACGTGAAATCCACGGAGAACGATTGCGGAGGCTTTAGATGAACAGTTCATTTTCAAAGCACAACTACTGTAACTGGACGTTAAAAAAATGCTATTTAAAAATATTTAAATATACTTTAAACTGGAGTCCGAAGTTCATTTGAACCGCGAGAAGAAAAACTCACAATACGGAGTGAGTGCAATGATATGGGATGGGGGATGTCGTACCTTTTTTAAGCACGTGATAGGCTTGACACTGTGACTCTTGCCAGTAACAATACCATAATTCACAAAAGCTTCCGCGGCCCTTGGATGAATCACCACCACGTTTTTGTTCTTCGCTTCTTTCGCCCCGTCTTTATTTAACTTTCCATTTCCTATTCATTGACATTAAAGCTCTTCACTTTATTGGATAAATAGAGCAGGCTGATTCTCTCTCTTCCTTTCACTCTGTAGACTCAATCTTTGCTTATCTTTTTCTATTCGGTTCATTTACTTTTATCGCTTCTTTCGTCAGAGCATGATTGGTTATTAAACCTCGTTGCGGAGATTAAATAAATGAGAATAAACACGGCAATTACATCCCAAACACTCAGCTCTTCTATAAGAGCGTCATTGCGTACTGAATCTATCTTTCATAAATTCATCTACTACCGCGTTTTTCCTCTAGTTAAACAGTTAACAGTTCTAATATGATTTGAAGCCTTTGAAAATATTGTTTTGAAATAATAACTGGTTTTAATAATTAATGAAAAACAAAATTATGATGCTTAGGCGAAATCCTGATCTGAGAATACAAATAAATTCAGAAATCCAGATTATATTTTTTAAAATTTACATTCGATTTTTCGAACATCCATAAAGGATGATGATCTTTCTATATTCGCTAGTGGGATTTTTTTTTTTTTAGTATTTTGCCTCAACTGTGAAAATTTTTGCATTTTTTTTTTATATTCCTGAATTTTCGTGTACTTTGGATTTTTTTGTGTACTTGGCAAATGCACATGTTATGGGTCAGAGGTCTTATCTAAACGTTTTATGCCTATTTGATAGCACATATGCTTGAAAATGTTGCATATACATATAAATACATATGCTTGAAAATGTTGCATATGCATATAAATACATATACTTGAAAATGTTGCATATACATATCAATACATATGCTTGTAAAATGTTGCATATACATATAAATACATATGCGTGAAAATGTTGTATATACATTTAAATACATATGCTTGAAAATGTTGCATATACTGCACATATAAATACATATGCATGGAAATGTTGCATATACTGTACATATAAATACATGTGCTTGAAATGTTGCATATACATATCAATATATACCGTATGCATGAAAATGTCGTATATACATATACAGTAAATACATATGCTTGACAATGTTGCATATACTGTACATGAAAATACATATCCTTGAAAATGTTGCATATACATATAAATACATATGCTTGAAAATGTTGCATATACATATAAATACATATGCTTGAAAATGTTGCATATATATATAAATACATATGCATGAAAATGTTGCATATACATAAAAATACATATGCATGAAAATGTTGCATATACATAAAAATACATATGCTTGAAAATGTTGCATTTACATATATATATACATGCATGAAAATGTTACATATACATATCAATACATGTGCTTGAAAATGTTGCATATACATATACTTGAAAGCGAAGGTTCTTTAATTAATGTCAGCTTGTGTGCAAATACAGGTGTGGCCACCACGCTGATTTGGTGACGACTCAAAATTCTTGAATCCTCAAATTCTTAAATAAACAAATGCAGTAATCCTCATCTCATCCATAACACCATTATTGATTGATTATGAAATTTTGGGTCTTGAAGACCAAGCCGGAACACATCAGGATTATTCAAAGCGTAATGATGGTGAGAAATAAATTAAAAAATTGTTGGAATGATATGATTGATAATGAATAGGTGAATGATGATATACTAGTAATATGCAGTGTTAAAAAATGAGACGTAAGAAATGAAGTGATATTAGATAAACAACAAAAAACAAGCGTTTATTAAACTTTTATAATCTATACTTAGAGGAATGACATTTTTCATAAAATTCTATTTTAGAGTTCAAGATAAATTTCTGTGTCCAATATCCAATGCAAAAAATAAATAAATAAATAAATAAATACAACTACATAAAAAAGCAACTCTTGAAGCCTCTATAAACGCAATGCTGTTTATTCACTGAAATTTTCATAAAATTCATAACATTACCACCAGGAAATTTCCTGTTGAATTATCCAACAAAAATTCAAAACAAATGCAAACAAATCCATCCAACAATAAATCTCGGCTCTGCAACGGCACTGCTTGCATGCAGCTCCTGCTTTCAACACCAATTGATTCGTTCTGCTCTCTCTCTCTCTCTCTCTCTCTCTCTCTCTCTCTCTCTTCTCTCTCTCTCTCTCTCTCCGTCCCGAAATGCGCTTATAAACAGCCATTTCTTTTCGGGAGGGCCACTGTTTACTTGTCGAAAAGCAACGTTCCGTTATAGGTTGTCGAGTTGCCAATTCGTTTATTTGCTCACTTTTTTTTCCCTTGTCTCTTTAAACGATTTGCTTTCGCCCATTCTCCTTTGTTTTATTGCCTTTTCTTTTCCAGTTCCTTTCGGTTGGAGATTTTACGCGTTTCTTGTCTGTTGTTTTTCGAATGTCGTTTTATGTTTCGTTTTGTGTTTTATATTTAGAGAGCGTTCTTCTTGTTTGAGATGCTGTATGAATGTTTATATTGTAATTTATGTATGCATTAAGAGTACGTAAACCTTAGTTGTTTAGTCAAGAAAGACTGTACCTTACGTTGCCAATTCTGCAGTTTGCAATGATGCAGAAAGTAAACATGCGTGCGCGCACGAACACACACACACACACACTTATACATGTGTGTGTGTGTGTGTGTGTGTATTCTCAGGAGGATGACTCCAAGTCAATTATGTTTAGGTTGAGATTGCAGCCCTATGGTCCTTATCCAAGCCACTCATCATAGCTGTTCGGCCTCTCCCAAAGAATCGAACCCTAGCCCTCTCGCAGGGGAGGAAAGTATCATATCCACTAGTCCAAGATGTCCCTATTGAATGCAGAAATAAAGGGAAAATAAATGCACATCAATGACTCTTGCCCCTCTCTGTTTGACCCGGTATGACCCAGAACTTTTCCCATCAGAGGTATGGCCCTGCGGGTGTCACTTTCATTCGCTCACTGTCATTCTGATGACTGTCATTTGTCCGTCTGTCGTCAGCGTGCAGTCATTCTCCGTCTGTCGCTTTCACGGCAGACAGGCAGTTGAGTAAAGTATTTTCTTACTCAACTTTAAACAGACATTTTTTGAATCCTCTATATTTTTTATGATTACTATAAAATAATCTATGACACCTCGTATCTTTCACTCGCCATAGCAATGGTAAACACTCATGTCAGGACCATCAACGCGTCATTATTAATAACTAGGTACCTAGTTCGAGATTCGAACAGTGGGTCGTACAGTCGTGAGCTAGACGCGCTACCACCGGGCTACGAGGCCAGATAACAAAAAATAAGAAAAAAAAAAAAAGCCGCTTACTTATTCTATCCATAAAATAACAGAAGAAGATCTCTCACCTTTGTTGAGATGTGGGCGATACTGAAAGACATACAACCAAGAAATTCGCTTCTCCTGAAACGAAAGGAAACTCTTGTTAATTTTGTTATTCACCTGACATTTACAATAGCTCTTTGTGTAAGTGCAAGCATGCACGCTTTACACACATTGCACACACAAAGCAACATGATTACTTAAGCCTTTACATAGCCAAAAACAAATGAAAATGAGAGAGAGAGAGAGAGAGAGAGAGAGAGAGAGAGAGAGAGGAGAGAGAGAGAGTCTCTTTCTCTCAGAGAGAGAGGAGGCGAAGTCCTCTTTCCTGGGTGAAGAGAGGAGAGATTAGTCCTCTTTCTCCTCAGAAAGAGAGAGAGAGAGAGAGAGAGAGAGAGAGAGAGAGGAGAGAGAGAGAGAGAGAGACTTTAATCACTCTGAAGGGCCTGAGCAAGATCTAATGAACATCAGAAATCCATTTCCCCATTATTTCCGTAGGCGACAGAACGCAACGCAGGTGATGCCTACCAGGAATAAGAAAGGAGGCAATAAACGTGGTGTGAAGACGAGAGAGAGAGAGAGAGAGAGAGAGAGAGAGAGAGAGAGAGAGAGAGAGAGAGAGAGAGAGAGAGAGAAGCAAAAAGGAGTAAATTAAAAAAAGACTTACAATAAAAAATGAACAACGTAAAGTAAATATCAAGAAAACAAATAAAGAAAAACGTTGACGGTAGGTATAGAAAAAAAAATTGTGATTATGTAAACATGAATCGAAAGAAAATAAATTTGAAAATAGTACATTAGAAAATAAAAGATAAGTTGAAATTTTCGAGGAATGAAGAAATTCGACAGAAAAATTAATGAAGTAAACATGACGATAACAATAGATAAACAGCCGATACGAAGAAAAGGAAGATGCAGCGAACGACGCCATAGAGTAACAAAAGCAAAGAAACACAATACGATATATTCATCCATAAAAAGTAAATGGAGTAAACTGTGGGGAATCATTTAGAAAAGTCAAATAACTGAAAAAGAGGGAATCACTACCTATATATATATATATATATATATATATATATATATATATATATATACAGAGAGAGAGAGAGAGAGAGAAAGAGAGAGAGAGAGAGAGAGAGAGAGAGAGAGAGAGAGAGAGAGAGATAAAAACTAAACATGTGACTTGCAACAAAAATTACCCATAACATAACTAGAAAGCCCTTATCAATTTCAAACGTCCATGTACGCTATAAACGACCATTTCAAAACCCCCACCCCACCCCACACAAAAACATACAAAAAAATAAGCATAACATCCTCGTCACCAACATAACCGTCCCAACACACATCGCATGAAAAAAAAAAAACGCTCATTAACACAACAAAAACACAAAAGAAGAACAGAAAAAAACAAGCTCTCACTTCCTCAGAGTATCCCTGCTCCAGACGGACACCAGCAGACGCTTATCGAGGTCCTCGGGCAGGAAATCAAAACTGAATTTCTGATCGAAGTGAGGGGCGTTCGTGGCCCTCACCAGCGGGGTCCGGCAGAAGGTTCTCTCCTCCGTGTCAGGGACTAGGGAAATCTGCAGGGAGGAAGGGAAAGGCGCGTCAGAAATAAATTGATTGGTTGGCTGGTTCGTTTCCCGTAGACTGGCCTCGGGGAATCCGAGGTCACTGGTGCTGGAAATGTGTTAGATGTTTGCTGTAAATAATTCAAGGAGGCGAGATAAAGGAAATTCATAAATAGAATTTTTTTTAAACAACTATTAACCCTATAATGCTCCAGTAATAATAATAGAATATCCCTATATATCCTTTTCTAGAAACACAGTCTATTAATAATGATTATAATGGCAAGGTTAGTAACGGAGAACTAAAATTGTTTTAATAAATGATTGTAATTTCACTACTTAAGGATCACTAGCATTGAAGATAATTGTAACAATAACATCAATGACAATAACGTCTATGATAATAATTCTTATTCGAGAAATGCTATTCAACAATACTAGAAATACTATTCAACAATACTAAGAGATATTTACAACTAATCTTACACACTCTAGAGTAAATTAAGAACGAAAATCATTATTTTATATCCATATTTAAATCATGTGACAGTAAGGCTAATTACTTAGAAAAAAAAGGAAACCAGGAAATGGAACACCAGAAAAACTTAATGTAAAAAATCAGAGGTCAGATAACTAAGTCAGGAAGAGAACAAACAAACTAATAAATAAAAGTTTACCTAAAAAATAAAACAAGGCCAAAGGGCGATAAAAGACTGAGGATGTCATAGCAAAATTTAAAAAAAAAATACACGAAAGGAAAGGAACTTAAAGAAGGAATTACTTAGACAACACTGCCCTAACTCTTAACAAACAAACAAAACAAATGCAAAAAAAAACACAAAATCCTGAAATGAAAGGATCGCGGGAAAGGAGATTCCCTTAATCAATCCCTTAAGCGGAGCGTTCAGGAGAAGAAGAAGATTTAGAAGCTTCGGCAAGAAGCCCCAGCGTGATGCATGGCTGAAATTAAGATCCCAAACGCCACAGGATTAGGTGATAAACGAGCTCTCGCATTCTTCATCTCTTTCTTTCTTTCTTTCAAAAACACACACACACACATACACAGAACACAAACATTTCTTTGGCAAAGGAGATACAAGAACACACACACATATATACATACATAAAAATTATATATACCTACATATATATATATGTATATATAGTATATATACTACATATATATGCGTATATAATTTATATATACAATATGTATGCATACACACACATATATACATATATATAATATATATAAATATAATGTATATATACTGTATATATACACACACATTCACTTGCATGTGTGAACCTAATATATGAAATACATCATATTTGATATCTGGTAATTGATTCAATGAAATTGGTAGATCGAATCAACAAAAGCCACTAAGTTCACCCTGAGAACAAAAAATTAAAGAGAGAGAGAGAGAGAGAGAGAGAGAGAGAGAGAGAGAGAGAGAGAGAGAGAGAGAGAGAGAGATTACAAAACCCATTCCCTGCGAAAGTCTACCTAAGGTAACACTTGCAAACCCAAATGAGAAGAATTTCATTGAAAACCTCGATAGAACTATGCTACCAACCAATAAGCCACAATATATATGAAAAACTGAAATGAGAGAGAGAGAGAGAGAGAGAGAGAGAGAGAGAGAGAGAGAGAGAGAGAGAGAGATTAAAAACCCATTCCAAGTGAAAGTCTACCTAAGGCACACTTGCAAACTTAAATGAGAAGAATTTCATTGAAAAACCTCGATAGAACTATGCTAACAACCAATAAGCCACAATATATATGAAAACTGAAATGAGAGAGAGAGAGAGAGAGAGAGAGAGAGAGAGAGAGAGAGAGAGAGAGGATGAGAGAGAAATGAGAGACATTGCTTGATAGAATCCATAAAGTAAACCAATACACAATATATATGTGAAAAATGAGAAAGTCTACCTAAGGTAACACTTGCAAACCCAATAGCAAAGAATTTCATTGAAAACTAAATAGAAGAATTGCTACCAACCTGAGAACTATTCTCACAATATATATGAAAATTAAATGAGAGAGAGAGAGAGAGAGAGAGAGAGGAGAGAGAGAGAGAGAGAGAGAGAGAGAGAGAGAGAGAGTCTTACCTTCACATATGGATTGCAGACGCTAGAAAGCCGTGACCTTAATTTCTTTGCCTCGATGACTGGAAACAAAAACGAAGAGAACAGGATAATCCACGTTACATAACAAGGACTATAAAATAGTATTAAGAAATTAAGTCATGAATTACAAGGCCAACAACTAATTCAATAAATTCATTGAAGAATAATTACAGCTACATCCTCTAACTATATATATATAATGATATAGAGTATATAATACATATATATAGTAAATATATATATATATATATATATATATATATATATATATATATATATATATATATATATATATATATATATATATATACACATGATGTCAACAATTAATTCAATTAATTTATTGAAGAATAATTAGATATATATATCCTCCAATACACATACATGTATTCAACAAAGAAATCTAAAGAAAACTAAACGGAAACTTAATTAGCCAGACAAAAATTACAGCTGGGGCACCTAAGAATCCTTGCAATTTTAATTTCTTATGCAAAGAAATAAACAAACACACAGGCAAATGAAACAAAATAAAATAATTATACTTACTGTGAATCGTCAATAGCCCATAGTTCTCGTACACAGCTAATTTTAACTGACCTGCAAGGAGGAAATAATAATAATAATAATAATAATAATAATAATAATAATAATAATAATAATAATAATAATAATTAATATTTTTATAAGAAAAGAAATCGTTATATTTCGAACTGTTTATCAGGCCAGCAATAATTAATTAAACTATTTGCTATTTGGAAAGATGAATAATTTTTACCAAGAAAAATAAGTAAAAACGTCAACTGACATATCTACCATATATGAATGGACACGTGTGCATGTTTGTTTAAATAAAATACATACGATATGTGAAAAGGTAAGTACATATATGTGTGTGAGACTGGAAAAAAACAAGTATGAAAAATGGGTGAAAAACCCTCGTTTGAATGAACAGTGGTTAATCAAGCAAATGCATGATAAAAGTATAACTCTGAGCTTCCTAAAGCATATCTAAGACTGCATGACATTTCTGATCATGTGTAGAACTCTCTTTAAAGATCTTGGAAGGCAAATTGAGCCTTCAGAACAACGACTGAGGGGAAACGCCTTGAATTTCGAGTAACAACAGCCTGCACTGTTTGTCGTTGTTGGGAAAGGAGTGTCAAATAAGGCGATTTTAATTTTTATATATAATAAATATATAACAAGGGTTTTGGTACACATTTCAGTCACCAGGCTACGCTGGCCTGATTCAGAGTCCACATAAGCATCATAAAGCACGCATGGAATGAGTGGAAGTTCCCATAAAATTTAATATGAACTGACGCTTTTCCTTCATTTTAATCAGGCCTCAGATGACGCCAGGGTTTCCATAAATCAATATCAATCAGCAAATAAGGCCTATGGTAGATATTTGCTTTTTACGAAAATAAACACAAGCAGGACAATATAGCATAGGGCACTATGCCCTCCTTATGGTGGATGTGAGACAATAAGGAGCTATATATTATATATATATATATCCAACTGCCCAATAATAGTTATAATAGTAAGCTTGTAGATCTATTCCGAGGTTAAGTTGGGCAATAAAGGAAAAGTACATTAACTGGAAACTGCAAAACAAATAAATAAAATATATATATAAATAAATAAATATATAAGTAAATAAAAATTCACATCAGTTGTCTCTATAAGGTCAAGGCGATATTCGTGAAATGTCGCAGAAAGTGCCGGAGGCATCTTAGCGACTTTTCTCACACAAATCCTGCGCTTCCTCTCTTAAACTAGACAGTAAGGTGACCTCGAGTAATAAATGAGGAGATGGCGGAAGAGGAGCTGATAAAGGGAGTGAGAGGGGAAAGGGGAAGGGAGGAGGAGAGGGGAGATACATAGATGACATTGAAGGATAAATATGACAGAAAAAAAAAGAGAATGAGAATCAAAATAAAATACACGAAACTTACATAAACAGGGATAAAATACAG
>NC_089796.1:71148862-71153862 GCF_040412425.1 Macrobrachium rosenbergii | reverse complement strand
ACAGTATATATATATATATATATATATATATATATATATATATATATATATATATATATATAGAGAGAGAGAGAGAGAGAGAGAGAGAGAGAGAGAGAGAGAGAGAGAGAGAGATACATACATACACACATATATAGATATATACTGTATATGTGTGCGTGTGTATAATGTGAAGGTAAGTGTAACAAAGAATGTACTACACATACACACACACACTCACACAAGCCGTTGAGTACCCTCGAAAACCAGTCCTCAAGAATATATCGTTTAAAAAAACATAAATAAAATACAAACGATGAGAAAAATGAAGTCCCAACCTTGCTTTCATATTCAAATATAAAAGCAAGCCATTTTAAAATTATCTCTTTGGGTTACGGAAAGCTCGAGATACCGTGCTGAGGGAATTCATGAATAGTTAAAGACAGAGAACAATTCTAATTGGTTAATTGTCCTGTACCCTATTTTTAATATGGTTTGGAATAGCATGCTCTCATTAGTCGTACTTATGATTTTTTTCATCTTTCATGATGAAAATTATCATAACCTCACAAAGGATGTTTTGTTTCAAACTCCTTTTAGTGTCTGCTTGTAAGAATGATTGCTAAAAATGTGACGTGTGGGTTTTTACGAAAATTTGAATAACGGTAGGCCTTGTGACTGTCAACATGCTATAAAATTTTGGGAGAGATAGGAAAGTAACTTTTAGGAAATTAGGGCGTTTTAAAGTTGGGGGACGTTGTAAAGACGGAATGCCTAGCCTTAGCGGAGGTTTGCGGTCTGCGCACGTTCTGGTAGTTACTGTTATCCAGGCGATTTTACCAATTACTTAATAACATTTATCACTATAAAATAAATAACGGGGACGTTTTCAATACAATCATATATTTTGCGGCGCCAAAGTATGGAAATCATTCCGTAAATAAGGAATAACCAAAGCATCATTCTTCTTCCTCCGTCCTTCCACTCGAAATTACTTCGTCCAAAACATACACAGTCCCAAACACTCCGTTTCCCACAATATATCATTGGGAGACATCCCCTCGTAATGGGCCAACGAGGGGATGAGAGAGAGAGAGAGAGAGAGAGAGAGAGAGAGAGAGAGAGAGAGAGAGAGAGGCCCAAGTTCCTCCCATATACTCCAGCACTTCCGGTGTATAATAACGGTCGCGCGTGTCTGTCTGTCTACCGTCATCTCCCTAACGGATCCTTGAAGAGGGGAAGCGATCTCTCTCTCTCTCTCTCTCTCTCTCTCTCTCTCTCTCTCGGTTCATCCTGTCTCCCTCTCCTTTCAGCCCTTTCAATTTTTCATGCAATCTCCGGGCATCCTTTCAGCTACGCTCTCCCTCGTAGGACTTGCCTCGCCTGTCAATAGGATGTAGTAACGAATCGCTTTTGCCGCAGCGTAAGTGACCCTAGGTGAGGTGACGCCTATTTGCGGAACGAAATCCATTTTTAAATAAATCCTCACGAAAAATAGGATTAATGACGTGAATCCGTCAAATTATCATCCCTTACGTGCTTCGCCAATGTCTTGTAGACAATAGTAGGAAGGGATTTATCATTTAACTGGTGCATTATTAATAACAAGAAAAACAAAATAGACGACGTCTTTTTAGTGTAAATTGTCAGAAAATGCATCAAATATAAAAATCTGTTTCAAAGGATTTATTCTCCACTTTCCTATATGTATCCATACAAGCATACATATGACCAAATTCATGCAATTCAAGCACTCGTGATGTCTAAGTCAAATATCTTCTTTCGCTTTCGGTTATAGTATACAAACGCTATCCCACACATTCACCCATAATCGACGCGTATCTATTTATACCCATGAAACGGCTTCAGGATCAGCCCTTCGTCATTATTCATGGCATTTCTTATTCATCTACTGCAGCGCGCCGCTGCTCTGGCTGCTGGAATTCCTCAGCTTCACTCACTCACTCACTCACTCAGCTGCCCCTCTCAACAATTAACGCACTACTCGAGGTAAGCGCCTCCCCTTTGTTTGTCGCTTATTCCCCTCGTTTATCATTCATCGCCGCGGGCCTTCCTAGCCCCCATTTCCCCTCACGCAGCCGCTGGCCGGGTCATTCATCGCCATCATTGACTCACCCTCCCCCCACCCCCGACACCACAGCCACCCCCAGGAACCTGCATATCCTTACTCACCTTTTACTGAAGTTCTACACTTCCCCCTTCCCCACCACCTACCACTCCCCATCTCTGAAGAGACTGCACTGCTATGCAGCTTTGAGTTTCGTATTTTCTCTGTCAGTGGGGGACGGGGGAAGGGGACGGGAGGGGGGGATTAGGAAACAAAGAACAGGAAAGCAAACTTTGTAAAATCAACAGCGCAACTCGAGTCCAAGAATATTTACAAAAGCAATTTCATCATATCACACAGGTCGCATTTCTTATGAGAAAAACAAACAAACAAAACAAAAGATACGCAAAGAATAACCCTCAAAAATTTATATATACACCATGCGTGTGTATATACACATATAAAGTTTGTGTGTGTATATATATATATATCTATATATTTATAGATATATATATATATATATATATATATATATATATATATATATATAATATATATATATATATATATATATATATATATATATATATATATATATATATATATGTTTGTGTATAAATATATATAAATTATTTTCTTTGGTTTATTATTATTATTTCTGTGTCTGGCCGTTATTGTGTTCACAAAATATGTTGAGAACTTGTTAACGGCCGTGACCTTATTTGGTGAAAACATGTGTAGGAACCCCTTACCCAACGCAGATGATTAACTTTCGGTGGTTATAGATAAATCTCTGACCATTTATAGCCCTGCAAACTATCTGGCTATTATTATTATTATTATTATTATTATTATTATTATTATTATTATTATTATTATTATTATTATTACTGTTGTTGTTGTTATTTATGAATGCAGGTCAATTCTTGAATGACTCACGACCCAAAGAAAAGGGAAAGTGTAATTTGAAATCAGTTTTCTCTCTCTCTCTCTCTCTCTCTCTCTCTCTCTCTCTCTCTCTCACACACACACACACACACACACACACACAGACACACATCTTCAGGACAATTTTCCATTATTTCTCACAAAACAATCAACATTATTGTCATTACCATATGCTCGTGCATTCCTTACAGTGTACATTCATCAATTACTCTCCGAACAGCAACTTAAGCAAGAGAAACTTTCCCATCCCAAAATCTTCCTTCAGTAAAGGAATCCAGGGGCGCCTGGCCCGGAGACACTGAGTGAATTCCTGTCGGCATCACAATTTGTCAGCAGCTGTCAAACTGTCAACCCAGGTCATTACTGAGAAACCGTTGGTAGGAGAGCCGGAGACATTTAATAAATCCTGAAACCAACAGAGATATAGCGCTGTTCATGACACCGATGATAGCTGCTTGCGGGGAGATTTCACAGGCTAATAATAATAATAATAATAATAATAATAATAATAATAAACTTCATTAAACAGAATGGACATCTTGACGCCGTTGTTTATATAATAATAATAATAATAATAATAATAATAATAGTAAACTTCATTAAACTGAATGGCCATCTGGACGACGTTGAGTTTATAATAATAATAATAATAATAATAATAATAATAATAATAATAATAATAATAATAATAATAATAATAATAATAAACTTCAATAAACAGAATGGACATCTGGACGCCGCTGAGTTTATATTGAAAATTTATCAGTCTCTCCAATGAGTTTCTTTGTAGCAGCAGGAAAATTATATAACAGCTGTGCAAAGTTTGTTTAAAAGAAGGTCTTCTTCCGGAATAATAATAATAATAATAATAATAATAATAATAATAATAATAATAATAATAATAATAATAATAATAATAAGACTATATTCTTGAAGTAATACCTTCCTGGCATTTCAGATACCACATTTTATTTAAATGGTAAAGATAAATTTACTTCTATATTTTTCTTTGAGCTATGGTTTCATGAAATAATAATAATAATAACAATAATAATAATAATAATAATAATAATAATAATAATAATAATTAGTATTATTATTATTATTATTATTATTATTATTATTATTATTATTATTATTATTATTATTATTATTATATTATAAAAATCTTATTTTTTTTACTTTTAAGTTTCCAAGATCTAACTGCCCCAAAATAAGAAAATAAAAATCTTTTCCCTTTTTTCTTCTTTTAGTGAATTTCTGCTCTAAAAACGCTCTCTGGCTAAGTTCATAGCCGTACGCCCTGTTCCATAAAAATGTTGGTTCATTAAGAATACTAATACGCAGATCAAGGTAAGGGGTTTAATTATTGATAGCAATGCCTCGTTTGCAGTTCATTACTCTCTCTCTCTCTCTCTCTCTCTCTCTCTCTCTCTCTCTCTCTCTCTCTCTCTCTCTCTCTCTCTTATAACGACTGGGGAACCGTAACTCCCTGTTGATCTAAGCACGGAATTATGTACCTGGTCGGTGGTCGACTGGTTCGTTCTGTAGTTCCGTTCGTAGAGAGCGTGAGAGAGAGAGAGAGAGAAGAGAGAGAGAGAGAGAGAGAGAGAGCAGGATCCCATTTTTAGTTTTATTGACAAAACACAGAGATCACTCACTTCCTCTCTTCTCTCTCTCTTGTACAAGTATATCTTCTATGCACTATCATTATAATAAAGACCCTTTATTACGACTAAAAAGGTTTAATATAATAAGGTTTGGTACAAATTATTTTAATTTTCAATAGTACTTCTAATAATGAACTTGTAAGTACTTATAGCTATAAATTATAAATTATTCCTAATTATGAATTATAAGAGGCCTTTTTTCTGCTCCAGTGATTGATTACATTAACTGAAAAAAACTTGTTCATTTTAGATTAACCATCTGAATTTTTAATAATGATGAATTTTTAATACAATTTCCTACTCAATATCACTTCTATTATGAATGAAAAATCTAG
>NC_089796.1:71143862-71146362 GCF_040412425.1 Macrobrachium rosenbergii | reverse complement strand
ACATATAGTATATATATATATATATATATATATATATATATATATATACAGTATATATATTATATATAAAATAAATAACAGTACGATTAAGATGGCGACATAACATCATCATTAAATGTCAAAACTAGAGGAATAAAATGCATTGAACAAAAAAACTTTTTAAAATTCAAAATTGAAAAACATGGTAATGAAATTGAAAATGACATTGGATACCCATTAACAGAGAGAGAGAGAGAGAGAGAGAGAGAGAGAGAGAGAGAGAGAGAGAGAGAGAGAAGAGAGAGAGAGAGAGAGAGAGAGAATTATGCCACAATTACACAGTGAACTACTGAGAGATTAATCTTATAAATTCCTTAATTTTATTTTTCAGTGAACATAACAGATCTATCCTTGGGAGAGAGAGAGAGAGAGAGAGAGAGAGAGAGAATGAAATTATTCCACAATTACAAAGTGAATTACCTGAAAGGTTAATCTTATAAAATCCCTAATTTTATTTTTCAGTGAACATAACAGATCTGTCCTTGGGAGAGAGAGAGAGAGAGAGAGAGAGAGAGAGAGAGAGAGAGAGAGAGAGAGAGAGAATTCTCAAAGACCACATAAATCAGCAGATAAGCCGAGTGCCCGGTTCGGGACCCGGTTACAATCGGATAGAGAGGGTTTTTTTTCTTTTTACCAGCAAAGGCAGATAGATGTCTCCAGTTTCCACCATTAAAGGAAATGGAGTAGTTGTTCATGATGCCCGGGTTTTACGCTCATTTCGAGAGATTTCTCTCGTTTCTTTGGATACCTGATATTCTTACTCCTTTTTGACTGACAGAGAGAGAGAGAGAGAGAGAGAGAGAGAGAGAGAGAGAGAGAGAGAGAGAGAGAGATTTCGAAATTTGTTTTAGTTTTTAGATTTCTATAAAAGAAAACTATTGGGATGGCTTCGTCTGTCCGTCCGCACTTTTTCTGTCTGCCCTCAGTTCTTAAAAACTACTGAGAAGAGAGGGCTGCAAATTGGTATGTTTATCATCCACCCTCCACTCATCATACATAACAAATTGCAGCCCTCTAGCCTCAGTAGTTTTTATTTTATTTAAGGCCAAGTTTAGCCATGGATCGTGCGTCTGGCGGCGCTTTCTGGAGGCGTCGCCGACTCACCTTCACTTGACTGCATCTGGTAAACAACCGAGTGCTGCCCGGTCGTACCTGAGAGTTTCATACAGCATTATACGCTGTATAGAAAACGTGTTGCGCCGAAGAAACCTCGGCGCATTTTTTACTTGTTTCTTTTTACGCTCACATTATAAACTGAAGGAACGAGTAGGGACAAATGGCCTCTGGTGACCTAATCATTGAATCACGCATCTAGTTGTTATTGGACTGCTGTAGGCCGTAGCTAGGGGGTAGAAAGAAGACAGGAAAAACAATAGGCGAGTCTCAATGGTCCGTAAAAATATATACCTTAAACATGGCAGGGCCTCGACGAGGTAATCCTCACCTACAATCCATTCACAAAATTTCTCTCTCTCTCTCTCTCTCTCTCTCTCTCTCTCTCTCTCAAGTTAGTTAAAATATCTAATTGTGAACTGCATTAAGCTTTATATCTACAGTCCAGTGCATTCAAGGCTTCATTAAAATACAACAAATTTGCAGCAAAAGAAAAATGAGCATCGAAATCCCCGGAGCAAAAAATAATAATAATAATCGGATTATTTCAGGAAATCAATAAATTTAATACTGAATTTAAGTGGTATTGATTTTTTGGCTTTCACTTAGCACTTGCAACAGACCCTGGGATTGTTGCGTGAGCCCAGTGTAGTGCATACCTACTTGTGCGAAATAAAAAGAGAAAAATATCTAAGCCCTTTGAAGCTACAAAAATACTTGACAATGAGTTCGTTACAGGCAGGACCTGTCAAATGAAACCACAACTGATAAATACTAAATATGGCATCGCCAACATTATGGTCTTTCGATTATATTAGTACATAGAAACCATAAAAAATGAAAGGAGTTTTGATTCTATGACTTGGAGAATAGCTCTCTCTCTCTCTCTCTCTCTCTCTCTCTCTCTCTCTCTCTCTCTCTCTCTCTCTCTCTCTCTCTCTCTCCAAAAGACCCACACGCTCAGGAAACGTGCATTTCACTACGAAATAAACATTAGTACCTTCTATATCGACATTCTGGTCACTTGGTTTTTCAGGTCCCATGTGACCCATTGCCGCTTCTATTTGAGAGTTATAGAATGTCAACCTGGCCACTCTCCTTTGGATCAAACATTCGAGTGAGGTTAATCCCCTTTGGACAAAACATTCCAGTGAAGTTAATCCTAACTAATACGTCTTTGGGGATTACCTGTGCCCGAAGTTATAAATCCCCTGAGCCTTCACAAGGTGCCACCGTGATCAAAGTCGAACATGAGGCCATTAAATCTCGTGGTTGACTCTTTGCCTTACCGCAACAAGTTATGAATTAGAATATTGCAAGAATTTCCCAGTACCCTGTATCCCAATCC
>NC_089796.1:71131362-71141362 GCF_040412425.1 Macrobrachium rosenbergii | reverse complement strand
ATCTTACATGACATTCTTTACATTTTTCCTATGCCTCTTTCACAGTTTTGATCTTCGGTCTTGTCTCTTTCTCTCCATCTCCTTTTCTAAGTACTATTCCTTCAACTTTTTTTTCCCCTCCTCAACCGAAAGCGTCTTGATCCCCCGCCCCCTTTCCCTTCTTCCGCCTTCCCTCTTTTATTCCGCCTCTTAACGGTTTTCCGCTCTCCTTCCTCTTTTCCCTTTTCTCCTGCCTTTTACTCCTTTCTCCTTTGCTCTTTTGCGGCTGCTCCTTTTCCTTCCTCGTGTGTGTCACTGGAGACATTCTAAAAGAGCGGCCGAGAGAGAGAGAGAGAGAGAGAGAGAGAGAGAGAGAGGACGCCCTGGGGGGAGGGGGGAGGGGCGTCCGTTCCTTATTTACATGCTGATGATATTGTATTTCTTATGTCGCGCCCCGCCATGTAACGGCCATTTCAAGTTACGTCGCCAGGACAGATATGTTTGTTGCCTTGTATCTTTGTGTGCGTATGTGTGTGTGTGTGTGTTTGTGCGTCCCTCTTTTTTTTTTACATGACTGCTAAAGCGATTTCTTATGTCTTTTTGATTGCTTGTTTGCCTGCTTTCGGGAGCTTATATTAATTTACTTAAACGTTGCGTTCCTGTTTTTTTTTTTTAACATCACTGATAAAATCGGTTTCTTTATGTCTTTTTGATTGCTCGCTTGCATTCTTTCGAGTGTTATAATAATCGACTTAACGTTGCTAAAGCAATTTTCCAATTATTCGGCTAATTGCATTTCTCGACCGAATTGCTTCATTATGCCTGTACTGATTACCTTTGCTGTTTTCAGTTTTATATTCGACTGTTTCTTGAGCGATTTTCATTTGCAATGCATGCTTGCACTTATCCTTATTTTGTCGGCTTATTCTTTTAGATTTCTCATTTGTTTCTAAATTTCTTGTGTGGATGTAAATTACCAATTTACTTGTTTTCATTATGTTATTACGATTTCCTCCGTTACACCATTTATTAAGCAAACTTTTCCTGCATTCGTCTAACGATATGGCACGAATTTTTTCATAGTTTTTATCTCCATCACTCAGAAACTCCTCAGGTAGAGTTATATCCAAAAGGATCTTAAAATCAGCAAGGACTTCCGTGGAACTTGAGCCCTGTTTGTCTTTTCGTTACTCCTTAACCCTTAATCCATTTCATCTTTTCCATGCCTATCGTGTTTTCTTTGTTATCCTATCTGCTATATTTCCTATCTTCACCTTTCATTCTTAGACACGTCTTTCTTTAAAACGTATTTTACATCCGTTCTTCCTTGTTTGAGATTCTTCCATTTACTACTTATCTATTTTTCTGTACACCTATCCACAACCACCAATTTTATCGCCTCTTGTAACCATTCCTTAACTTCTGTTCTCCCTTTTCTCTGCGTGTTAGTCATCCATCAGCATTTACTTATCCTTCTCTACTCCTATTCATAAGCTATCTTCTGTCTCCATCTTCCTTTGCTTGTCCACTTTTTTTGCCCAATTCCCGTATCTCTTTCCTCCTCCTAGTTCGTGGAACCACCTGGTCCTTTCGGAATCGGCCGGAGGGGGAGGTAAGGGGGCAGGGTAAAGGGAGGGGCAGGGGGGATGAAAGAATGGTGTGTTTCATCCCTCACAATAGACGCAAAAGGATTTCCCCGCAAAGGATATTTCTCTGAAGGATGTGTTAAAAGACCTCCTTCTCCTCCTCCTCCTCTTCCTCCTCCTCCTTCTTCTCCTCCTCCTGGTGCTCTTCCTTGGCAACCTGATAAGGAGCAGACCCCGGCCAACAACGGTACAAACCAAGCCGTCCCTTTAAGCATTATATGACGTTGACAGGTTCGTCGGTTGGATAAAGCACGCCGAAGGCTCTCCGACGAATAAAAGGAAGAAGAAGAAGAAGAAGAAGAAGAAGAAGAAGAAGAAGAAGAAGAAGAAGAAGAAGAAGAAGAAGAAGAAGAAGAAAGGGTTTCATGCACGGGAAGCAAGCAAGCATAACATCACGCTGTTTGGAGTGACAACACTGACAGAGATTACTTTTTCATGCAAGATTGATATAAGTTGGATCAATTATACCCTAGGAGAAAATATTAATGTGTTCACAGGGAATATTATTTCAATGCTATTCGTACGTGAATATGATAACAGATGAAAAAATAAAACTGTTTCATATAAAGAAAAATTGGGACATCTCCAAAGAAAATTACTCTAAAGCTTAATATGCAAATAAAATAAAATTCCAAAAGAGAAAATAATTATTAGATGTTCGTGATAAAAGATTAAGTGATTTTATACACAAGTCTGACACAAGAGTAAGGAAAAGTTCATTCCCAGAGAGAAAATATGAAAAACCCCTTCTGTTATTCAAGAAAAGGAACGCCTTTACTTAATATTAGGAAAATATTGACCACTGAAAAAAAAAACTATTCAAATCTTTTGGTAGCAACACTAAAACATCTTACTCACTCATGCAACATCAACAGAAAAAAAATAAAGATAACAGAATATAAAGAAAAAAACATCCCAAAGTACGCGGAGCAGCGTACTCTCACCTCTCAAAACATGGAGATGTTTTTCTTTCCTTAAACCTCCCGACGGTTGTTTTTTCAGAGCTGCACACGTGAACACACATGCCCATGCAGGCTATGGAAGAAGGGATGGAACACAAACACGCTTTTCTAAGGCGACTCAGCCACTCAAAAGGATTCTGTTTTTTTATCTTGAAAGACCTAACAAAAAAAATCTTTTTAATGCAAGCGCGCAAACTCGCACACGACGCATTTCTGTGTGTATGACATCTCTATTTATCTGCTTGGTAGTTTCAGTCAGTTGGGACGAATGCATAGGTCCACATCAGCCTTCTTATCCACCTCAACGCCTTACTATTTGTTACCGGTAGCTACTGTGCAAGATTCGTGGAGGTATGGTCTACTTAATCCATACCATCCGACTAAACTAACCTTCTGGATACATATAATCTTAGCCAATATAGATAGATAGAATACAGAATTCAGGTCAATAGATAGACACAGTACAGAATTCAGGCCAAAGGCCAAGCGCTGGAACCTATGGGGTCATTCAGCGCTGAAACAGAAATTGATAGGAAGAAGCTTTGAAAGGTATAACAGGAGGAAAGCCTCGCAAGTTCACTATAAATTAATTGTTAGGAGAGGGTGGAAAGTAAGATGGAAGAAAGAATATGGAAGGAGGTACAGTAAAAGGAATGAAAGGGGTTACAGCTAAGTGCCGAAGGGACGCTGCAAAGAACCTTAAGTAATGCCTACAGAGCATCGCATGAGGTGCACTGACGGCACTAACTCGCCGCGCGACTTTTTTTTTTTTTTTTTTTTTTTT
This sequence comes from Macrobrachium rosenbergii, assembly GCF_040412425.1. Lineage (NCBI taxonomy): Eukaryota > Metazoa > Arthropoda > Malacostraca > Decapoda > Palaemonidae > Macrobrachium > Macrobrachium rosenbergii. The sequence continues at coordinate 71,137,991 of NC_089796.1, read as the reverse complement.
TTTAGCCAATATAAAACTCTATGCATATTCAAACATCCCAAAGTCCATGAAACAGGTACAGGGGACGCCAAGTTCATCAGGGTTAAAATGAAGACAAAAGTCTACTCCAAACATTTTCCCAAAAGCATTTTTCCCCGAGAAAGGAATCCAAGGAGGTTCCTTCAAGGAATCAAACCCCTCACACGTTCGCCAAATATCATACAACCTTACCGACTGCCGACCGAACCCGTCGGGATTAGGGAAGCTCGGTCGGTCGAATGGTCGACCAGGGCAGACACAAACGTCATTGTTCTCCCTTAAGGGAAATTCGTATGTGTTAGGTAAAGCCCGGGGGTTACGTTATTCAAATGGGATGGTTCGGATTCCTCTTTAATAAGAGGAGTCCAGCGCGTCAAAACCCGATACGCAAACGTAAAAACGAGAGGAAACGAAGGACGTACGAAGGGAAACAAGCGAGAGAGGCTAGAGCCACTGTGTTTTTCCAAAAGCAGCGGGCGTCGTAAATCTGAGTCAAGCCTGATTTCGCATTTCCCTCTCTGTCGAGAAAATCTCCCATTCGGATGTAAATGCTTCCCTACCAAATGCATTACTTAACGTCTGTGTACAGAGAGAGAGAGTCTGGAACGAGGAGGATTCAAGAGAGATTTAATTTAATGCTCTTTTACAAATTTCATGAGAAAAACAGAATGTAAGTTGGCGTAGTAAAATTATGTGAATGGAACTGTCATTATCACTGTTTCTGTTTTAGTAATAGTGGCAGTAGTCGTAGTGATCATAATATTAATAAAATAAAGTATAACAAAACCAAGAAAAAATAAAATAGAGCATTGTCGAATGAACGGTAAATTATCACGTCGTACAAAAATACGAAACTAAGAAATGAAAAAAGAAATTAACCTACAGCAAAATCAACCATTACAAGTAAGCAAGTCAGGTGCCTGTGAACCTTACGTCTATGGAAAGACTAAACAAATACCTTTTCATAAAAGATGGAATTTTTTAGGCCTAAAAGGCCTAAAGATAATAAAATGCCTACAGATATAACTGGTAAGCCGGTTCGAAGTTAGTTTAACAGAAGATGGTTTCGTGGAAGACCATCCTATACCACCCTACGGCACTGTAATCACGGATGCCATAGTTAAGCATCATAGTTATGAAAGACCATCCTAAAGCACTGTGGAGAGTAAAGAGCACTCAACAGCATCATGTAAAACCATCGCACACACGCCTTATGAGACAATAACACCAAAGAGTCCATACTGCATCATGAAAAACCATAAAAATACATAAAGAAAGAACTTCCTCAAGCATCAAGAAAGACCTTCCTCAAGTATCATGAAAGACCCATCATGAAAGACCTTCCTCAAGTATCATTAAAGACCCATCATGAAAGACCTTCCTCAAGTATCAAGAAAGACCTTCCTCAAGTATCATGAAAGACCTTCCTCAAGTATCATGAAAGACCTTCCTCAAGTATCATGAAAGACCTTCCTCAAGTATCATGAAAGTCCTATCATGAAAGACCTTCCTCAGTATCATGAAAGACCTTCCTCAAGTATCAAGAAAGACCTTCCTCATGTATCATGAAAGACCATCTTCAAGTATCATGAAAGACCTTCCCCAAGTATCATGAAAGGCCTTCTTCATGTATCATGAAAAACATTCCTCAGTATCCCGATAGTTCTTCCTCAGTATCGTTAAGGTCTTTCCTCAGTATCATGAAAGACCTTCCTCAAGTATCATGAAAGACCTTCTTGAAGTATCATGAAAGACCTTCCTCAGTATCACGAAAGTTCTTCCTCAATATCATGAAAGACCTTCTTCAAGTATCAAAAAAGACCTTCCCCAAATACCATGAAAGACCATCCAATTTCATCCCGAAGAAATCTTGCAGGAGATACGCGAGCCACCACCAGGAAACACAAGGAGTCTTGGAGCGAATGCCGGAAACGTTTTCACATGACATGACAGCGAGACAAGAGAGAGGACACTTGATTCTCTGGGAGTCACGTGACGTCCTACTTACCAAAAGGACGTCGATTGTGTTACGAGTTCCCTTAGAGCAACACAGAGGTATACTCAAACAATGTTCTTGGGAATAAACCCCTCCACCACCAAGGGAATTCTGAGGGTGGTGGAAAGAAAGAGATTGCGTCGTCAGGGGAATTCCGATGGGAACATCCGAATTCCCTTTCGGGCAAGGTTAAATGGGTCTCTTTTTTTCTAGAGATTATATTTACTCAAGAGTAATCTCGTGAGAGTGCATGAGGATGTTCTTTTTTATCATTTCTGTTGGTTATTCATTAGGTTTAAAATGATAAATTTTATACAGTATATCATCAGAAAGATGATAATAATAATAATAATAATAATAATAATAATAATAATAATAATAATAATAATAATAATAGTAATAATACTACGATACAGCTAGCATCAAACACATTGGCAGAAGTTCAGTCTGTGAGTTAAGTTCTGCTACAAATATTCACATAGTATATCCAATACATAAACAGCTAATACTGTAAACACAATCCGGATTGTTACTGGCAACGTCTAAATTTATGAGCGACAAAGTGAAACTTCAAAACTTCGCAAACAAGTACAATATCGGAGGAGAGAATTATTGCTCTCGCATAAATTAAATACTATGACGTGGATACAAACGCAAAAATAATTGTGTTGGTTTATAATTCAATAGTCCATAAACTTATATATCTAATTTCATGGAAAATGTTCTTATTGACTGATTAGAAGTTAAATGACTTGATTTAAATTTATGAATTCTTATCATTCGTTTACGGAAATTCAACAATTTCAACTGGGCTGTAATTTTTCAATACCGCATTTCTAAGTGTAGTTTGATTACAAACGATTTATTCGACTTTTTTCCTTTATAACAGAACTAACAACTACTTTCTTGACCAGCCAACTCAAGGGGGACACCATAACGACCATAACAATCAAATCACCTGACCGCATTCAAAAGAATCTCTCTCATGAAACCCATTCATCTCTAGTCCCAATCGCTAATCGACAATTTGTCCCTGAATTATTCCCCCACGCATCATCCCTAGGCTCGAATTTCCCCTCCATTCTTCCCTAGACTGAACGCCATAAGCCTATCTGTATGCTCCATTCTACAGGCCTCAGCAAAGCGATCGTCGTATAGGTTGATTAATAGACTCAGAAGTCCGTCCGCTCTCTTGACTGTCATTATTTTTCCCTTGGGGTGGGATCGTGGGTGATGAAGGTTAGGGGATACTGGGGGGGGAGAGGAAACAGGGGAACCAGCCCAGGTTTCTTGTTTATTATTACGCCAGCCGTTAACCTCAAGGCTGTTTTGAGTTTGAAAGATATCTCTCGTTGATAAACATCTGACAAGATAAGATACATTCTTAAAGATAGTTTAAGTTATGTTGATAAACCAGGGATACCAACATTATTATTATTATTATTATTATTATTATTATTCACAAACATCTGGAAGTGTTACACAGATCAGAAAAATTGGTAGAGAAAATTAAGGTTATTTTAATATTACTGATATAACTTTCCCAGATAGGCCTACGACTTAATAAAGCTTGCGCAGCCTTAAACGCAACTAGAATTCTAAACAGAACAGAATGACCGTGTATAGAACTAGACAGAGAGAGAGAGAGAGAGAGAGAGAGAGCGAGAGAGAGAGAGAGCTCTAACTCCATTCCCTGTCTTGACTTTCAGCTGGTCGACTACTGGTAGGTGCAGGCAGGGATCAAACCAATGATCTGACGAATAAGAACTTCCACCTCGCCCACCACCGGCGTCAATAACCGAGTTGTTGCGACGCCAGTTTTAATAGACATAAATCAACCAGCCCCCCCCCCCCCATCAGACTTCTAGAACTACTGTAAAACTCAACCAATCCCAGCCGCCCTCCCACGTCAGACTTCGAGAACTACAACTGTCATTTAGGCATAATAACTTAATAATGTCCCAGAGTTATTTATGAGGGATAACGGTCAACAATAAAAAAAAATAAAATAAACGTATAGGCCTACGTAGGCCCTTCAAGCATTACCCAGGAGGTCGGGGAAATTCGCGGTCGGAACACCGTGAAATTCATAGGCCTTAGGCCGATTTTCAGTATGTCTGCACATATACTCGTTGGTTTACAGCCTTCGGGAAATAATGTGTTTGCATTTACGGACGAAAAACATAAAATGTAATTGTAAATGTGGCTTCAAGTTAAAAGTAATCACGAACAGTAATGTCAATTAATTTTAAGGTCAAGTTACTATTATCGATGCAACTGATACTGCTGTATTATTATTATTATTATTATTATTATTATTATTATTATTATTATTATTATTATTATACGAATACAACCGACACTCCAATTCCCAATTAAACACCTGCAATCAAATCGACTAATTTACAAAATATAAACAAAATCTCTAAATAAAATATAAACATCAGCATGCACCTAAATAAGAATACTCGAAAGAGAGAGAGAGAGAGAGAGAGAGAGAGAGAGAGAGAGAGAGAGAATAAAGAGTGTTAGTATGAGTAGGAAGAAGAACCTATTCTATTTTTAGGGTCCTTCTGAGGGCCAAGGGTTACCAGTGACCGGCAGAAAATAAAACCTCCTGCGTAATGAGACACTTGTACTGGAAAAGACGGAAAAGAAGCCATAATAAAAACAGGTTGGAAACTTTTCTGTGTACGACAATAAGGGAAAACGTGAAACATTAGATTGTGATGCAACAGAGTTATCTTTATCAGACCCGTCTCATACACACACACATATGTATGTATGTGTGTATGCATATAATGTAAGCATTTTCGTCCATGCATATTAATGAGCATACAAACTCTTAAATACAGACACACAGATGTAGAATATATATATATATATATATATATATATATATATATATATATATATATATATATATATTATATATATATATATATATATATATATATATATATATATATATATATTATACTCATAAATCATGCTTTATATTTCAGACAGAATGTGTGTGTGAGAGAGAGAGAGAGAGAGAGAGAGAGAGAGAGAGAGAGAGAGAGAGAGAGAGAGATATTACATAATGTTATAAACAAACAAATACTGATATTAAAAGCGCAGTATAAAATGCATTCTAAACGAAAGCAGTAAATCAGAAATTCCAGGTAAAAGCTGTTTCAGGTTAATTATGTAAAATCGTCCACATAGCCAGAATATTAAGCAGGGAAAAGGAAAAGAAATTCAAGACTACAAACTACATTTACGTGCCCCTGTAATAAGTGCAATATGAGTAAATATACATAGATGAGATGCACATTAAGAAATCGAGTTTAAATTAATAATCTCTTCCAAGAACAGAAAAATGCTTTCCACAGAAAAGCTCACAAGGACAGACAGAACCTCAAAACACGTCCTTTGGAGGCATCAAAACACTTTTTATGCAACCAAGAGCCGTCTTCCCTCAAAAGGCCAGATTTCAAAAGGATGAAGAATATTCCGCAGGCAATCACATTTGCAAAGTCCTCCTCTGACAATGAGGCGGAGGGGGAGGAGTGGAGGGAGGGGAGGGGAGGAGGAAGGGAAGGAGTGGTGAAAGAGGTAGAATGAAAGCAGGGTGGAAGCGAGAGAAAGACTGCCAGAATTTGTAACAAGATTACCTCGTCGAGGTCCTTATATTTTCAAATCGATTTCAAGGTAAACATTTTAGGGCAGCATTGATTACTCACGACTGTTAATCTCTCTCTCTCTCTCTCTCTCTCTCTCTCTCTCTCTCTCTCTCTCTCTTACTTTTCATCCCGGGTAAGACCAACAACAGCTGACTAACAACCAGATATATATATACAGTAATTCACTCATCAAGGCAACAAAGACAGACTGGAGTTTTATGGCGCACGCTCATGCCATTTCTCTCCTCGTTTGGTTCTGGGATCAAATGCAAGTCGTTTGCTTAGAAGTCGAATACTAAACCACTTGCTCTACGATTCCTGAGAGAGAGAGAGAGAGAGAGAGAGAGAGAGAGAGAGAGAGAGAGAGAGAGAGAGAGAGAGAGAGAGAGAGAGAGAGAGAGCTGAAGTTAATCTTTGTTCACTATTCGATATACGTCCTATTGCGTTCATAAACATCTAGATTAATGATTCAATGAGAGAGAGAACTTAATGCAGAGTAGCCTGCACGTTCTTAATAAGTAAATACGACATAAAACAAGGGTCTTACAGTCTTTTAACCGCATTGATCACTTTGAACCCAAATGCACCAAGTAAAAAAAAAGCAAATGAAAGACGTAAACAATCAGAAAATGAAAAATGCAAAAATTACACAAAGCAACAAAGCACTATAGCCTTCAACAAAAACTCATCATAATCTTTTATTGAAAAAGTCTGGGCAAACGCCAACCAACCAGGGTAAAATTATTGGTCACTCTATGAAACGGAGAGAACTCGAAGCCCAGCTCAAAATGAAGACTTAAAAAAAAAAAAAAATAAAGTTAAGATCATTACTGGCACCGACGCCGCAGCTGGACAGCCAATTCGGGAGGAACCAGCGGCCGATTGGACCTTTGGGGGAATTTCTGCCCGCTACAGTCATATCATCCAAGGATACTTTATTTTTTCAA
>NC_089796.1:71126362-71128862 GCF_040412425.1 Macrobrachium rosenbergii | reverse complement strand
GGGGATGGATAGTAAGACAAATGGGGAGGTGGGGGGGGGAAGGAGTGTTAATTGCTTACCCTTGGTTGGCGCACCACAACTAATTCGACGGTCAGTAGTTAAAAGGAGTTGAGTAGAGGGAGAGGGAGGAGGGGCTGCGAGCGGAGGATGGGGGGGGAGAAGCGTGACCCAGCCCCTGACTAATGATGGGAGCCAGAGATACCAGGGATACAATAATGTGATGTTATAACTGCCTTATATACATATTACTGCCTCCCTGAACTAAACGAGGGGATATGGTTAGGATATAATCTTCGTCTAAATCATTATAATAAAAATGTGGTTAACTTTATCATAAATTGATATCTACTGGTCACTTTTACCCAAAGAATGTTATGTATGAATAAAATGCCCACGAACTTATATCACACACAAACACACACACATACAAACACACATAAAATGTATATGTATAAATATATATATATATATATATATATATATATATATATATATATATATATATATATTATACATATATTATATATATATATATATATATATATATATATATATTATATACATATATGTATACATACACACACACACATATATATTATATATATATATATATATATATATATATATATATATATATATATATATATATATATATATATATATATATTATATATATATATATATATATATATATAAATATATATATATATATATATATATATATATATATATATATATATATATATATATATATAAAATTCAATAAAGCAGCGTACCTGCATGGTTGCGCCGTTTAAGTCACTGCAAAGGCATAAAAAATATAAATTTCAGAAAATTAAAAACTCGAATGACTAATACATGGTCCCACTTCATACTATAGCAAATGTGAATAAAAAGAACTTTGAAGGATTAAAAAAAGTCTATGACTTTGCGGTTATCTGCTGCAGAGTCCAACCTTCAAGAAGGATGGAGAGAGAGAGAGAGAGAGAGAGAGAGAGAGAGAGAGAGAGAGAGAGAGAGAGAGAGAGAGAGAGAATACAGACATGCCTTTTGATTACATCACTTCTTATGTTTTAAATCTGAAAACAACTGGAAGAAATAAAATTACTTACACGTTGTTTATAAAGGATATATATATACATCCTAACAACGCCAGACCAATTCTTAGCCAATATTTGGCGTAACAATTCGGCTTTTTACATTTTAAACCTCATAAAGTACACCTTACCAGACTAATGTACAAAACAAAAACAAAAAAAAACAAAAATACACACACACACAAAAGAACTTCCTCGAAGAAACTGTAACCGGGGGATGGAAAGACCTCGCCCGCACGGGATTTAGACTCAAGTCTCTCTTTTGAGATTATTCAGACTTCTCTTAATCGGAAGCGCGGACGCGTAAGTCGTCAGAGGCAGTCAATTAATCCGACAAAACTTTCCCAAACGACGGCGAGGAGGAGGAGGAGGAGGAGGAGGAGGAGGAGGAGGTTGTCGGCAGGCTCTTGCGTGGGTGTTCTTGATGTTCGGCCCTTACTAAATGACAGTATCCTTTGGAGGAAAGTTGAGGATACTATCCTCGGCCTTGCTAGAGAGAGAGAGAGAGAGAGAGAGAGAGAGAGAGAGCGCTTTCGCCACCAACCATCGGGCCTCGGGGAAGTGGGTGTGAGAGGAGGCCGTGGGCGTTAGGCAAGGTGGAGGAAGAGGAGAAGAAAGGAAAATATCGTTGGACGAAGGGATGACGGCACCCCCCTAAAACCAGATGCTCCTTCAGGAGGGATGGAACCTACGGAGGAAGGGGAGATTGGGGATTGGGGGGGGGAGGGGACGGGGAAGAACGGGAAAGACTGGGGAAGCGGTTGGGCCTTCTCTGACCACTGAAAATGACCTTGGCAAACACCTCGTTTTGACCTCCATGATTTGTGACCGAAAAAGAGCACAAAGATTTATTTGGATCTGCTCTCCTCAACGCCACTAAGACAATTCTCGCCTTCACTGAGAGAGAGAGAGAGAGAGAGAGAGAGAGAGAGAGAGAGAGAGAGAGGTACCCCGTCGTATTGATCTTACAGTTTATTTGACCTCTCGTACTTTCAGGGGATCCTACTGAAAGGATACGTACGGAATCCTATATTAGCAACTGGACCCTTTCTTGGGAGCAAAATTATTTATTGAGAACTAAGAACGCTGCTGCAGATTCCAGGTCTATCAATCAATGGCTTGTTAATAATGACCGTGCATTATTTTCATGCGGCAAAATGAAAATATATAGAGAAAAAAAAGAACAGAGAGAGAGAGAGAGAGAGAGAGAGAGAGAGAGAGAGAGAGAGAGAGAGTTCACCATACCTAATTAGAAAGTCGTAAGGAGTAAAACCCATTTTCGTTCAAAATTGCCTTAAAAAGGACTACCCAGATTTCTCAAGTGGACATTCTTTCAATTATTATGTTTGCTGGTAAAATAATTACTCAAAATGCACATACTATATATACATACACACACACAC
>NC_089796.1:71113862-71123862 GCF_040412425.1 Macrobrachium rosenbergii | reverse complement strand
AACAGTCACATAGGCATGTATAAATAGAGGTTACAACACGTATTGTACAGACCGTATATACACTATAAAAAGCACGCATACACCGGCCAGATTTACTTACGAGAGCAAAATAACAAACCACGTGGTCGTCAACAGAAAACGGGATTTACAGGTTCACCTCCTTGAGGGGTAACTACAGCACACTACAGCGAATATAGACGTCGCTGAATGTACCCACACGAACTCACTCCCAGAGCACATACAAACACATTCACAAATAGGGAGGGAGGGAGAGAGGGGGTAGCAGGGGAAAATCGGTAATTGGGGGCAGAGGTAGGTGGTAAGGGGGGATGAGGAACAGCCAACGGCGGACCTTGGTGTAAGTGCAGGCCAATTCAGTGATCCTGACAGGCAGTGAATAGGGTCCCCGTTTAAATCCGACGTTATCGGGTACCGCACCATTTGTTATCTTGGTTATCACCTGTTATGATCGCAACGACCAAAGGGAACTTTTGGTCTATATTCCGGAGGAAGGTCACTTAGGGCTGCGGACTTAATCCGCTTACGGCTGACACAAAACCGAATCTATTCCTCTCTCTCTCTCTCTCTCTCTCTCTCTCTCTCTCTCTCTCTCTCACACACACACACACACACACACAGCTTCCAGTTATGTCATCCTTAATCAATGCATTTTCACAATGCAATTTTTGGCGTTAAATGTCTACATTTGCTAATGGCGAAAATGACAAGGTTCAAAACGTACAAGGCTAGACCTCATGAGAAAAAAAAATAATATAAAAGAGGAAAAGATCAATATTAGTTTTTAAATTACATCTCGAGTATTATCTAAGTTACATGAAATTATATAGAGGAAAACCTCAAGAAAGACGTTTAAGGAAAGCTAAGAGATTAAATAGCGGCCTGTCCACTTCAAAAAGAAGATATCAAAATATATATCGCTAAACTGAAATTGGAAATACTTTGCAGTAAAGTATTTTCACTAAAATTTAAAATACTATGCAGTAAAGTATTTTCAAAGTATGAGATCTTTTACCAAAATGCCTCAAGATTTATTTCGTTATACAACCATAATTAATTTCATGTTTTGTTTAAAAAATAAATAAACATTTCGCAAAAAAACTTAGAAACTTGAAAGATATGTCGCTAAAATTAATTAAACACATCAGAGAAAAAAAAACCACATGGATTACAGTAAGAAAAAACCACATATTCATTTAATCAAAACACATATACTCCCAGTAAAACTTATTACGTATTTCACTATACCAAAACCACAAATACGCTTCCATTCAAAAACCCAAAATTTATTTCAAATTTTTCAAAAAACAAAACCTAAAAAAAAATAAAAAAAAAATAAAAACTAATTCGCCAATGAAAACCCAGAACGCACCCGACCAAGGCTTCCCCGCCATTTATGATCCAGCATAAAAGAATTCAGTAGTAATAAAAGACCACCTCGAAAGAGAAAGTTTACTTTTATATATATATATATATATATTTATTTATACCGAAAGAAACTTGTAATAAAAGTCGGCCGGCCGCTCTACCCACGCTGGTTTTAAGAGAGGTGTGAGGGAGAGGGGCGGGAGGGGGGGTTGTCGCTCCCTAATTCCTTCCTTCAAAGCACAGGGCCGCTTGCGAAGATTCCTTCGTTTGCCTTCAGCTTTGTCTTAGTTGTTTGTGTAGAGGTTTGTTTGCTTGCTTGTTTGTTTTCCTTACGGGTGGGTAATTCCAAGACAAATCTGTCCTTTGGGGCTAATTTGAGACAAAGCCGGTCAGGATTTATATCCTGTGGTTCATTTTCCTTGTCGCATAGACTGTATGCATATGTATATACATACATACATATATGTATATATACAGAATGAAAACTCAAAAAAGTAGCATCAATATACAATAAATTATTGCATTTAGTTAACTCTGTATCAAATTCACCATCTACCATCTATTCGTATGGAACCTATAAATTTTCTGTACCTATAATGGTGAAGGCCTTATGCCAGCGCAGCCCCTTGCCCAGAGGCAAGTGCGGAAAGGTACTGAATAAAAGTCTGGTGAGGACCTCTGGAAGGGGAGGTATTATAACGCGATCAGACGTCAACACCTTTACATGTTACGTGACGTATGCAAACATACAGTACACACACACACACACACACACACACAAATATGTACAGCATATATGCATACCGGTAATCACGATCTCGAATTTCAGAGGAAATAAAGATAACCATACGACAAAATCTTCAAGGAGCCTTAACAATTTCCTCACTCTTATAAAAAAAAACAAGAGTCAAACAATAAACAGTAAATCGGTAAACAACAACGAACGAACATAAAATAACAAAAGGCTAAGTAACGCAACAAACAGTAAACAGTAAATCGGTAAACACTAACGAACGAACAGAAAATAACAAAAGGCGAAGCAACGCAACAATCCTCAGCAATCTCAAAACCCAAGGTAAGCAGAAGCCGACACAGAACAGGGAAATAAAAGACAAATAAAAAGAAAAATAGACGTCAAAAGATAGCGCCGACACTCCCGAAGCAAAGCTGTGAGAATCCCGACACCTGGCGAGTTACCTGAGATGAAGATGGCGTCGAGATGAGGAAGCTGCACGGTGTCAAATCTGTCTCCTCTCTCCACCTGACGGCGGGAGGAGATGTTTGTCACAAGGTGACAGGAGGAAGGTTGCCTTGTGATGCTGATGAGCTTTGCGAACGGTCATAAAAATGAACAGGGTATTGGATAACAATGACTAAGTTGAGTGATACGGTTAGGAACGCAACAGTGAAAAATAACTGAAGGGATAATGCGATAGATACAATATACAAACACACACACATCTATATATATATATATATATATATATATATATATATATATATATATGCATATATAAGTACTATATATACATAACATATATATATATATATATATATACATATATATATATATATATATATATACATATATATATATATATATATATATATATATATATATATATATATATATATATATATATATATATATATATATATGCAAACATAAGTATCCACAAATCTTGTTACCAAACTACCTTATAAATATACAATTAATAATAGCACAAAAATATCTCCCAACCAAAAACTTGAGAAAATAATACACAAAGTTAAACCCAACACTGCAAGCAAAAAACTACCTTCTTGCAATGAAGGAGCAGAAAAGGCCACCAATAAAATAACTCCAATCTTGACTGAAAGCTCTGATGCAAGACATTTCTATGTGAATGGCCACATAGACACATACACGCGCAAAAAAAAAAAATAAAAATAAAAAAGGAAAAAAAAATGAGAAACTTCAAAAGCGTCTTCGAATCACTAAGTATTCCGGAGAGAGGCCTGGATGGATGGAAGCTTTTACCGGCCTCCTCTGGTCCAGAGAGGAAACGGGAAGAATTTGCCAGCGATCTGCATATTTGGAGAAAATATTTTCTGATGGTTTCAGGTCTCACACTCAGATAGTGTGTCTGTATGTGCGTGCGTGCGTGCGTGCGTGCGTGTGTGTGTGTGTGAGTGTGTGTATGTGTGTGTCTCTCTCTCTCTTTCTATTATTATTAATATTATTATTATTATTAGAAAATTAAAGTTAAATTGATAATAAAACAACAGCAGAGGCTGACTGTACAACTGCCAAAAAATGGCAATTTTCCTTTCATTTCCCGCACTGTTGATTCGTTCGCAGAATCGAATTAAATCGAACGCATAACTTCAACAAAACACCTAAATATATCACCGACAATTTCATAATTTTGTAAACGAATGCTTACCAATACAACTTACAAATTACGCGAATACAGAATGATCCTTCAGTTAAGTCGAGTACTGTAACTGCGTCACAGAATTAATAAATGATTCAAAATACGTCACAAATTATACTAACGGTTTGAAGTCTGTAGAAAACTGCAAATTTAAGATAACTCTTTAGGAAACAAGAGATGAAACATTTAAGTGGCTTTGGCATTGTGGATTAATGGTGTGGGTCAACTTACTATAATTATAACTGATCGATGAATTTTTAAACAAACTGGCGTCGCTAAACTACTGGTCATGAACACAAAAAAATTTCATACTCTAAACTAAGATATAAAAAATAAAAATAAAATACATCATTGTCCTTTTAAGAATTTCCACATACTACTGTCGCCCTACCGTTCACAATTACACATATAGAAAACTAAATCATAGATTCATATCTCAGACTATAACTTACTTACATTTTTATCTATTTACTTATTAATTTGTTAGTTAATTTTTCTTTTCTAATAATTGATCTCTTCTTTCTGTATTTCCGATTACCCTCTGTTGCTTCTTTCATATCAACACCATATTCTTTGGAAGCTGACCCCTGTAAGCTTGTTCCACATGAATACCGCTCATCTTCAGATTAATAATAATAATAATAATAATAATAATAATAATAATAATAATAATAATAATAATAATAATAATAAATCAAAAGACAGTCGTTCAACTAACTCTACAACTTCGGCACGGGGTGTTACCCGCAACAAGAAATTATTTATCACCACTATATACCTAAGGATTTTCTATGGGGGCTGATGACTTTATAGCAGGCCAGTAAAAAAATATTTCTTCCTTTTTTTTTTTACCCCACAAAAGCAATAAAACCGTTGGACTCCTAAGCTTTTTTTTTTTCTAAGAGGACCAATTTTCAGGTGCGACGCTTACATTATATGTCGATTTCAGATTTGTACATTTTTTTCAGGTAAAATATTTTTCTGTTTAAAAGGCATAAGTGGTAATACACAGGAAAGAACGGAAATTTTAAGATAAATGTACCCGTGACAAACATATAGCTACAGTCCTAAATATCTAATCATGCACACACACACACACACACACACACACACACACACACATATATATATATATATATATATATATATATATATATATATATATATATATATATATATATATATAAATATATATATATATATATAGAGAAGAGAGAGAGAGAGAGAGAGAGAGAGAGAGAGAGAGAGAGAGAGAGAGAGAGAGAGAGATGGCTCTGATTTTCATTAAGTCTTCTTGGATGAGATTACATATATCCACAAATCAGACAGACTGGTGGATATCTAGTCACAATAGACACAACACAAAAACAAGACACAACACAAAAACAAATCTTCATATCTCAACAACCAGCAGGAACTTTGATAAGTAACCCATGCTTCCCTCTAAGAGGCCTCGAGCTTCAGTGAAGAAATGTGGTAAAAGCGTTTTCAATAAGACTCATAACCGAAATTTCTGAGCCTTCTGCCTTTTCAGAGCTTCACAGATCTGAAGAATCTCTCTCTCTCTCTCTCTCTCTCTCTCTCTCTCTCTCTCTCTCTCTCTCGTCCATGCCATCCCCCCACCGTTTATTCATCTTTTTCTCATTCAGTTCTTGAGTTTATAGATTCCTCTTTTTTTTAATGTACAGGTAATAATAATAATAGCGTTCTCTCTTTGCAGGTCCTTCACAATAAACTTTTGACTCTCTCTCTCTCTCTCTCTCTCTCTCTCTCTCTCTCTCTCTCTCTCTCTCTCTCTCTCTCGTAGGTAATTTTTCTTATTACAAACATGTTCACCTCTCTCTTCTCGTCATTCACCCTCAACTTTCGAGTCTTTCCATCTCTCCTTTTTAATTTCTCTCTCTCCCTCTCTCTCTCTCTCTCTCTCTCCTCCTTGCGGAAGTCAAACAAGACACATAAAAGTTACGAGCTCAGCTAATGGCATTTTTGTGTCCCGAAAACTTCGGTGGGACTCGGTCCCTAGCCGGCGGTATGCCAAGGCGTTGTTAGAACCAAGATGGCCAAAAAGCAATCAACACTGATTCATTAAGTCTGGAGTTTTGTGATTTTGTCAACTCCAGATTAATGTTATATTGAGTCAGGAATATCATGCGGCTGCTTAGATTTGCTTTACGGTGGGGGTCCGTCGAATTTTACGAATCTATTCGGAGATTTCATTAAAATTAAGTATCTTATCCGATCTTGAAACTAGACTGACATGGAGGTATAAGGGTGTGTGTGCGTAATGCTGATAAAAGACAAGGGGGTCGACGAGCTCATGATGAACCTCAGTTGAAATGTGGCTCAGATTGTTGCCTTAAATTTTGCTCTAGGACCAGGCTTTCTGATTAAGGGAAATATTGATATAAAAATTTATAAAGTGGTTTTACGATAGAAAATACAGAATATTTAACGCATAAATATTACGTTGACATATTTTTTCCAAGCTATATACTTGACGCTGGTATATGAGAGCTGGGAATCTGAACTGCAGTGGCATATTCGTATAAACGAAATGCGCCGAGACTTAGAAAAATAAAAAAAAAAAAAAACTGCGCAGACCTCATAACATTACTTCAACTGGTCCAAAAGACTACCCGAAATTTGCATGTAAACAAAACAACGAGCGAAGGAAAACTGTCATACAGACCAAACACTGGACACGAGAGAGAGAGAGAGAGAGAGAGAGAGAGAGAGAGAGAGAGAGAGAGAGAGAGAGAGCGGAAACACCCACGAGACGAGTATATATAATAAAAAGAGTACGGAAACACGAGCTTAAAAGAATTAAGAAAAAAAGAAGGTCATGAATTATTCATTCTCCCCAAGACAGTAATTTTGAGTCCAGAGAAGAATTACAACGGCATATCATTGTGCTAACAGAGTCGGTCTCTCTCTCTCTCTCTCTCTCTCTCTCTCTCTCTCTCTCTCTCTCTCTCTCTCTCTCAGACCGGCACTGTTTTGCACAATGAGTAACGCATTTGCATGTGCACTGAACTGCCCTGTTTACCCCTGGACAAGACGTTACCATGGCAACCAAAATGCCCAGGTTACCTCAAGGTTCGAGAAGTACGGAAGACACCATAGGCTCTCTAAAGATTAGGCAACAGCTTACTTTCAAAGCTTTACAAGTATACAAGGCTTCGCGGTTCTCCTAAGCTTCAAGCAATTTAACCAGGCCTTCTTAACCAGAATATACCCTTCGTGAAGCTTCCGGGTTAAATCTCCTAATTCTTGACTCATCCACCAAGGAAGCACGGTCTTAGAGAACGCCATGTTATAATCCAACACAGGGAGGAAATTATCTCAGTTCTTCTGAATAAGGTTGCTTGGTTAACCAGATATACACAATGCCGCGTATTGACAGAGGGAGTAAACAAAACAAATAACAAAGACAAAAATTATCAGCTCCATTATGAAAGGTACTTGCAAATGTTTAAACATATATTTATGTATGTATGTATGTAAGTATGAAGTATGCATGTATGTATGTAGGATCTACGATAGAGACAAAAATATATAAAGGGTAAAATACCAGAAACATAGAGCGTACATAAAATACAAAAAATAAACCAGTACCAAAACCACAATTCCATAATTAACTTTACAGCGACAATGTATAATTACATCATATACGGATTTACATTCTCTCTCTCTCTCTCTCTCTCTCTCTCTCTCTCTCTCCGTAATGCTGACAACGCGGACAGCTTGACTCGAAGCTGCATTTAAAAAAGAAGAAATGGACCAAGCGAGGGCTCCCTCAGAGAGAGAGAGAGAGAGAGAGAGAGAGAGAGAGAGAGAGAGAGAATTTCAAGACTGTTCCAAATTTTTCGTCAAAAACTTCCCGCTGTGGCCTTCATCTCGAAAAACATCTGGTGAGCGAGAAATTATGGATGGACCTCGTAAAAGTTTGTTACACGTAATATAGTGGGCAAGAGAGGATAGTGAGAGCAGAGAGAGAGAGAGAGAGAGAGAGAGAGAGAGAGAGAGAGAGAGAGAGAGATAATAAACGACAAAAAGAAGGGTAGGTAAGTAAGAGAAATGATGGCAAAGAGAGAATCATATGTATATTGAAAAGAGAGAAGAGAGAGAGAGAGAGAGAGAGAGAGAGAGAGAGAGAGAGAGAGAGAGAGTATACGGACAGCCAGACGGACAAGAATGAAAAAGGGAAAACGAGACAAACGAAAACCTAAAATCTATAAAAAGAAAAAACCAAAAGGGAACGAGTCAGCCTCACAATGATAAATATGACGACGAACTTAAAACAGCAATTGGGAGGACCAACTTCAAAGGTAATTAGGCACATTATCATTCTGCGTTTCCTCCCCAATTCCCAAAATAGCCTTTTTTTCTGAGCAATCTCATTTTAGAACGAAATCGGCTGCATCGTTCATTTTCTTCTTCTTCCTCCTCCTCCTCCTCCTCCCATAAAAGCAGCCGACTTCGCATAACGCTGCCCGGGATGAAGACGATTTATGTTCTTTTAACTATACTTCCATCGCTTCCATTGTTTTGGCAGGGCAAGATGGCTGGGGCCATCATCACATATTTCCGTCTGTAATTAGGGCCCTCTCTCTCTCTCTCTCTCTCTCTCTCTCTCTCTCTCTCTCTCTCTCTCTCTCTCGCCGCATATACTGCGACTCATATACTCGTTAATTGAAGACTGCCATTTATATTTACAATTAAAAATTTTAAATGTCATCATTTCGAAATCTCTTTTCCTCTTTTTCTTATTACTAAGGAATACCATCATATATATATATATATATATATATATATATATATATATATATATATATATATATATATATATATGTGTGTGTGTGTGTGTGTGTATGTCTATATATATATACATACATATGTATATACATACATATATACCAAGTATACATATATATTCAGGCTTAATTGCTCCAGCATGTACCTTCCGAGAAAAGAGGGGTAATGCGAGGCCGCCACCCCCAACCCCAAATCCCCATCCTCCGCCACTAGAACATCAGAGGCATCTGGAGATTAGCATAACAAGCACCGGAGTGGGCATGCGCGCGCGTAATAGACCACTGAGTCAGTTTCTCATAAGGAAAACCGAAATGGTGATTCCCCGTCAACAAAAGGCCATCCAAAGGCTCCAAGGCTCAAAGGCTCCAAGGCTCTTCCTTGGAGGCTTGAGCTTGCCTAGCGGCCTTGGATCGAAAGAGCCCACCTAACCCCCCAACCCCTAAATTACGGAACGTTATGAAAAGATTCGAAGTCGCCACTTGCTGTTATGCGTTACGGATTACACGTCGGTAACAGATCTGGGCCATTGTTTTGTTACATGTCGTAGTCGCTGTAACATCGGATAAGACCTGTCAGGCCTCTTCCCTTGTAGGTTGGTTTTCCGTAACGCCATAACGCTAAGAAGCACATGCGATGTGATATTATTATTATTATTACTACTACTGCTACTGCTACTGCTACTACTACTACTACTACTATTATTATTATTATTATTATTATTATTATTATTATTATTATTATTATTCAGAAGATAAACCCCTATTCATATAGAACCAGTCTACAGAGGCCAGTGACTTCATATTTAAGCTTCCAAAGAAAATGGAGTTCATTTGAAAGAAGTTAGTTACGGAAGATAATAGGAAATACAGAAAGAGCGACATAGCGGCGGGGCGTGACGTTTAATCAATCAATAAAACTTTGATTTCACATACACCTTGGGTCGAGATTGTTACCAGATTTTTACTACCTTGAAACATGTCACTGTTCATTATTATTATTATTATTATTATTATTATTATTATTATTATTATTATTATTATTATTATTAATAATGCAAAACATTCTAATGGAACAACAAGAGTAAAAGACAATTATATTGCACAGAAAGCTTCCAGTTTGAAATTTACATCAGAAAGCAGATTACAATGCCAAAACTCTCAGACAAACTTTCTGAACTGCCGTATATTTTTGTCTTGCTAAGAAATAGCACTGCATGAAAACTACGCGCATTAAGAAAATAGCGGAAAAACAATTTCTGAAAGTTTAATATAGTACTGTGTTTATGTATGCTAATGCATGCATTTAAACTTGGGTGTTGGTGGGTGAGTGAAGGTGGGGGAGGGGTATCACTCCCGAACGTCCGTGCGACATGTTTCCTGATT
>NC_089796.1:71083862-71111362 GCF_040412425.1 Macrobrachium rosenbergii | reverse complement strand
AGACACAAAACATTTATATATGGACACCTTCAGTTTATGAATTTAAATGCTTATGAACAAGTATACTGGAATCTGTTTGTCAAAAAAAACAAAAGATTTATGTACACAGATATTTATACACAAATAAGATATCAAGCATTTACTTTTGTACATCCTTAACGCTGATCTATTTATACACATTTTTTTGTGGTTACATATAAAGTCATGAGTATATTACTGACCTTTGACTAAATACGTTATAGAATATACGCATCCATATCTATGCAAATACATACAGAGAGAGAGAGAGAGAGAGAGAGAGAGAGAGAGAGAGAGAGCGCTAACATTTTGTCATTGCTCTCAGAATCTATACTGTGTTTATCATACCTTCAATATAGTTACTGAAAATCGAACTTATACTCTAAATATTCCTTTCAAGTAATATATGTAGCTGAATATTATCAAAACCTTCTTTTAATAATATTGTAATATTTAACTTATACTTATAAAAATACTTTTTTTATCTAAAGTGAGGCAATGATGAAAGTCACCATGTAACATAATTTCTAACATAAAATGGACGAAATATGATGGGACCCCGTGTAAATAAAAATTCTACCTTAGTGGATATAAAGTTAAATGCCACATATAAACATTTTTTTTTTTAATTAGTGCTGCAATGGTAAGTCATTTCCACGTTATTCCTCCACTTCGATAACAACGCTCAAAATTCCTTTCCTGATTTTTAGAGCTGAATACAGACTTCTAGAGAGAGAGAGAGAGAGAGAGAGAGAGAGAGAGAGAGAGAGAATCACATACCTGAGCGGTTTCCCTTGTCTTTTTCCCTCTCTTCACTGCCCTTGGGGTCCTATGCGCCCTCGTCCCTAGCGCAGCCCCTGTGTCTAGGTTCTTCTCCAGCGTTCCCTGGTACTTCCTCGGAGTGGAGTGCTGGTTCTTCCCCGTCTGGCGCCATATCCTGGAGGGCGTGATGGGCTTCTTGGCAGTCTTCTCCTCTCTTTGCTTCTTTGTGGCACCGAACTCGAGCGTTCTCCTGGCGACGGGCGAGTCGCTTTTCCTCGAGGTCGACTGACTCACCCACGAGTCGGACTCGTCTCCGGGGATGGTGCAGTATTCGTGGTCGATAAACTTCTGCAGATCGAGGATGTCTCCGTCGTTCAGTTTATCCAAAGGCACGGCTGACGGTTTGGGTACGAAGTTCTTCGGATGTTTGACGGAAATTGGAGTTAGGTAATGGTCATCGGGCTTCTCGCGCACGTACGTTTTGGGGGCTGGGTTGGGGTTGTTCGTGTTGTTATTGTTGTTGTTGTTGTTGTTGCTGTTGATGGTGCTGCTACTGTGTTTAGTGTTGGGGTTTGACGATAAATGATTCTTGACATCGGGCGAGTAATAACAAGGGTTGCTTTGCAACCACAAGCTTCCCAAAGGCTTCCTAAGATTATTATTTTGACACACGACTTTAGCTAAACGGGCGTTCCTCTGATTTTCCTTCTCGCAGATCGCCTTTTGTTTTGCGTCATAATTCAGGTTTCTTAGTTTATTGGGATCGGGGGAATTATACATTGGGTTGCCCACATACCACACACTATTCTGCTGTTGAGAACTGACGACTTTCGCCTCTTTTTTCACTTCGGGACTCAAATACATCGGATTGTCCACAAACATCAAAATCCCGACCTTTGGCTTCGAGCTCCCACTGGTACCGTTGATCACGACGGGGCCGCTGCCGGGGGGAGCCTTCTCCTTCTTGCTGCGGAAGGATTTACGCAACCTGGCCAGCATCTTTTCTTCGGACACTTCTTTGATCTTCTCGCACAGTTTGGGGCTGATGTAGATGCTGTCGGCGAACTCACTGCCCAGGGCGTACAGGCTGATGGACTCCTGCGACTCTGGCGATTCGGGGAGGTCGCTGTTTTCGGCGTCAAGGTCGTGGTGCTCGAAAGTCGAGGCCTCGTCCAGGACAGCTTCCATAGACCAATCGGCGCTCACCGACTCATCCTGCTCGGTTTCCTGAGGAGAGCGTGAACGATCCTGCAACATGCGCTGAAGGCGATAGCTACTCTCCTCCTGCCGGCGCTGCTGACGAGACGTCAGTTGACTCGAGTTGTCTAAAGTCAGGACAGTCGAGTCACCGCCGCAACCACTCGCACACTGACTCAGATTGAGTCGGGAACTATTCTCTTCCTCACAGGATGGTGGCCCAAGAGGCACTGAATAGCAGGAAGAGGAGGAGGAGGAGGCGGAGGCACTCTCACGACCCATACCCAGATGCTGCTGCCCTCCGCTCATCACCGGAAGTGGTAGTGTCGGGTTACTCGTAGGGGAGCAATGGGAAGCTGGGGTGATGGAAGGCTGAGATGAGACGGGATGACGGTCGTGGGATGAAGGCAGTTCACTGAATGAACCTGGCTGGGCTGCCTGACCACCACCTGCCCTTTTACCTGACCCTTCTGTGGGGGAGACCTCCCCCGTCCTACCCTGCCCAGTCCCACCCTTCCCCTTTTCTTCCTCACTCCCATCTTCATTCCAATACCCACGCCCACCACCACCGCCACCACCTTCCCCCGGCAGCCACCATTGTCCTGATTGTTCACTTTCCTCGGGGCTCGCCGACATTTTGCTATGAGATAATAGTTGGGATTTGCTTGCTGGGAAACTGAAGCTCATTTCCTCCGGGTCTTTGAGAATTTCAGCCATGGAATCCATCAGCGGGACATTGCCAGTAACCGGACTCTTGACAGATAAATCTAGGCAGTGCAGGGATTTGGTTTTCTTGAGAGAAGGGGAAGAAGGATCATGGTCGGACACCTCCAAGCCCCAGAGGGACGTCGTATCGTCATGAAACTCGATCTTGGAAAGTCTACGGGAAATGTCGGCCAGACTTGAGAACGAATGCCTCCTCGAGAGCGATGAAGTATTATGAGGAGCATCGCCGGAATGCGTCCTTGTCTCCCGATCTGGCGTGGATACTTTGGTTGACTCGGAAAATAAGTTCCTACCGACGGCGCTTAAAAGCATTTTGCTCAAATCGACACTCTTACTCGGCACCGGACTTTCCAGGTGATCAAAACTGCGGCAGGTGGACTCGAAATTGGACGTCGACATACTCGAGTGAGTTTGTTGCATCACCTGCTGACTCATCTGATGAAAGAGGTCGTCGATATAAGCTTCCGCGATGCTTTGTCCAAGATGACCCGAATCCCTAAGGAGGCTCAGGAAACGAGGATCCGTCACGTCATGAGATAAATTTACATATATATTGGAGTTCCTATTCACGTCGATGTTCTCTTTGGGACTCTTATTGCAACCGTGCAACTCATCCATAGTAAGGGGCGTGCAAGGCTCTTCCAGCAGGCTATCGCTTCTCGGTGTCTGGGGGCTTCTCGGGGCGCTTAGAGGACTAACGAGAGGGGTATTCACGCCTTCGGATACGCCGCTGTCCGGGTTATCGCTGCCAGAGGAGTTATGTCCTCTAGGACTTGACCCGGACACACTCGCCTCCTCCGACGATCTGCTCATGTGCCTATCTTCGTCGTCGAAGCTGAATTCTATTTCCATGCTATGCCTTAATTTCCGTTTCTTGGCTGAATGAACTAATTCTTCCTCTTGCCTCGTATTTTCGTATATCACAGGGAGATGAGGATCTAACTTTGGTTTGGTTGAGCCTTTGGATTTGGTTTTGGTCTTAGAGCTGCCCTGACTCGACCTGGATTTTCGAGGCGGAGGGGGCGGGGGCGGTCTCAAGTTATGCAAGGGGATGGAGGGGCCGTCGTGCTTTTCGTGAGAGTAATTGATGTGGACGTGCTGTCCCGTGCTTTTGTATACCTTTCCCGGTTTGTCGGTCTGACTGCGACGGCCGTCCGACTGATGGCAGTCTTCGATCTTGCAAGGCTTCTTCGATGGTTGCGTCGCAATGTACAGGCCATACTGAGGCATGGGGTGCTGCCTATCGTTAGGGGACTTACCGAAACGAGCAATCAGGTCGTTCGATATTTTAATAGCCACCGGTTTGTGAATGTCCTTTTGAGGCTCGGAGGTAAAATCACAGGTGTTGTCTAACTCCGCATCCTCAAAATTCGGAGGATCTGGCAAGGGTCTATTGAGATCAATGGGTTTTTTAACGACGCTCTTGACTTCGGTCATGGGTAGATACAACATGTTCTCGTACAAGTGATCGTGCATGTGAACGGGAGTTTTATTGGGGTCGGGTGATATTCGCAGATGGAGGGAGGAATACAGGTGTTCCTGCTGGCAGGAACAGTCGTCCGGGTTGTCGTGAGTGCAGCGTTCCCTCAGGTCCTTCATGGACATGTACACGGCGTTGTCGAAGGAATTGTAGCTATTTTTGGAATTAAGACTCGACCCGGAATTGGTCTTACTCGACTCGGAGGTGTCCCCGTTGTCTACCCTCTCGTATATGGGCTCCTCCTTGACCTTCTCCCTCGAGGCTCTCCTCCCTTCCACCCTCTCCCTCGGAGTTTTCCCTCGACTTTCCTCCTTCGCCGCCTCTTCCTTGTCTTTTCTCCTGTCCCTGAGATGCCTCGGGGATCTCACCCTCTCGTAGGACTTCTCCTTCTTCCTCTCGTGACTGGAGGACCTCCCTCTCCTCTCCTTCTGGATCTGCCACACTCCCCGGAAGGACGCCTCTGAGGGGATGTCGGCTATGGAGTGCCTCTTCAGACAGTGGGAGTGTCCCTCCGGCGGGCACTGTCCTTCCTGGATCATGGACTGGCTCTTTCCCTCGGCAACGCCCCTCGCGCTGCTGCTGCTGTTGTGGCTCGAGGTAGTGGTGAGGGTGCTGCCCTCGAGTAAGCTCGAGTTGATGGCGGTTAAAGGAAGAGAACGGGGTGCTGAGGACGACCGAGACCTGCAATAATAATAATAATAATAATAATAATAATAATAATAATAATAATAATAATAATAATAATAATAATAATGTTAAATTAGTAAAGTGGTAAATTACGTTACAGAGAAATAATAGTAGTAAGAAGAACATTAAAGCAAATATATTTTTCGCAGGATGAAATTATATTAGACTAATATGTTGCGAGAACAGTCAAACAATTTGGTTAAGTATTTAACCAAAAGTAATGAAAGTGTATTCATTTCAACAACAACTAAAACTCCAATTACTAGGTACCCTTTCATTTACTAGTGTCATGCAAGCAAACGATTTACTAAACCATCAAATTCATGATAAATCAGAAAATCAGCATTTGCCTATTCACTCTCAATACCAGTTAATTAAGCTACCATCAATTACGTCGGAGAAAATAAATAGAAAAAATCATAAGAATTAAACACCTTGATCTCGAGGATGAGCGAGACCTCCTTCTGGGGTCAAAGTTTAGGTTCGACTGAGAGTCTGATGCCCCAAGCGGGTCAGGTCTGGGAGGAGGAGGGATGGAGCGCTGTAAGGAGAAAAATACTAAAATATATCTAAAACAAAAATAGTAATTTCCATTATACAAATAAAGTATAAATCTAGTACAACAGTTAACGTTGCATTCAGGCATGAAGTGTTGGAATAAAAGACATAACCTTCATTGAAACACATGAAAAATACCAATCACATATTTAAGAAATATTCAATAAAATGTCAATTAAATATATTTAAAGAGATGAGGAACACTAATACTAACAAATATTAAATAAAATCTCAATAAAATATATCTAAAGAGATGAGGAACACTAATACTAACAAATATTAAATAAAATCTCAATAAAATATATCTAAAGAGATGAGGAACACTAATACTAACAAATATTAAATAAAATCTCAATAAAATATATTTAAAGAGATGAGGAACACTATTACTAACAAATATTAAATAAAATCTCAATAAAAAATATTTAAAGAGATGAGGAACATTAATACTAACAAATATTAAATAAAATCTCAATTAAATATATTTAAAGAGATGAAGAACATTAATACTAACAGCAAGCTTTCTCTGTATATCAAATTACGTTATTCCGTTGTTGACGTCAGTTGGGGTTTCCCGGGAAACTTTAGTAAATAGAGACCACGATAGGATCCAATTCATCTTCATTAGGGAAAACTTTTCTATCAAAGTTGGAAAAACAAGCAAATGTCGGTAGGGAAAACACATGAAAATATCTGTATAAAAACAAAGTGTTAGGCTTTGCAATCTACGCACCCTGACCTGAGCCCTCGGGAATGAAAATAATCATTATAAATATCTAAAGAATGAAATGATGTCGGAAATATGTATGATGAAAATAAAGAAAAAATAGAGACCGAGATTTTCGGGTAAAACACAAAGACTCGGGTGCTAAGCAGATGTATATACAGTAATGATAATGCATAAATTACATAATGACTTAAAGTAATAATACGCCGTTTCCCCAAAAATAATATAAAATTAGATCGTTTAAGGCTATACTAATGAAGAAAAACTTTAAACGCACACAAAAATTTGCGAAATACTCCATTAAACTTGAGCTAGTGTTGCACAAATAAGAAATGAGAAAAAACATGTTAAAGTTCAGATGTTTTTTGCAATGTTGAATATGTTAGATCTTACTTAATGCCACGATTTACTGGAACTCTCTAAGGCTTTAAGAAAAGAAAAAATATATATACAAATAATTTAAAAATGGGCCTACACAAATATATCAATTCCGAAACAAATAATTCCCAGTTACCAAATACTAATGGAATAAATCACTGGTTTACGGATAAGTGATTATCAATAACAACAGCATCAACAACGAAATCAACAAAACCAATAATAATAATAATAATAATAATAATAATAATAATAATAATAATAAAAACAACTCACGGCATTCCGTCAACCCACCTGAAAATGACCACTGAAGTGCCTGCCATGGCCGTGGGCGTGAGGAGGGGCGGCGGCGAACTTCTGCAGGTACTGAGGGAGCTCTTGGGCATGAGGGTGATGATGGTGAAGGTGATGGTGATGATAGTGGAGGTGAGAAGAGGACGAAGAGGAAGATATGCACTGCAGATGCTTCCGGAGGTCGCTGTAGTCGCCGTTGGAGATATCACAGAGGGGTTTCCTTCTCGGGTCGTGGGGCCCCGTCGTGGCCACCACCTGAGGGCGAGGCTGGAGGGCGACCGGCGTGTGCTCCAGCCGCATGTACACGCTGCCGGTGTCGCTGTCGGTCACCTCGCCCGAGAAGAGGCGCAGCGGGTCAAGCGGGTTGCATCTGCACGAGCTGTTTCTGAACGGAGGATGGGATGTTTTGGAATGATGGAAAATTATGTATGTATGTATGTATGTACGTATATACATATATATAAATATATATAATTTATAATATATATATATATATATATATATATATATATATATACATATATATACATATATATATAAATGTATATATATATATATATATATACAGTATATAATACATATACATACATATTTATATATAAATATATATATACACACATATACATAAATATCAATTAATATAATGAACTGCAATGAAGCATTCTTAATCTGCAAGAAAGACACATTTTTTTTTAAATCGAATCTTTCCGTTAACAGTGGGTAGATTTAGAGAAAACGAACAAAGACATTGCCACATTCATACATCTAGAGAGAGAGAGAGAGAGAGAGAGAGAGAGAGAGAGAGAGAGAGAGAGAGAGAGAGAGAGAGAGAGAAATGTAACATTTCTATATAGAAAAATACACCTGCTGTGGAAAAGGATATAAAACTTAAAATTATAAAATCACTGACAGTAGAAAAAAAATTACAGGAATTGGTCAATACGTAAATAATTTGCAAAACACTGACGTTCACATCGATGATTATCACTAAATGTCTCTAACTCGATTTGACAACAAGATTCACAAGTAAGCTGCCAAAATGTACTTATAATTTGCAAATAGATTTATACATAGTTCTAATCAACTTTTGCTTACTAAAACTAAAACTAAAAATAATTCATAAAATTCACACGCAGTCCTAATCCCCTATTATAACCTTCATTTCAGGTTCAAATCAAGAAGAAAATAGATGAACGTTATTGAACTACATCAGAATGTTCTCCATACATTAAATCAAATAAAAAATCATTTCATGTTGCAAAACGTACAGCGCCTGTATTTTCTCCCCGGATGCAGAGGCGTGCATAAATAGCGCCAGAATAAAACAAGTAATATATTCAAGTAAAATTTGCCTTAATATAAATGGGCTTAACGGTGAAAGCGATACCTGTAATGCTTGTGATGTCTTTTTCTCTTCTTATCGTCGTCTGCGTACGAGTGGGAGGGAGAGATCAGCCGTCTGAAAATGGACTCGTTCTCCTTCTCTTGAAATAATTTCCCATTTTCTCTGTCCAGCAAGACCTCGTTTTCTTTGGCGGTTCCAGCTATTTTTGAGGTAGATCTAACCTGGGCGACTTTGACCTGAAGGTAAAACGGATTTATGATATTGTTAGTTGCATATTTTCATCATTTGTTTTCTTATAAATATATCCATTACTGACATGGAAGACATATCATTAATACGTTATTAAGACACGAGAGAGACGGGAAATAATTACAGTGCAGAGAAATAATTTAAATTTTTATTTCAAAACATTTTCTTTACAGTGGCTACTGCGTGATTTTACTTCAAATTCCATTCATTTACATTGTGATTCTAATGAATATTTCTAAGGCATAGCATTAATATTAGTACATAACCACCACAATTGTATTAACAGTTAAATGGTTAAGAAAACATATAAGTATTAAAATGGTTTGCATTGCATAGTTACACATTTTTCCATAATGTACACACAAACATATACACGTGTGTGTGTGTGTGTGTGTGTGTGTGTGTGTGTGTGTGTGTGTGTGTGTGTGTGTGTGTGTGAGAGAGAGAGAGAGAGAGAGAGAGAGAGAGAGAGAGAGAGAGAGAGAGAGAGAAATATAAGTAATGAAAGAAAAATCTTTAGCTCATACCTGTGTTTCTAACCAGCACTTGTTCGAATCTTTGAGGTTGAGCTTGACTTCGGCACGTCTGACTTGGTATCGGGCATCGGGCAAAGGAGGCGTTGGAGCATCATTGGAATTTCGCAGAGTCCACTTGAGCATAATGTGCAATTAATCTGCAAAAGAACAGAAAATAGTATTAAGTATGGTATTGCAAAAGAAACCCAGGAACATTAATTTTTGTCTGCATAACAAAACCGAGATTAATTAAGATGGTGTTATAAAATCCTCAAAACATTCAACTTGGCAGTGACTAAGAAACACACAAGTACATGATTTATTGCTGCCAATAAAACCAGAAAATATATAATTTGGAAAAGCAAAAGAAACCTAAGTATTATTAGTAATGAAAAGAAACCTGAGTATATCTGATTTGGTACTGCAAAAAAAAAAAAAGAAAAATTTAAAATATTTAATTGGATATCGCCAAAAAATCTAAAATTTTCTCATACCATAAATTAATCTATAAAGAGAGGGGTTCAGTCTGTGTTTGTATACTTTAGATAATAGACCAAAGTATAAAATAAAAATGTACGCATTGGCGTGAGAACTTATATATGTATTTTCCCTTTAATATGCAGTTTTCCAAAGGACAGGAAGGCTTTACGGAAAAGAGATAATAATCTCTACCACAATTATCTTTCATAACTCCTCCACCACAAATCAAAATCACAATCCCTTCATGTATATACAAGGAGACCTCTTACACAGGTACACAACACGTAACAGTATTACCCAAGGATTCCGAATCCTACTCTGAAGGATACGAGCAGGGGCGGCAAGACCAGGACTACCCGTCTTTTCCCATACCTGGGCGGCGAAACGGCGGTTGAGTCCCGCGGTCTCCTGCAAACGAGATTATTACCGTCGCCTCAAAGACCAGGTGAGAAAGCTGCCATGAATATGTAAACAGCGCGTGCATAACCATAGACTTTTTAACGCCATTATCGACGCCGTCCGGATGCCCTAAGTGCCGGACGGATGATATATGGCTAAACATCGGCTGCTGCGGACCGTGGCCGGTGGTGCGTCGGCGAACAAAAGACCCGATTACAGGTCTCCGCTCCCTTACATCTACGGGGACTGTCAGCGGATTCCCGTAAAAGGATATCGAGGATCTCCTTACAATGATATATATACGACCCCAGTTCTTTTTTTTTTTTTTTTTTTTTAACTAATTCCATAACGTATTCATGTCCTTTTGTGTTATGAAGCGGTGATTTTCAGACCACTCGAGAAACGGACTGCATAACGTATTCGTGTATTTCGGTGTTATCCTTCGCTCGTCACAATGGGCTCCGCATTTGAAATGCTAAGGAACGGTCATGGCGTTACTCCTTTTGGATCCTTAATTTGGAAATTATCGCGACGCCGTGTCTCTGTTTGTTCACTTTACATACATGAATGTATAATCGGCGTACATTCTCCCTTTCCACACGAGGATAATATCCCCCAATTCCTGAATGTAAAGAGTTCCCATAAATTTACGAGTAAACTTTGCATATTCTTAACTATGAGCATGTTCTCACGATCATAAGCCTACATGCATGGAAGCATAAACATTCTCAGGCATATATATATATATATATAAGAACTGAGAAGAGGCAAGTTTTGTCTGAATAATGGCAGCTCCAGTGGATTGGAATGCTGAAATTCCTTCGCTTTAGTGGTCTTCATGATCGGTGATGCGAGTGTGTACCTTTATTTATATAGAAATATCAACCATACAGACTATATATATATATATATATATATATATATATATATATATATATATATATATATATATATATATATATGTATGTAAATGTATATATATATATGTGTTTGTGTCTGTTATGTTTCTTAAATCAGTGGCCCAAAAGAAGTGCGTTAGATTATTAACACAAACGGGGGAGCAAGCACACACACACATATATAAACATATATAAATGTATATAAATAAATAAATATATACACACATATATATATATATATATATATATATATATATATATATATATAGATATACTAAATAGTGTGGGTGTGAACACGATTGTTTGTCTGTTTCATACATTTTTCTGTTAATAAGGAGGAAAAATAAAATTTTACTGGTCTACTTCACACTGTACATAACTTCTTTACCCTCCGGCGCTGTCTTCCAACGAGAGACCCAATCTGTCAACATTCTTGGCCCCCTACCAGGTTACCTGCCAGCATTCGATCACGTAAGCTTCACTCATCTCCGTCCCGATGCAAATGATGCTCCAGACATCTCATAGCTACTGTATAGTTAAGGCAGAAAAAGGGTAGAGTCGGAATACGCCCTCCCGTTTTTTATGTCACGTTTTTTGTGGTGCCTGTCAGCGAGGAAGTGACAGGGGATACTAAAATAAAATGGTCTCGCAGTAATATATGAATCTGTTTTATATATATATATATATATATATATATATATATATATATATATATATATATATATATATATATATATACATACATATATATATATATATATATATACATACAGATGAAGATATTCTGATGTCCGTAGCAGAATTCGAACCTGCATGCAGTATTAGAACGATGTCACGTTGTGCGTCAGTGACTCCTTCTTTTAAGCTTATGATAAAATCTACATTAAAAAAAACGAAAGGCAAAAAACAAATCCACTTCACATTGAGCACCCCAAACTTTCCCAACTTTACCTAAAAGGAGCTTACCTCCCTACACCTTACTGTATTGAGCAAATGGAAGACATTCGGTTGAAGGTCGTTAAGTAGGCAAGCAGCCTTGGGGAGTTCTTGGACGTGATATGTTTTTTTATATATATGTTTTTTTATATATAAGTGTCAATTTCTGAGGCTGCATCAGTTATTAATCAAGTATGCTACTCACTCGTGCGAAGACGTTGGAATTCGTTAAGAGAACATCATAATGAGGATTTGGTATGAATAGCCAGGCTGAATTTTTTATCTCCGCTTTTCATGCATACCAAATTGGGAAGTTGGGGCAATGGCGACAGTCATATCTTGTGAATTACATTCATTAAAAAAATATCAGTAGGCCTACTAACGTGATGAAAGACAAGAAACTTGACTTACAGACAGGATTTCTCTAATAACATCGACGACATATGCAAATTAACAACAGGCATTAGGATTTATAATAATACATTATTTTTTTACTAAATTATCATTTGTAACAGCCGTGTTTCCATGAGAGGGTATACATATAAGTCAATATTTAAATGAGAAAATTTTTATGAGTTTGGTTATCAACATACAAATTTTGGTAACCACATCAAAGAAAATGAATCTGGATTAACTCGGCAAACGAGATATTAATTGAGAACACCCACCTAAAGCAGATGAATAATGTATGAATGCTGAATAAGACGTGACAACTGCAAATAACCCAATGACGATACGAAAAAGAAATCCAACCTGTGTGACTGCTGTGATTACAGATCCCAAGACCCCATTTTACTGACATTACACTTAATATCTGAACAGGCCGTAGGAGTCACATTTATGAGCAATGATTCATGTTTAGGCTACTTAATGCCATAATTTCAACTTAGGGCATCTGTGTAATCCTAAGCTGCCTTTAGTGTGTGTGTGTGTGTGTGTGTGTGAATGTTTTCGGGAATTAACGGACAAATACGTTAAACGGTTGGAGCATAACGGACGCATGACTTCAACACTTTGCCAGCTATTCTATAGCAGCAGTTTATGTTGATAACTCCTTATTTTTCACTGGTTTTCTGGTTTCTTCCCTGTCAAAATGAATTATCCAAAAGGTCAGGTACCCTATTCTACATCGTAAGTTTTATTTAACTCTGATTACCCATCAATAAAGCGAAATCCGACACACGAACCATCAGAACAGACTGAATAAGTATCTAATGGATATCTAATGGATATCCATTATATATCCACGGGTATATCGGGATGTTCATCGCCAATAAAAAAAATAAAAATATGGTTTGTCCTTTGAAAGTGGGCACCCTATTCTTTCAGACCAGTTTACTCAACACTTGAAAGGCACCACAGAACGCAGCATTGCGAAATCATTAGCTCATATAACCAAGGACCTTGCAAAAATAACAAGTCGTTCAAAGACGCAAAACTCTGCAACGCCACAAAGAACGGGGAGATATGATACCAAGGACAGCCATCGGCTTTTAAAGGATAGGGGCACTGGGAAGTTGGCTTTATTAGGGAGCTCTTTTGGACAGGGACATCTTAAAGAGCATTGGAGAGAGAGAGAGAGAGAAAAAAAAATGAGACAGGAGTCCTGTCTTGTCTCGTCTACAGATCACCGTCTTCGCTCTATTTGGGAGGTGCCTAATTACGCCAGATGTTATCAGGGAATTTCGGAATATCATTACAGTGGGCTGTCAGGGACAGGGAGGCAGTTGCCTAAAATTACCAGGTAGCAAATAAAATCAAATTAAAACATAATATATCTGAATTATATGTTTTCAAGAAACTTAGAATAAGACATAACAGATACAGCATTCAACCTGTGAACTGTACAGTGGGTGCTGCCGAGATTTCGCTCCAACGGCATCTCTCTTCATCGGTCGGAATAATTTCTTTGAGTAATATGTAAAAGAAAGGTTGAGAGGAGATATATATATACTTAATTCCAAAAAGAGACTCGGTTTCTCTTTCAAATATACACTTAACAAGAAAATATTCTTTGTTTTTGGGTTTTGGTATGTAACTGTTAGCATCATCGTTTCAATATCTTTCGGTAAGTGAGGAGAAGTAAGCTTGGTGTTTTCAACAATAAAAACAAATTAATACAGTTAGTGCCAAAAACCCGCAACTTCCATTACAGAAAGAAGTTCGTTTTCCCCCGCCCTTGAAAGAAGTTCTTCTCTTCGTACAATCACCTCCTTCATCTTCGGTTCATGGAACAGCATCATGTTTCGGGGGGTAAGTCAGGTAGCCAGTTGCTTAGGCCAAAACGAAGGGCCGTCTGCGGTCTGGCTCTAGGGAGTCTAGGCCCAAAGGTTTGGACTATATATGGGCGTGGAGGTCTGTCGAATGTCGGGGGTGTTTATTGGGGTCCCGGCCTTATATGCCCTTTATCATGTAGCGAACTTCCCCGAAATACATATGCAACAGATACCAGGCTTAGGCTGAATGTTAAGGATTGTATAGGCTTTGAAACGGTGAGTTATTTTGACGACACGAACCACTGTTGTTCGACTGAGTTATGGCCTTGTACCAGCACACGCTCTTGCTTCTAAAGGGTGTTTTTTTTCCTTGGCTACTCTAACCACTGTTGTTCGATTAAGTTATATCCTTGTGCTAGCAAGGGTCCTTGCTTCCCATAGTTTTTTTTTTAAGGCTGAAAGTGCCAAGAGATAAAAAAAAAAGCAAGCTAAAATTATCCATTGCAAATATATGGGATAAACCTAACGCAAAAGTTTCACCGAAAGCAAAGAATACAAAGAAAATTAAGAGATGTAACACATTATTAGAAAAACGGAAAACCCATCTGAAAACTAAAATAAATCCAACAGACATTGTACTGAAGTGACATAAAACAAAAGGGTTAGCAATTTCAAACAAACAGAAAACTGTCATAAAAAACTTAAGAGATATTTGTTCATGGCATTTATTTTTCATTAAATTCATATTTCATGAGGGTTTTCATTCACAACCATTGAATATAAATGAACCTTCCATAAATAATCTATACGGTTGTTGGGGAGAATTCAAAATCGACCTTTTCAAGTCGAGTGCTGAGCTTGAAGGCAGTGTTTTTGTTTTTCCCTGCTCTGTATACTCTTGCAAAGAACCTTTACTTTCTCTCTCTCATAAATCTTACAAACAACGTCCGAATCCAAACAACGGAGGGCCTCGAGGAGGTAATCCCTCAACCCGCCCCCGAGAGGTGGAACCAACCTACAGGTATATCGACAAGGAAGTCTTCTCTCTCTCCCGGTGTTACTGTGTCCCCCTCTCTTAATCTGTATATCTATCCATCTATATATCTCTTCATAACTAATAATCAAACCCCGTCTACAATGGCCGCTCTCAATCTCCTTACAACTAATACCAGGTCTTTCAACAACCAGTTTGAAATTTTAATTCTTAATTCCCTTTGAGAAGTTCGGTTGCTATTCTCGTCAGCGGCGAAGATCGACTTATATACTTGTCGGTAAAATATTAAAAAAGTGAAAAATAAAATCGCAAATAAAAAAAAAAACAAGAGGATACCCAGCGCTGATGACTTTATATAGAGACGGTCTTGGGAAATGACCACAAAAAATGGGTCACAAATCGAACCACTCCCATAAAAACTAATTGATTCATGAAATAATTTCCCAGATCCATAAAACAGACTTCTAAGAATGTTCATAGAGAAGACCACCTGAGTTCCTTCTCATTTTATATACGTACATACAGGCAGACATAATATATATATATATATATATATATATATATATATATATATATATATATATATATATATATATCTCATAGATGGACAGTTTGTCTTTCTAATCTCATGGATTTTTATGCGTGATTTTACGGGCTATTAATCCTGAACCTGACATTAACAACTATATTATTCCCTTTTCCAGAAAATTATAGGTTCTTGTCAACAAAAAACAAAAAGATTGAAAATTAAACTGAATTTATGATTCAGTAACTCATCCATATAATTATGGTAATTAGTACTGATGAAAACATCTCTGGTCATATTGGTTTTCTCGTAAAGTGAACACCATATTCTTTTGAAGCCCGAATCTCATGTCAATGGCCTCTGGGAGCTTGTTTGTATACGAACAAGGTTCATCTTCTGAATAATAATAATAATAATAATAATAATAATAATAATAATAATAATAATAATAATAATAATAATAATAAAAGAAAAATTTGACAAGTATCAAGACCTGAAAATCGAAATAAGAAGGATATGGAATATGCCAGTGGAAATTGTACCCATAATCATTGGGACACTAGGCACGATCCCAAGATCACTGAAAAGGAATCTGGAAAAACTAGATGCCGAAGTAGCTCCGGGACTCATGCAGAAAAGTGTACTACTAGAAACAGCGCACACAGTGTGAAAAGTGATGGACTCCTAAGGAGGCAGGATGCAACCCGGAACCCTACACTATGAAAACCACCCAGTCGAATAGGATGACTGTGATGGACCAAAAAATAAATATATAAAAATAAAAAATAATAATAATAATAATAATAATAATAATAATAATAATAATAATAATAATAATATTAATAATAATAAAGTAAGGAAGAAGGAGCTCTGGGAAAAGTTTGGAATAGAAGAGAAGAGGAAGAGAAACGGACGAACAATATGAATAGCTGATGAAAGAATAACAAATGAGGAAAATCCATTCACTGACCAATTCCACAATATGACAAGAAACTAGTTAAATCCAACATTAAATTAAAAAAATTTTACTTCGACATTTCTCTAACGTTATCTGTCATCATCAAAAGCCGTCAATAGCAGCTGACAATAAGAGAGAAGCGTTAATCATTCTGAAAGCAAATCAAATCAGATAATTTTTCATAACAGGAATAATGACAAGAATGGGAAGAATAACAACAAAAACAAAGAAAGTATCGTAAGGCTTCTCCAATTGGGCGTGGAAACAAATCCATCACTCAAAGGGTGGCAGCTGGAACAGGGGCAGAACAAGACCGATATTAGGGTGCATTTATTAGGGATAATTATGGCCCCTCATAACATAGGCCTCACGAATCATAGGCAGGCTAATAATCGATTCGCTCAAGGGGTTTCTTTAGGTATAGGTTCAAGGTTGCTATTCCCAGTTCTCTCCCTCTCTCTCTCTCTCAAAATGAAAAAGGCAAAGATGATGCTGAAATGAATAACTTCTGATGCCTTTGGTTGGAATCTCTCTCTCTCTCTCTCTCTCTCTCTCTCTCTCTCTCTCTCTCTCTCTCTCTCTCATACACACACAAAAACAAAGAAAGAAAGAAGCAAAGATGTTGTTGAAATAAATCACTTCTGATGCCTTGGGTTGGAATCTCTCTCTCTCTCTCTCTCTCTCTCTCTCTCTCTCTCTCTCTCACACACACACACACACACACACACACAAAGATAGAAGCAAAGATGTTGTTGAAATAAATCGTCTCTGATGCCGTGGGTTGGAATCTCTCTCTCTCTCTCTCTCTCTCTCTCTCTCTCTCTCTCTCTCTCTCTCTCTCTCTCTCTCTCTCTCTCTCTCTCCACTGCATATCCGTATCAGTAAGACATTTAGTTCAGTAAAAGCGCACTTAGAATCAGTGAATCGCTTACAGTCTTTTGGGAACTGCAAATCAATTATTTAAGTTATTTCCTAATTACAATATTTCGTTTTCCAGGATATAACAACAAATTTCCGGCAAGAACCATCATGTGATCGGAAATATGAAATTTAAATCAAACAAACTAGAAGTTAAATCCATCATAAAATGGTGTGTAAACAAAACAGGTTACAGAATACATTTTGAAAGAATACAATTATAATGACATAACTAAATTAACAAACAGGTTAGTAAGGACCAACTTATACTCTATATGTGCATCTGCTAATCAGCGCCCAAGAGTTAAAGTAAAATAAGCAAAACAGAAGCGTGTGTCGGTTCTTACTATGCAAAGTGATGGCCTTCATCAGGACTTCCACGTGAATTTTCATAATATATTTTGCCTGCTTCCTTACATTTCGAATTTTACATTCGAAATAGGAGTAACCGATCTTTTAATAACGAATCGAAAAGATTCTGTGGGAGTTAGTTGCTAAATCTAACTGCGCCCTTTGACTTTCCATTCGAACGCAGACACAAATTTAAGTTTTGATAAACACCAAATTTTGACGCCGCCCACCTATCAGATGCTCTGTACCAAACCACTCGGCACAAATCATTTCGTTGTCTCTCTCGACCAGAACGCGGTGTCTCGATCTCGTCACAGTGAGAAGTAAAGCAAGTCCTCCTTTTCAACGCCTTGGGCGTTTCAACTGCTAACGTACTCGTTTCTGAACCCGAAGTTGAGGGCGCTTGTTGTGACGAGGTCCCACTTGAGTTCCTAACCTGCTTTGTGCTGCTACATCTGTCGGCCACCAAGATGTCGCGTTTTAACCGTTTCTCGAGCGCCTGGCGCATTGTGTGTATGTTTGCATTAAATACAGTTCAAGAGGAGGGATAAACAAAGCAGAAAGTCCTGAGTTCCTGCGTGGTAAGTGTGTCTGTAATGAGTGAGGAAAAGGATAGGTAAAAGAACAATAGAAGTTATGTAAAACATAAGAACTAATACGGGAATATGAAATAAACACAAGTAAATCATCTGAACATCTTACATACACACAATACATACATACATATATTATATATAATATATATATATAATACACACACATATATATACTGTATATAAATATATATATATATATATATATATATATATATATATATATATATATATATATATATATACATACATATACACACACACACACTGTATATGCATATGTATTCGAGAAATATAGAAAAGACGAGAAGACATTTCAAAGTTATGATCCACTTTCTACCATGACGGCGGTCAATAATAGTTGTAATATTGGACATAAGAGCAGACTAAACACTCCCTCCCAGCAAAACTTTTCCTTCAAAGCGCCTTGTGTGCAATCACATGCACGCACCTTATAAATGAGTATGCACGCACGCAAAGATGAAGTTATTGCAGATATGCAGAAAGAAAGTATCTAAGACAATCCATAAATCGACTGTGAGAGGAAACTGAAGAAAAAAAAAAGAGGACTAGATGTCATTTAACATTCATATTAATAACATAGACGGAACAAAATGAGAAATGGGGAATTAATGCGTAGGAGTGAAAGAAAATGTTAAGTTTTTTATACAAGAATTTTTTTTTTTTATTTTCTGGAGTATTTCCGAGTCTTGCAAAGTCGTTATTGGGATTTTTTTTATATTAATTGGACCGAAAAAATTATCTTTCGTAAGATACTGAAAATACTGTAATTCTGAATCTTATGTAATTACGGCAGCATTGTAATTTCATGGTCGGAAATCTATCTATCTATCTATCTATCTATCTATCAAGCAATCAAGGTCGACCTCTACTCGATACTTTGTTATCGCCCTGAGGACCAGACGAAAGGAGTAGCATCACCTTTCTGAAGTCGATCTCAGCAAGTGAAGCAGAATAAGAATGTAAAAAGGAGCTGAGCTCTCAAGGTCGACTCTGCCAATTGCTACCTCCTTAATACCCATTCCATGCACTCGGCAGTTGCACTCCTGGGAATCTTGGTGCCTTCCCCAACGACCAACAACAACACCTGGCAGACAGGTGAGCCAGGTCCCAGGACCTCGCCCGCTTCGCCTTGAATAAATTCCTTATGGAGAATCAATTAGGGAAAGGCGACATGAATAACTGATGGGGAATGAGTCACCACGAAGAAGGCAGGCTTTTGAAAGATGTGCATGCTGTGGACATGCACAAATTATAAACTGACACGTCCGTCAGTTCCACATACACACAAATATATATATATATATATATATATATATATATATATATATATATATATATATATATATATATATATAAACAGGTAACATTCGAATAAAAACATGAAAAAATTACACCTTGGAAATAGAACAAACAAACAAAAATCTTTGACTAATAAAAGACCTTCCCCTTTCCATCATCATAGCACTTGAAACCCATTAGCGGAGCCTTCGAGAACTTTGTGGGTGGCTGAGAGAGATTCCAAAGGGGTTGTGGTACTTGGGCAAATTCCTCCACCCCTCCCTCTGTCAACAGAAACCCTTTTCGCTCGCTAAACTCATTCAGCTCGGCTCTTTCTCAGCAACCTTTTGTTAACTCCGTCCGTCAAAAATATCTTAATTAGCAATTATTTGCTAAAACATTATAGAATTGGCCTTTAATTACAACGTCCAGTTCCCTTGGGGTTTATTCATATAAACCTTATTCCGAAACCCTGACAGCAACCCTTTGCCATCGGCACCCAGCCGTACACCTTAACAACAATTATTCTTTGCTAACCTAGCGAAGTCTACCATTGGCAGCAACCCTATATAATCTCGGTGCAAACTTTGTATTTCTAACCTCACTCGACCCAACCCTTTTGCTAATAACAGCCAGTAACCATTTGTTAATCAAATTCTAATCCACCCCTTAAGAGCAACCCTTTGCTAACCCTTCTGAGGCCGTAACAGCAACCCTTCGGGTACAGTAACCACAAACCCCCCTACTCTTAACAGCAACACTTTCGCTAACCCCACACCAGATAACCCCTAAACAGCAACCTTTTGCTAGCCCAACACACGACAACCCCGTAACAGCAACCC
Source organism: Macrobrachium rosenbergii (assembly GCF_040412425.1). Classification (NCBI taxonomy): domain Eukaryota; kingdom Metazoa; phylum Arthropoda; class Malacostraca; order Decapoda; family Palaemonidae; genus Macrobrachium; species Macrobrachium rosenbergii. The sequence continues at coordinate 71,091,012 of NC_089796.1, read as the reverse complement.
TTTTGATAACCGTACAGAGCAGACTCTTTGAAAGCAACCTTTTCCTAACCTCACCACACACAACGCTTGTACTAACCCCACCTCATGCGAATCCTTAAAAGCAACTCTTGGGGTAAGCAAACCCCTTTCAACCTCTTTATTAGTAACCTCTCGGCCAACCCCGTCCGCCCAACCTCTCGATAAACCCACCCTCAACGTTCCATTAGGCAAGAGGAGAGAGACAATACGTGTTTTGTTTGCAATCACCTGCGTTTAACGGTCTCTCTCCCAGTGAGACGCGAGACGATAAGTCCTGTTAAAAACACACTGCACGGACACAAGCACGTTGATTCTTATGCGAGGTATGCAACGAATGCAATGCATCACAGTCTGCACTGCAAAGGCGTAAGTGATTCTAACGTGACCATTCTTACGGTCCGTGGTCGGCAAGTCAATTTTCATTTTGAAAGTGCATTATTCACCGGACTTTTCATTTTCTGTGTCTGTAATTTTAATGGTTAAATACTTTATATGTATACATATGTATACATATGTATAGCCTAATATATATGCATATATATATATACATACATATTCATACATACATATATATGTATGTATATTATAATTATATATATATATATATATATATATATATATATATATATATATATATATATAATATATATATATATATAAATATATATATATATATATATATATATATATATATATATATACATATATATATATATATATATATATATATATATTTATATGTATGTGTACATGTATTGTATATATATTATATATGTATGTATGTATGTACGTATGTATGTATATATATGTGTATATATATACAGTATACATATATATGTGTTTGTGTGCTTTATTTTGTATATATACATACATACAAAATATATACAGTACATATATACACACACACATGTACATAAGTGACAACTATACCCCAGGCAAACATCTATATAAAAAACCAAGTAAATCAGCACACGAAAACTAGTAACAATCACTCACGCTCGAACGAAAAAAACAATGCTTAAATCCCAATGTCATTCACTTTTCCGTAACATTCACAAAGGCTATACGTTACCTGCCAGGGAAATTCTCTCGGAACGAGTTGAAAATAAATGCCACCCTATTTGTATCCGACTTCCTTCTCACGGAGTAGTTTCTCACTTTTCCCACATCAAACCACAGGGTTCTGAAGACTTTGGAAAATACCTCAGACGGAGAGAATGCTTACTGGGTATCGTGCGGGTGACTTGGATGCAGTTCTTAATAATAATAATAATAATAATAATAATAATAATAAATAATAATAATAATAATAATAATAATGAGTCATTGGCAGAATGCAGTTAACCTAAAAATCAATCATCTTAAAAACAAATAACTATATATAAAATTGAATGCAGCTGATGCAGCTATCACTTTCAATAGTACATGCTTAAAAGAGGGTCTTCTACCTACAAATAATAATAATAATAATAATAATAATAATAATAATAATAATAATAATAATAATAATAATAATAAAATTAAAAAACACTCATAGTGGCATGAGTCTTACAATGGAGAAGCAAGTCCACAGTTATCTTTAAAATATGTACATATACATAACTGTGGATTTGCTTCTCCAATAATAATAATAACACACACATAATAATAATAATAATAATAATAATAATAACAGTGATCTTGGCAAGGTATGCCACCATGGAAGCGTTTTTGTTTACATGTGATCTCCAAGTCTCTTACTATTTCAATATGGTGAAACAAATGTCTATCCAAATATGAGCTTCTACCATTATAGGCCTTTTTATATAGAACAAAAAATGATTAATAAGAGGTTTCAAATAAATAGAAACCGAACAAGACGCCACTTTTCCTTCGCTTCGACTATGTTCCAGAAATCTCCAACGGACTTCAGATATATCTAAGCCGTGAACATAACACCACTGTCATACCCCTGAGTGCGCCCAACAAAGCTTTCATGCCCTACCCTTTCGATGTGCGTTTGTAAAGGGGGGGATACCCATCCGGGGCATTGTTTGAATCCCGAGCAAAAGCCGTCTCCATATATGGCTGTCACGCCCCTGATCTGTTTAGCATAAACACTGCGTTGTAACGCCCATAAAGAAAGATTGTTTACGCTACGTTACGATCGAGTGCGCGCCCGCTGGACGGAGGCGTGGATGGATAAAGAAGAGGTTTAGTTTTGTGATGATGAAAGTCTGGGTGATTGGGTAATGATGGTTTGGCCGAATTTTTTTTGTGAATGGGCGTTGTAGATTAAATCATGACTGAAAATATAATGGTAGTATTAGTAGTGAGGATACTGCGAATGACAATAATAATGAAAACTTAAAAATCAAGTGTACGAAATGATAACGTAAGTAATAATCACGGTGGTGATGATAGATTCCTCAAAATAATAATAATAATAATAATAATAATAATAATAATAATAATAATAACAATAAAAATTATATGCACAATAATAATAATAATAATAATAATAATAATAATAATAATTTTTAGAGTAATAATAATTATGAAAATTAATCATAACAATAATAATAATAATAATTATGAAAATTAACAGCAATAATAATAATAATAATAATAATAATAATAATAATAATAATAATAATAAAACTAAACCCTGTACCCTGGAGTGCGTTAATCCAACGCCAAGCTGTTCCAAGCCCTCATATGACCTTCCTGGAATATCCAGCAGAGCTTACACAAAAGCCTCGTGTGTAAACACAGTAGCTTTCGCGTTGTAAATAAACACATTCGCACAACAGCAGAAGCGGAGGCAGCTGCCTGGCATACGGGACAGCTGATGTTCAACGAGTCCAGAGATGATGAAATGAAAATTTGTTTATCTCATTTTTCTTTCTTTTTTTTTTTTTGGTTTATATAGGCGTAGAATTATAATTTTTATCGTCTTTTTTTATTTGGAGAAACCACCGTTTTCACTTGCCTTTAAGTCATTGGGTTGCATATTCATAATTAAGGGAAATATATATTTTTGAAAGATTTTGAAGACACTGTGTTACTTTTTTTTTAGGCGCTTGAGTGAGGAAAAGGCGTTTCTTGAAGGAAAAAAACTAAAGGTATGCGATAACGGTATATAATTTTTTATTTATTTCTTCACGGATAAAACAAGGAGACTTTTTTTTAAAACTTAATTAAACAAATTAACAAATCCCAGTTAACGTACTCAAAGTCTAACTTCAACCGAAATCTTGAAAAGTCATAAAATACAAAACTGTCTAGGCCTATATAGTCATATATATATATATATATATATATATATATATACATATATATATATATATATATATATATAGATTGTATGTATGTATGTATGTATGTATGTATGTATGTGTATGTATATATATATATATATATATATATATAGATAGATAGATAGATAGATATAACATATCATGCAGCTTTAAGCAGAGACGAAAATAGCTATAAACATGCTACATACACTTTTCATAATGTCTCGGGGCGACAGACAAGAGAGCATAAACATACATGCATGCATACATACATACGTCTACTGGTGCTTTTACAATCACACATACATACAAGCATACATAAAACAAACGCACAATCATACGTCTACTGGAGCTTTTACAATCATACATACATTAAACATACATAAATACGTCTACTGGTGCTTTTACAATCATACACATATACAAACACACATAAAACATAGGCCTACGTACAATCATTCGTTTACAGTGCTTTTAAAATCAGGCAGAAAAGGAAACGCAGTCAGTAACTGACAAGGAGGTGGATTTTACAGTGAGACAGGCACTTTTATTGCTCCTAAAACTCACACTCTCGTCGCCAGAAGGAATAATCTCGCGCTCTGGCGATTACGCAGGACACAAGGCTTAACACTCATCTAAATGAGGAACAGAAACAATGCTAATGAAAGAGAATGTGGAGGTTGGTTAATGAAAATAAAAAAGGTGGTAACAGTGAAATCAAGGCGTTTATCATAATGACACCAACACTAATGAACTCGTAGAAAACAACAAAAATTATGGTAGTAACAACGGTGATGAAATACATGGAAAACAATTTGAAACCAACAACAACAACAACAACAACAACAACAACAACAACAACAACAACAACAACAACAATAATATAATAATAATAATAATAATAATAATAATCACAACAACAGAAGAAATAGCATTAAAAAATCCTTCCCAGGGTTGTGCCGATTAAGTAAAAATTGAAAAGAATTTTCTAGAAAAAAAAATTTTTACTGTCAGAAGAGTGAAAAAGTTAATTAGCAACAAATCTAAACACCAAAAAATTAAAAATAAATAAATAACAGCACGTGGGAATAGCAACGTACTTTTTCTCTCTTCAATGTAGATATGTTCTCGTGCATGACCTCACAAAGAATAAAATAGTTAACAACCAACATGAAAATTAAATAATAAAAAAGGTTAACCAACAGCTGAGAAACTGTGATCCGGCCATGACAAACAAAGCAGTTTTTCGTACATGCAAAAACAGAAGATTTCTACAGACGCTGAAGGACAAGACGTCACCTTCGCAGCTTCACAGAGAGAGAGAGAGAGAGAGAGAGAGAGAGAGAGAGAGAGAGAGAGAGAGAGAGAGAGAGAGAGAGTATGTGTATAAACTGTCCCAGCTAGCCAAATACATGTCTGTGTTGAGAGAGAGAGAGAGAGAGAGAGAGAGAGAGAGAGAGAGAGAGAGAGAGAGAGAGAGAGAGAGAGCGTATAAACTGTCCCAGCTAGCCAAATACGCGTGTCTGTGTTGGGGAGAGAGAGAGAGAGAGAGAGAGAGAGAGAGAGAGAGAGAGAGAGAGAGAGAGAGAGAGAGAGAGAGGGTAACGAGAAACTGTCCCAACTAGCCAAAAATACGTGTATGCCTGTGTTGAGAGAGAGAGAGAGAGAGAGAGAGAGAGAGAGAGAGAGAGAGAGAGAGAGAGAGAGAGAGTACCTATAAAACTGTCCCAGCCAGCCAAAATACGTATGCCTGTGTTGGAGAGAGAGAGAGGCCAAAATATGTGTATTGGAGAGAGAGAGAGAGAGAGAGAGAGAGAGAGAGAGAGAGAGAGAGAGAGAGAGAGAGAGAGAGAGTATTTTATGGTACCAGCAACAATCAAGAGCACTAAACGACAAAAAAAAAAAAAAAAAAAAAAAAACAAGGTGTCCCCTATCCCGAGGTCTTACGGTCACGTCAGGGAGGAACCACCGCTTCCTCGAAAAACAAATATTGGGAGCTTACGAACTGTGGCAGAAATTACATTGTTCTCGTTTTAAAATATAAACCACTGAAGACTCTCTCATTCTCTCTCATCAGGTGTAAATTACCAATAGGGACAAATGAACCAAAAGAAATAATCTCGACCGGTTTCATCCTAAGACATTTACAAGAGAACTTGTACAAAAGAAGAAATTTGCAGTACATAAACTAAGGTGACAAACTGCAAACGAATGTAAATATTACGATTAAAACAGCAAAAAAGACAGTTGTCCTATCAAAAATACAATAAGTATTCAAGAAAATCAATATTTACGTGAGTGTCCCTTCTCATGTGCAAGTTTTAGCAGGCTACCACATTTTACTATATAAGAGCATATGCATTCAACTGAGGAGTAAACATCCCGCAGACTTTTACCATTTTTTTCCGAATCGCGCTAAACTAAAGCGGTCGGGATTCGATCACTGAAAACTGTAGTGACTTGCCTTTGTAATGGCTCTGTATCATTATCAGTTTTTTTTGTATATGAGGAAGGGCATGTTTCCATTTTCATTTTATGTAGTCCAAAAGTCTTCCACCATTTTCCATATCTTTATTCCCTCATTTTCTTTTCAAAGAAAAATTGCTAACGATATATATATTCTTGGTCTTTATATCACCCCATGCGAAAGGCGATCAACTGATGAAAGGCGAGGTGTTTTACACTTTGCTTTAATGAAAGACGAAATCTCAAAGGACTGGTTTAAAACTAATGAAAAAAAATTACAGGAAATTAACAAGATCTAAAACTGCAGCATATAGAAGTTACAGTATATTGAACAATTCCACGAGCAGTGAACTTGCCTTCCACGCTTTCAAAGAAGACTCCAACTATGAAAAACATGGAGGAAGAAAGGATTAGTATAGTACGGTATATGATATAACCAAAGATATATCCGAATGCAACAGGTCAAATTAACGACATAAACTACAAATAAACTGAGAATATATAATTAAAACAATGAACGGTCGAATGTCAAATTCGAGTCATTAATTTTATTTCCATTCCTGATCTTGCATATCGCTGATTTAATGATTATTGCTATTAACGAGCAATAACTTTTTTTTTTAACTGATGAAACAGATTCACTGTGCTATTAGGTTATCTAAGAATTTTGCATTTGACGAGGAATATCTTTTAATTTCAGACAATCCAGCTTCTTAATTTTGTTATTCGATCTAATAAAGTGATGTCCACTGCTGGAATATTTATTGTACTGAATAACAAACTTTCCCTGACTATGGAAAATCAATCTTTAACTGTTCGCGCTGAAACCCTCTAAAATAAAGCCGCTTCACACATCTCCTTAAAATGTCCGTCATTAGCACGTTGGCCCCCCCGCTATTAAACACTGCGGCACTCACCTCCAACTCATGCACACTTTCTTGCTACCTGTATATAAAAGGTCCTTCTTTTCCAGCCCCTCTCCCATCCCATTTCTACTACTCTTCCGTCCATGGACACACAGTATGGGTATGTCAGATTAAGGCGTGCCCAAGTCAGACACTTTACAAATACTCGCATGAATATTAGTTATCATAATCATGTGGACAAATCCGCATATGCATAAAATTCCGTCAACAGAAACTGGTATCGCTGTCAGATTAAGGAGAGCCTGAGTTAGACCGGTGGCCATGGTTAGACACTGACAAACATACCTCTATGAATATTTGTTATCGTAAGCGTGTGCAGACACTCGCTTATATATATATATATATATAAAAAACCACATGCAACGACCAAAACCGGATTAACCTTGAAACGAGAGGGACGGGAAGCTGGAAATGACCCGGCGACAAGTTGGTTTAACACTGTCCGGTAATCTCCTCCATTAA
>NC_089796.1:71076362-71078862 GCF_040412425.1 Macrobrachium rosenbergii | reverse complement strand
TATTACTGAAGTAACAGCAATGCACCTCGAGATATATATATTACATATTATACATACATACATACTGTACATACATATATATATATAAATTATATATATGTGTGTGCGTGTATGTGAGTTTATGCAATATATATATACATATGTATATACATTTACATATGCATATAAACATTATGCACATACATATGCATATAAGGTAGGTGTATATATATATATATATATATATATATATATATATATATATATATATATATATATATATATATATATGTGTGTGTGTGTGTGTGTATGTGTGTGTATATATATATATATATATATATATATACATATATGTATGTGTGTATGTATATATATATATATATATATATATATATATATATATATATATATATATATATATAGTATATATATATATATATATGTCCCTAACGTCTATAGTCCCACAGTCCATGGACCGTTAAAAATAATAATTTCTCAAACTTGTCTATTATTAGCCATAGATGAGGTCAAAAGTGGCAGAACAGGAACACAAAGTATCCATGAATATTATCTGGCTTGAAATAAAAAAGGAAAAAAAATCATATTCTGTAGAAATTAACTATCCTTTTGTCTCTCATAAATCCGACCCTTATTATTCTAAAAATAAGTTCGGGGTAGAAGAAGTCCGTTGGGCGGCCAGTGTAATGTTTTCATCTCTTTCAAGAATTACTTTTAACTTATTAACCATCCCGGGGCGCACACAATGTCTTCTAGGGTTAACCGCGGTACCTAATTTCACATTTCTTTGTCGAAAGTATCAACGATTCGCAAAGAACTGAGTCACTGGAAAGCGCTGGGTAACAATGTACACCAATTTCCAAGGACCCTTTTATCCTGCGTAATGTTATTACTGTCATTTTCTCCACGTTGCCTGCGTAATGTACCGTCTATAGCCCGAAGTGAAATGAAGTCTCTAATATTATAAAGCAAACAAATGATATCACACGAAAAGGTTTCTCGTTCCTCTACCTGAGTTGGGTAATTGCTTAATATGTATGTATATATGTGTGTATGTGTGTGTATGTATGTGTGTACACCTTAAACGCTGGAGGGGAAGCGCTATAAATCTTTTCAAGAATTGAAAAATTGTATCTTCTCTCGTCCCGGGCAACTTGGAACAATTTTCTAAAACATTACATATTTAAGGTACGAGAGGAGAGAGAGAGAGAGAGAGAGAGAGAGAGAGAGAGAGAGAGAGAGAGAGAGAGAGAGAGAGAGAGAGAGAGAGAGTTTTAAACACATACATACATATAAATATGTGTGTGTATATATATATATATATATATATATATATATATATATATATATATACAGAGAGAGAGAGAGAGAGAGAGAGAGAGAGAGAGAGAGAGAGAGAGAGAGAGAGAGAGAGAGAAGCGTCGAAAGCCTTAAAAAATCCAGAACTCCAATAAAAATTTTAAAACATAAAGGCGTAACCTGGAAGTTAATACCTCAACATAGCGATGTTGTAGAGAGATTACCCTCATAGCCATAATTCACCGACGGGGGATATATAGTAACGGGGGAGTGGGGGAGAATAGACGATGGGAGGGGGGGGGGGAGGACAAGGGAAAAGAAACCTCCCATATATCACCCCCAGCTGTCCCAGATTATAACAGAAGTAAAGGAGGCCCATAGACCTCTCCCCGTGATCTCGGAGTCGATATACTGACGATATATGGGGTGACGATGTCTCTTTGTAATAAGTCTTTTTGTGGGGAGTGGGGCGTATTTGTTTTCCATGGGCATAATTGGACTTCGAGGGTATGCCACAGACTACAGTTGGGCATGAGGGTCGTTGTTAACTGAGTTATAGCTACGGTGATTCTTATCTGACGACGCGCGAGACATTTTTATCTCAATATGCCCCATGGGTGATGGAGCCCGCCATGATTTAGACTCTTAAAGAGGATTACTGAATGATCAAGTAATCCAAAGTATTTAGAAAAATCTGAAATATAATTTACATGCCCTACATTACATTGTCAATGGTAATTCACTGTACAGAAAATTCTACACTTATTATCTTTTAAGGTTAGATAGGGGAATGCTGACCAAAAGTTCTCAGGCACTGTAAGAAGTCTGTAGCTATAGTAATTTCTCGTATCAATAAAAAAAATCTCATAAAAAGACCAATTTATCCACTAAATGTCGTCAGTGCCTGCCTTAACAGAGCAATTATGTTTACTATTTTCTCCCAGGATAATTTTAACATACCTGAAGAATTCTCAAGAAAAATGTTTAAATATCGTCGTCCATCCCCTTCCAACTATGTAATGCGTCTTTCTAAAACCACAATTTAGACTTTGTTTTTTTTTTCCTAGAAACATCAACACAGCTGGAGGGCCTCCGAAACATTTTAATGTGAGGAGTCTCGGAAATTTTCTATATTTTACCATCACCATTTTATATTTTATCAACACAATCATCCAGGAAGTCTACTGAAGCGAGGAGATCCTAA